>NW_027315812.1:532500-536955 GCF_026437365.1 Eucyclogobius newberryi | reverse complement strand
CCCTAACCCTAACCCTACCCTACCTAACCCTAACCCTAACCCTAACCCTAACCCTAACCCTAACCCTAACCCTAACCCTAACCCCCTAACCCTAACCCTAACCCTAACCCTAACCCTAACCCTAACCCTACCCTAACCCTAACCCTAACCCTAACCCTAACCCTAACCCTAACCCTAACCCTAACCCTAACCCTAACCCTAACCCTACCCTAACCCTAACCCTAACCCTAACCCTAACCCTAACCCTAACCCTAACCCTAACCCTAACCCTAACCCTAACCCTAACCCTAACCCTAACCCTAACCCTAACCCTAACCCTAACCCTAACCCTAACCCTAACCCTAACCCTAACCCTAACCCTAACCCTAACCCTAACCCTAACCCTAACCCTAACCCTAACCCTAACCCTAACCCTAACCCTAACCCTAACCCTAACCCTAACCCTAACCCTAACCCTAACCCTAACCCTAACCCTAACCCTAACCCTAACCCTAACCCTAACCCTAACCCTAACCCTAACCCTAACCCTAACCCTAACCCTAACCCTAACCCTAACCCTAACCCTAACCCTAACCCTAACCCTAACCCTAACCCTAACCCTAACCCTAACCCTAACCCTAACCCTAACCCTAACCCTAACCCTAACCCTAACCCTAACCCTAACCCTAACCCTAACCCTAACCCTAACCCTAACCCTAACCCTAACCCTAACCCTAACCCTAACCCTAACCCTAACCCTAACCCTAACCCTAACCCTAACCCTAACCCTAACCCTAACCCTAACCCTAACCCTAACCCTAACCCTAACCCTAACCCTAACCCTAACCCTAACCCTAACCCTAACCCTAACCCTAACCCTAACCCTAACCCTAACCCTAACCCTAACCCTAACCCTAACCCTAACCCTAACCCTAACCCTAACCCTAACCCTAACCCTAACCCTAACCCTAACCCTAACCCTAACCCTAACCCTAACCCTAACCCTAACCCTAACCCTAACCCTAACCCTAACCCTAACCCTAACCCTAACCCTAACCCTAACCCTAACCCTAACCCTAACCCTAACCCTAACCCTAACCCTAACCCTAACCCTAACCCTAACCCTAACCCTAACCCTAACCCTAACCCTAACCCTAACCCTAACCCTAACCCTAACCCTAACCCTAACCCTAACCCTAACCCTAACCCTAACCCTAACCCTAACCCTAACCCTAACCCTAACCCTAACCCTAACCCTAACCCTAACCCTAACCCTAACCCTAACCCTAACCCTAACCCTAACCCTAACCCTAACCCTAACCCTAACCCTAACCCTAACCCTAACCCTAACCCTAACCCTAACCCTAACCCTAACCCTAACCCTAACCCTAACCCTAACCCTAACCCTAACCCTAACCCTAACCCTAACCCTAACCCTAACCCTAACCCTAACCCTAACCCTAACCCTAACCCTAACCCTAACCCTAACCCTAACCCTAACCCTAACCCTAACCCTAACCCTAACCCTAACCCTAACCCTAACCCTAACCCTAACCCTAACCCTAACCCTAACCCTAACCCTAACCCTAACCCTAACCCTAACCCTAACCCTAACCCTAACCCTAACCCTAACCCTAACCCTAACCCTAACCCTAACCCTAACCCTAACCCTAACCCTAACCCTAACCCTAACCCTAACCCTAACCCTAACCCTAACCCTAACCCTAACCCTAACCCTAACCCTAACCCTAACCCTAACCCTAACCCTAACCCTAACCCTAACCCTAACCCTAACCCTAACCCTAACCCTAACCCTAACCCTAACCCTAACCCTAACCCTAACCCTAACCCTAACCCTAACCCTAACCCTAACCCTAACCCTAACCCTAACCCTAACCCTAACCCTAACCCTAACCCTAACCCTAACCCTAACCCTAACCCTAACCCTAACCCTAACCCTAACCCTAACCCTAACCCTAACCCTAACCCTAACCCTAACCCTAACCCTAACCCTAACCCTAACCCTAACCCTAACCCTAACCCTAACCCTAACCCTAACCCTAACCCTAACCCTAACCCTAACCCTAACCCTAACCCTAACCCTAACCCTAACCCTAACCCTAACCCTAACCCTAACCCTAACCCTAACCCTAACCCTAACCCTAACCCTAACCCTAACCCTAACCCTAACCCTAACCCTAACCCTAACCCTAACCCTAACCCTAACCCTAACCCTAACCCTAACCCTAACCCTAACCCTAACCCTAACCCTAACCCTAACCCTAACCCTAACCCTAACCCTAACCCTAACCCTAACCCTAACCCTAACCCTAACCCTAACCCTAACCCTAACCCTAACCCTAACCCTAACCCTAACCCTAACCCTAACCCTAACCCTAACCCTAACCCTAACCCTAACCCTAACCCTAACCCTAACCCTAACCCTAACCCTAACCCTAACCCTAACCCTAACCCTAACCCTAACCCTAACCCTAACCCTAACCCTAACCCTAACCCTAACCCTAACCCTAACCCTAACCCTAACCCTAACCCTAACCCTAACCCTAACCCTAACCCTAACCCTAACCCTAACCCTAACCCTAACCCTAACCCTAACCCTAACCCTAACCCTAACCCTAACCCTAACCCTAACCCTAACCCTAACCCTAACCCTAACCCTAACCCTAACCCTAACCCTAACCCTAACCCTAACCCTAACCCTAACCCTAACCCTAACCCTAACCCTAACCCTAACCCTAACCCTAACCCTAACCCTAACCCTAACCCTAACCCTAACCCTAACCCTAACCCTAACCCTAACCCTAACCCTAACCCTAACCCTAACCCTAACCCTAACCCTAACCCTAACCCTAACCCTAACCCTAACCCTAACCCTAACCCTAACCCTAACCCTAACCCTAACCCTAACCCTAACCCTAACCCTAACCCTAACCCTAACCCTAACCCTAACCCTAACCCTAACCCTAACCCTAACCCTAACCCTAACCCTAACCCTAACCCTAACCCTAACCCTAACCCTAACCCTAACCCTAACCCTAACCCTAACCCTAACCCTAACCCTAACCCTAACCCTAACCCTAACCCTAACCCTAACCCTAACCCTAACCCTAACCCTAACCCTAACCCTAACCCTAACCCTAACCCTAACCCTAACCCTAACCCTAACCCTAACCCTAACCCTAACCCTAACCCTAACCCTAACCCTAACCCTAACCCTAACCCTAACCCTAACCCTAACCCTAACCCTAACCCTAACCCTAACCCTAACCCTAACCCTAACCCTAACCCTAACCCTAACCCTAACCCTAACCCTAACCCTAACCCTAACCCTAACCCTAACCCTAACCCTAACCCTAACCCTAACCCTAACCCTAACCCTAACCCTAACCCTAACCCTAACCCTAACCCTAACCCTAACCCTAACCCTAACCCTAACCCTAACCCTAACCCTAACCCTAACCCTAACCCTAACCCTAACCCTAACCCTAACCCTAACCCTAACCCTAACCCTAACCCTAACCCTAACCCTAACCCTAACCCTAACCCTAACCCTAACCCTAACCCTAACCCTAACCCTAACCCTAACCCTAACCCTAACCCTAACCCTAACCCTAACCCTAACCCTAACCCTAACCCTAACCCTAACCCTAACCCTAACCCTAACCCTAACCCTAACCCTAACCCTAACCCTAACCCTAACCCTAACCCTAACCCTAACCCTAACCCTAACCCTAACCCTAACCCTAACCCTAACCCTAACCCTAACCCTAACCCTAACCCTAACCCTAACCCTAACCCTAACCCTAACCCTAACCCTAACCCTAACCCTAACCCTAACCCTAACCCTAACCCTAACCCTAACCCTAACCCTAACCCTAACCCTAACCCTAACCCTAACCCTAACCCTAACCCTAACCCTAACCCTAACCCTAACCCTAACCCTAACCCTAACCCTAACCCTAACCCTAACCCTAACCCTAACCCTAACCCTAACCCTAACCCTAACCCTAACCCTAACCCTAACCCTAACCCTAACCCTAACCCTAACCCTAACCCTAACCCTAACCCTAACCCTAACCCTAACCCTAACCCTAACCCTAACCCTAACCCTAACCCTAACCCTAACCCTAACCCTAACCCTAACCCTAACCCTAACCCTAACCCTAACCCTAACCCTAACCCTAACCCTAACCCTAACCCTAACCCTAACCCTAACCCTAACCCTAACCCTAACCCTAACCCTAACCCTAA
Organism: Eucyclogobius newberryi; assembly: GCF_026437365.1. Taxonomy (NCBI): domain Eukaryota; kingdom Metazoa; phylum Chordata; class Actinopteri; order Gobiiformes; family Gobiidae; genus Eucyclogobius; species Eucyclogobius newberryi. Next base: position 532,704 of record NW_027315812.1, on the reverse strand, counting down.
CCCTAACCCTAACCCTAACCCTAACCCTAACCCTAACCCTAACCCTAACCCTAACCCTAACCCTAACCCTAACCCTAACCCTAACCCTAACCCTAACCCTAACCCTAACCCTAACCCTAACCCTAACCCTAACCCTAACCCTAACCCTAACCCTAACCCTAACCCTAACCCTAACCCTAACCCTAACCCTAACCCTAACCCTAA
>NW_027315812.1:507500-525000 GCF_026437365.1 Eucyclogobius newberryi | reverse complement strand
TGTGGGTGCTGTGTCTGTGACCTGTGGGTGCTGTGTCTGGGTGCTGTGTCTGTGACATGTGGGTGCCGTGTCTGTGACCTGTGGGTGCCGTGTCTGTGACCTGTGGGTGCCGTGTCTGTGACCTGTGGGTGCTGTGTCTGTGACCTGTGGGTGCTGACCTGTGGATGCTGTGTCTGTGACCTGTGGGTGCTGTGTCTGTGACATGTGGGTGGTGTGTCTGTGACCTGTGGGTGCTGTGTCTGTGACCTGTGGGTGCTGACCTGTGGATGCTGTGTCTGTGACCTGTGGGTGCTGTGTCTGTGACATGTGGGTGGTGTGTCTGGGTGCTGTGTCTGTGACCTGTGGGTGCTGTGTCTGTGACCTGTGGGTGCTGTGTCTGTGACCTGTGGGTGCTGTGTCTGTGACCTGTGCTGTGTCTGTGACCTGTGGGTGCTGTGTCTGTGACCTGTGGGTGCCGTGTCTGTGACCTGTGGGTGCCGTGTCTGTGACCTGTGGGTGCCGTGTCTGTGACCTGTGGGTGTCGTGTCTGTGACCTGTGGGTGTCGTGTCTGTGACCTGTGGGTGTCGTGTCTGTGACCTGTGGATGCTGTGTCTGTGACCTGTGCTGTGTCTGTGACCTGTGGTGTGTCTGTGACCTGTGGGTGCCGTGTCTGTGACCTGTGGGTGCCGTGTCTGTGACCTGTGGGTGCTGTGTCTGTGACCTGTGGGTGCCGTGTCTGTGACCTGTGGGTGCTGTGTCTGTGACCTGTGGTGTGTCTGTGACCTGTGGTGTGTCTGTGACCTGTGGATGCTGTGTCTGTGACCTGTGGGTGCTGTGTCTGTGACCTGTGGGTGCTGTGTCTGTGACCTGTGGATGCCGTGTCTGTGACCTGTGGGTGCCGTGTCTGTGACCTGTGGGTGCTGTGTCTGTGACCTGTGGGTGTCGTGTCTGTGACCTGTGCTGTGTCTGTCGCAGCGGCCGTGGGACTAATGAGAGTTTATAGTAATAATAGAAATATGAATTTAATAATAAAAAAAGACAAAGAAATGTGGTTTATCATTTTCAAAATGGTATTGTTTTTAATAGTTGGTGATATGGATGTGGGTGCTGTGTCTGTGACATGTGGGTGGTGTGTCTGGGTGCTGTGTCTGTGACCTGTGGGTGCTGTGTCTGGGTGCTGTGTCTGTGACCTGTGGGTGTCGTGTCTGTGACCTGTGGGTGCCGTGTCTGTGACCTGTGGGTGTCGTGTCTGTGACCTGTAGGTGCTGTGTCTGTGACCTGTGCTGTGTCTGTGACCTGTGGATGCTGTGTCTGTGACCTGTGGGTGCTGTGTCTGTGACCTGTGGTGTGTCTGTGACCTGTGGGTGCCGTGTCTGTGACCTGTGCTGTGTCTGTGACCTGTGGATGCTGTGTCTGTGACCTGTGGGTGCTGTGTCTGTGACCTGTGGGTGCTGTGTCTGTGACCTGTGGGTGCCATGTCTGTGACCTGTGGGTGCCGTGTCTGTGACCTGTGGGTGCCGTGTCTGTGACCTGTGGGTGCCGTGTCTGTGACCTGTGGGTGTCGTGTCTGTGACCTGTGCTGTGTCTGTCGCAGCGGCCGTGGGACTAATGAGAGTTTATAATAATAATAGAAATATGAATTTAATAATAAAAAAGACTAAAATAAATGTGGTTTATCATTTTCAAAATGGTATTGTTTTTAATAGTTGGTGATATGGAGTGTCTAGATCTATTTATTGCGGGTTAGGGTCAGGGTCATGATTAGGTCAGTTAGGGTCAAGGTCATGATTAGGTCAGCGTTAGGGTCAGAGTTAGGGTCATGATTAGGGTCAGAGACAGAGTTAGGGTCAGGGTCATGATTAGAGTCAGGTTTAAGCAGAGAAGCGTCAGGGTTAGGGTCATGATCTTAGTTAGGGTCATGGTTAGTGTCATGGGTTAGGGTCAGAGTTAGTGTCATGGGTTAGGGTCAGGGTCATGTTAGGGTCAGAGATTAAGGGTCTGGCAGAGGGTCATGTTAGGGTCAGGGTCATTGTCAAGGTCATAGTCAGGGTCATAGGGTTAGGGTCATAGTTAAGCAGAGGGTTAGGGTCAAGGTTAGGGTGAGGGTCATGGTTAGGGTCAAGGTTAGGGTCATGGTCAGGGTTAGGGTCATGGTTAGGTTCATGGTCAGGGTCATGGTTAGGGTCAGGGTCATGGTCAGAGTTAGGGTCAGGGTCATGGTTAGGGTCATGGTCAAGATCATGGTTAGGGTCATGGTCATTGTCAGGGTCATGGTTAGGGTCATGGGTAGGGTCATGGTTAGGGTCAGAGTTAGGGTCATGGTCAGGGTCATGGTTAGGGTCATGGTCAGGGTCAAGGTCAGAGTTAGGGTCAAGGTTAGGGTCAGGGTCATGGTCAGGGTCACGGCTAGGGTCAGGGTTAGGGTCATGGTTAGGGTCAGGGTCATGGTTAGGGTCAGGGTCATGGTTAGGGTCAGAGTTAGGGTCAGGGTCATGGTCAGAGTTAGGGTCATGGTTAGGGTTATGGTCATGGTCAGGGTCAGGTTTAAGCAGAGACGCGTCAGGTCCAGTGTGAAACACTCTTTATTGTGCTACACTTCATATACAAACATCTACAGCTGTTTTTACAATTCAAATGTCAAAAATGTCAGACGTATAAATTAGCACAAAAAACGCTTGATGCTCTCGCTATAAACCCCAAACTCAAAACGTTAGCCGTTAGCCATTAGCATTAGTCCTCAAAATCCCATGTTAATAATAATTCAGAGGGTTTGGAGCACATTGAGGTCAAAGCCTCGTTAATGTCACTGTTGTAAACTTTGTTTCATTTTACATCATAATTAACATAAAACTGACCTCTGAGCCAAAGGCTATAGATCTGTGATGTGCTTCTGTAAGAATCTAGTGACACACCCTAACCCCTAAGCCACGCCCTCTTTCACATGTGACTGCGAGGAGCAGAGAGTTAACCCTAACCCCTAAGCCCCGCCCTCTTTTACATGTGACCGCGAGGAGCAGAGGGGTTAACCCTAACCCCTAAGCCCCGCCCTCTTTTACATGTGACTGCGAGGAGCAGAGGGGTTAACCCTAACCCCTAAGCCACGCCCTCTTTCACATGTGACTGCGAGGAGCAGAGAGTTAACCCTAACCCCTAAGCCACGCCCTCTTTTACATGTGACTGCGAGGAGCAGAGAAACAACAGAAATATCATGAAATAAACATGTTTATACTTTCATATGAGGAACGGCCTCATTCATCACAGAGTCTGACCCTGAGCCCGGGTCCAGATCCAGGATCAGGACCAGGACCAGGATCAGGACCAGACCCAGGACCAGACACAGACCCAGGACCCGCTGCAGTGTCAACAAGTCACAGACCACAGCCTCAAAACATCCTCCTCCTGAGAATCCACGCAACAAAAGCACAATCAAATAGAGAATTTTAATGGCACACTCTGATCGGTCAGAGGTGCTGCCAGTCGATGGCAGCCAGCGTCTGATTGGCTTCCTGGGCGTGAGCTATGACCTCTGCCAAGGCGTGCTGTCTCCACAAACGCTGGATCTTCTGGTATCGCTCAGCGCACAGTTTCAGAGGATTCCCACGCCTGAAAAAGGCACTTTAGATTCAGACTCAGTTTTATAACCACATTTCCAATGCTGAGCCTAAACGACACATGTCATGCCCCTTACCCCTGACCCCTGACCCTAACCCATGCGGTCACTCACTTGAGCCCCTGGTCAGTCTCTCCATAATCGTCCAAATATGGAGGAGGATAGAAACAGCCTTTGGTTTTCCCCGCCACAAACAGCACCTGGCACTCGCGCACCCTGAGGAGAAGAGGGAGGAGACGAGGGAGGAGAAGAGTGAGGAGAGTGAGGAGACGAGGGAGGAGACGAGGGAGGAGACGAGGGAGGAGACGAGGGAGGAGACGAGGGAGAGGAGATGAGGGAGGAGAAGAGGGAGGAGAGGGAGGAGACGAGGGAGGAGAGGGAGGAGACGAGGGAGGAGACGAGGGAAGAGAAGAGGGAGGAGAGGGAGGAGACGAGGGAGGAGAGGGAGGAGACGAGGGAGGAGAAGAGGGAGGAGAGGGAGGAGGAGAAAAGGGAGAGGAGACGAGGGGGAGGAGAAGAGGGAGGAAACGAGGGAGGAGAGGAAGGAGAAGAGGGAGGAGAAGAGGGAGGAGTGGGAGGAGACGAGGGAGGAGAAGAGGGTGGAGAGGGAGGAGAAGAGGGAGGAGAGGGAGGAGACGAGGGAGGAGACGAAGGAGGAGAAGAGGGAGGAGACGAAGGAGGAGACGAAGGAGGAGAAGAGGGAGGAGAGGGAGGAGACGAGGGAGGAGACGAGGGAGGAGACGAGGGAGGAGAGGGAGGAGACGAGGGAAGAGAAGAGGGAGGAGACGAGGGAGGAGAAGAGGGAGGAGAGGGAGGAGACGAGGGAAGAGAAGAGGGAGGAGAGGGAGGAGACGAGGGAGGAGACGAGGGAGGAGACGAGGGAGGAGACGTGGGAGGAGAGGGAGGAGACGAGGGAGGAGAAAAGGGAGAGGAGACGAGGGGGAGGAGAAGAGGGAGGAAACGAGGGAGGAGAAGAGGGAGGAGTGGGAAGAGACGAGGGAGGAGAAGAGGGTGAAGAGGGAGGAGAAGTGGGAGGAGAGGGAGGAGACGAGGGAGGAGAAGAGGGAGGAGAGGGAGGAGACGAGGGAGAAGGAGGAGACGAGGGAGGAGAGGGAGGAGAAGAGGGAGGAGACGAAGGAGGAGAAGAGGGAGGAGACGAGGGAGGAGAGGGAGGAGACGAGGGAGGAGAAGAGGGAGGAGAAGAGGGAGGAGACGAGGGAGAAGACGAGGGGAGACGAGGGAGGAGAGGGAGGAGAGGGAGGAGATGAGGGATGAGAAGAGGGAGGAGAGGGAGGAGAAGAGGGAGGAGACGAGGGAGGAGAGGGAGGAGAAGAGGGAGGAGACGAGGGAGGAGAAAAGGGAGGAGAAAAGGGAGAGGAGACGAGGGAGGAGAGGGAGGAGACAAGGGAGGAAAAGAGGGAGGACAGGGAGGAGACGAGGGAGAGGAGACGAGGGAGAGGAGACGAGGGAGGAGAGGGAGGAGACAAGGGAGGAGAAGAGGGAGGAGAGGGAGGAGACGAGGGAGGAGACGAGGGAGGAGACGAGGGAGGAGACGAGGGAGGAGAAGAGGGAGGAGAAAAGGGAGAGGAGATGAGAGAGGAGATGAGGGAGGAGAAGAGGGAGGAGAGGGAGGAGACGAGGGAGGAGACAAGGGAGGAGACGAGGGAGGAGAAGAGGGAGGAGACGAGGGAGGAGAAGAGGGTGGAGAAGAGGGTGGAGAGGGAGGAGAAGAGGGAGGAGAGGGAGGAGACGAGGGAGGAGAAGAGGGTGGAGAGGGAGGAGAAGAGGGAGGAGAGGGAGGAGACGAGGGAGGAGAAGAGGGAGGAGAAGAGGGAGGAGAAGAGGGAGGAGAAGAGGGAGGAGAAGAGGGAGGAGAGGGAGGAGAAGAGGGAGGAGACGAGGGAGGAGAAGAGGGAGGAGACGAGGGAGGAGAGGGAGGAGAAGAGGGAGGAGAAGAGGGAGGAGAAGAGGGAGGAGAAGAGGGAGGAGACGAGGGAGGAGACGAGGGAGGAGAAGAGGGAGGAGACGAGGGAGGAGACGAGGGAGGAGAGGAGGGAGGAGAGGAGGGAGAGGAGAAGAGGGAGGAGAAGAGGGAGGAGAAGAGGGAGGAGACGAGGGAGGAGACGAGGGAGGAGAAGAGGGAGGAGAAGAGGGAGGAGAAAAGGGAGGGAAGAAGAGGGAGGAGAGGGAGGAGTGGAGGGAGGGGAGAAGAGGGAGGAGAGGGAGGAGAGGAGGGAGAGGAGAAGAGGGAAGAGAAGAGGGAGGAGAAGAGGGGAGGAGAGGGAGGAGACGAGGGAGGAGAAGAGAGAGAGGAGAAGAGGGAGGAGAAGAGGGAGGAGAAGAGGGAGGAGAAGAGGGAGGAGAAGAGGGAGGAGAAGAGGGAGAAGGAGGAGACGGGGGAGGAGAGGGAGGAAAAGAGGGAGGAGACGAGGGAGGAGAGGAGGGAGGAGAGGAGGGAGGAGAAGAGGGAGAGGAGAAGAGGGAGGAGAAGAGGGAGGAGAGGAGGGAGGAGAAGAGGGAGAGGAGAAGAGGGGAGGAGAAGAGGGGAGGAGACGAGGGAGGAGACGAGGAAGGAGAAGAGGGAGGAGACGAGGGCGGAGAAGAGGGAGGAGACGAGGGAGGAGAGGACGGAGAAGAGGGAGGAGAAAAGAGGGAGGAGAGAAGAGGGAGAAGAGGGAGGAGACGAGGGAGGAAAAGAGGGAGGAGAAGAGGGCGGAGAGGAGGGAGGAGAAGAGGGAGGAGACGAGGGAGAGGAGAAGAGGGAGAGGAGAAGAGGGAGAGGAGAAGAGGGAGAGGAGAAGAGGGAGGAGAAGAGGGAGGAGAAGAGGGAGGAGAAGAGGGAGGAGACGAGGGTTAGGGTTATGAGTTATGAGGATGAGTTAAACAACAATTATCGATGGCGGTGCAAAAATATAACACATAACATTCTACACTGTCACTTTAAAAACTTCAATCTGCCCCCTAGTTACCTGAAGATTAGCCCCACCCCCTGCAGTTACCTGAAGATTAGCCCCGCCCCCTGCAGTTACCTGAAGAACAGCCCCGCCCCCGCACCACAGGTGAGGGCGTGGAAGGTGCAGGCGCCGAGGTCATCTCCATCGAGCTCCGTTTGGCAGCAGTAACTCTGAGAACAGAGCAGTGTTCCACAGACCAGACACAGAGTGGGAGCTCGAGCCTGGTCCCCGGAGGAACGAGGGCACCTGAACGCAACACCAGAGACACTTTAAACACCTGAACACAACACCAGAGACACTTTAAACACCTGAACACAACACCAGAGACACTTTAAACACCTGAACACAACACCAGAGACACTTTAAACACAACACCAGAGACACAACACCAGAGACACTTTAAACACAACACCAGAGACACTTTAAACACAACACCAGAGACACTTTAAACACAACACCAGAGACACTTTAAACACCTGAACACAACACCAGAGACACTTTAAACACCTGAACACAACACCAGAGACACTTTAAACACAACACCAGAGACACTTTAAACACCTGAACGCAACACCAGAGACACTTTAAACACAACACCAGAGACACTTTAAACACCTGAACACAACACCAGAGACACTTTAAACACAACACCAGAGACACTTTAAACACCTGAACACAACACCAGAGACACTTTAAACACAACACCAGAGACACTTTAAACACCTGAACACAACACCAGAGACACTTTAAACACCTGAACACAACACCAGAGACACTTTAAACACCTGAACGCAACACCAGAGACACTTTAAACACAACACCAGAGACACTTTAAACACCTGAACACAACACCAGAGACACTTTAAACACAACACCAGAGACACTTTAAACACCTGAACACAACACCAGAGACACTTTAAACACCTGAACGCAACACCAGAGACACTTTAAACACCTGAACACAACACCAGAGACACTTTAAACACAACACCAGAGACACTTTAAACACCTGAACACAACACCAGAGACACTTTAAACACAACACCAGAGACACTTTAAACACCTGAACACAACACCAGAGACACTTTAAACACCTGAACACAACACCAGAGACACTTTAAACACCTGAACACAACACCAGAGACACTTTAAACACAACACCAGAGACACTTTAAACACCTGAACGCAACACCAGAGACACTTTAAACACCTGAACACAACACCAGAGACACTTTAAACACAACACCAGAGACACTTTAAACACCTGAACACACCACCAGAGACACTTTAAACACAATACCAGAGACACTTTAAACACAACACCAGAGACACTTTAAACACCTGAACACACCACCAGAGACACTTTAAACACAATACCAGAGACACTTTAAACACAACACCAGAGCCACTTTAAACACCTGAACACACCACCAGAGCCACTTTAAACACCTGAACACAACACCAGACACTTTAAACACCTGAACGCAACACCAGAGACACTTTAAACACCTGAACGCAACACCAGAGACACTTTAAACACAACACCAGAGACACTTTAAACACCTGAACACAACACCAGAGACACTTTAAACACAACACCAGAGACACTTTAAACACAACACCAGAGACACTTTAAACACCTGAACGCAACACCAGAGACACTTTAAACACCTGAACGCAACACCAGAGACACTTTAAACACCTGAACGCAACACCAGAGACACTTTAAACACAACACCAGAGACACTTTAAACACAACACCAGAGACACTTTAAACACAACACCAGAGACACTTTAAACACAACACCAGAGACACTTTAAACACCTGAACGCAACACCAGAGACACTTTAAACACCTGAACGCACCACCAAAGACACTTTAAACACCTGAACACACCACCAGAGACACTTTAAACACCTGAACGCACCACCAAAGACACTTTAAACACCTGAACACACCACCAGAGACACTTTAAACACCTGAACGCACCACCAAAGACACTTTAAACACCTGAACACACCACCAGAGACACTTTAAACACCTGAACGCACCACCAAAGACACTTTAAACACCTGAACACACCACCAGAGACACGTCAATTAATTATTATTATATAAACCTCACATTCTAAAACCTTGTTTTGAATGTTTAAAGCTCGACTTTTCAATCCCAAGTGTTTTTTAGATGAAGATAAATGTCATTATTTTAAGGGTTACAACGTTCCACACCTGATTTCATGAACATTTCTGCAGTTTCACTGTTTTGGGTTCATCGTCTTGTGCTTCTCTCTCTCTCTCAATATTATTCTCTACTTTATCTTCAGGTACGAGGCCCATTTATGCTCCTTGAATAAAGAGATTTGACCTCTGAGTTCAGAGGTCAAAGCGAGGGAATGTTTTCCCAGACAAACACATGTTTTGAATACATTTACTCACGTGAAGGACGAGGCCTGGTTGATCAGGACACTGTAGTCTTGCGGAAGATCTACCAAATGGTTGGATTCTCGTGGGAACCGAACCAGAACAGATCCAGACCTGGACCCAGACTCGGACCGACTCATTCGCTGCTGGACTCTGGGGTCTGAGCACCATCTGAAAATCAACCAATCACAGCCCAGGACAAAGAACATGAGCTAATCAGAGCCAAGAACAGAGCAACAAATGGAAGGCTGTACCTGTGGATGAGCGGCTCCAGCAGGGGGCGATGTTGGCTGTACAGCAGCAGCAGGTTTGAGGGTAGACTCAAGTAACTGCAGAGCGCCTCCCACTGGTCTCCATCTGACACTGCAACAATGTTAGATTCTAGTGTGACGTTGTCTCAGATGTGATGTCATCTTCACATCGTTCAAGCGGTTTTTCACTGTCGCCCTCGGAGACGACGGCTTTTGTGATTTTGGGCGTTACAAACATAAATTGAATTGAAAAGTGTAGTTTGGTCTGAGTCATGTTCAGGTGAGAATCCGCAGGTAGAACTCTCTGTGTAACCCTGTCAAAGGTCAGATTTGTTGACCTTGTTTATGGATCATCTCTGTCATTACTGGGCCTATCCACATGAAACAAAAACTGGCACAAAGTTCAACGTCTTTTCTGTCAGTACAAAAAAAACAAATGTGACATCTTTTTTTCACAATAGGTTCAGAATTTGGTGACAGTGTTCGACAAACAGGTTGTGTGTGACTCACAGAGCAGATCAGCAGGGGGCGCTGTGGAGTTCAAGAAATGGAAGAACATGGCGGCGCAGCGAAGAAACGGCAACAATGCAGCTTTCACACAACGCCACAACTGCCACCCACAGGCCACCGCCGGAAGTGCACTAGAAGAGACTCCGGTTAAAACTTTGAGCAGCATCAAAAGTCACCCGCCTAAGGCCCAAAGTCACTGGGACAGGCTCCAATCACCTGTGACCCGCCTAAGGCCCAAAGTCACTGGGACAGGTTCCAGTCACCTGTGACCCGCCTAAGGCCCAAAGTCACTGGGACAGGCTCCAGACAGCAGCAGTGTCTGTGTCTCCGATCATCTCACGTGTCCTGCTCTCTGATTGGTCTGTGTCCTGCTCTCTGATTGGTCTGTGTCCTGCTCTCTGATTGGCTGTTACCTGTGGAGGTGAGTCTGGATGAGGCGATACAGCTCCAGTGTCAGATGTTCCTCAGCTCCTCCTCCGTCGTGCTCCATGGCGCCTTCTGCTGGACAAAAGCAGACGAACAAAACACTTTCCCTTTCAAACCTCAAGCATTAAAAACCTGAACCCCAAGTCACAATATAAACCCTTTACATAGGGTTAGGGTTACCTAACCCAAACCCTTTACATAGGCTTACCCTAACCGGAAGCCATTGCTGAGTTGCAAAAAGCACGTGGGCCACGCCCTCTCCACACAGACCACGCCCACTCCACACAGACCACGCCCTGTCCACACAGACCACGCACTCTCCATACAGACCACGCCCTCTCCACACAGGGTTAGGGTTAGGGAGTGGGCGGGGGACACACGCTCTCGCTGAGACTACGTCACGGGGTGGGCGGGGCAGGCGGGGGAGGCAGATCGCTCTTCTGGGAGTGAATCTCAAACTAAGCCGTTTGCATTTCCAGGTTTGTGGGCGGGTCCAAGATATGGGTGATATTTTATAACTATTATGTTATGTTATGGGTATTGCACAACACTTATTATGATCAAATATACCCTTAGGGTTAGGGTTATACCCTTAAATATACCCTTGGGTTAGGGTTATACCCTTAAATATACCCTTGGGGTTAGGGTTATACCCTTAAATATACCCTTAGGGTTAGGGTTATACCCTTAAATATACCCTTGGGTTAGGGTTATACCCTTAAATATACCCTTAGGGTTAGGGTTATACCCTTAAATACACCCTTAGAGTGGACAACGAAACAGGAAATATAGCATGATAGGAGATCTTTAACACACTTGGTTTAATTTTAAGACTATTCAATCTCATTGGGGATTCAGGATGTATTCCGTTGGCATGGAAACAATCTATTGTAGTATCGATTCTGAAAACAGGAAAAACCCCGTCTGACCCATCAAGCATCAACCGAGCGGTTACCGAGCGGTTGAATGACTTCTTGGAAAATCAGAATTTGCTTTCCACTCACCCAAGTGGCTTCTGCCAGAACCAAACACAACAGAGTCTGGTTATGGTTAGAACCCTAACCCTAACCCTAATGGCCGTTCCACACCGCCGCGGCCGAAGCGTCCAGTTTACATTCAAAGTCTATGGTAAACGCGCGTCGAGCACGTAGTGCGTTATCCGCGGCGCGATTTCTTTGTTTTTGCAGCGCGATTGGTGCGTTTTTTTACGCTCTCGACGCTTTGAGCGCGTATGAGGTGGCCGAGGCGACGAAAGCGGCTTATGCAACGTGTTCAGATATGTTGAGGTCTCTGCAGCTGAAGCGTAGCAGCCGCTGCAGCAGCCAATCAGAGCTGACGCTCCAGTGACGTACGTACGTACGCATTTCCCCTTGCATTTCCGGTATTCCCCGTGGAATTCCCCAAGAAGCGCCACTTTTTCCGAGACTGATTGTGGCTGTTTGTGGGAGAAAGTAGCTGTACCATGTGTTCACGGTGGAACAGAGACAGAAATAAGCCAGAAACAAGAATGTACAGTGGCCAGGGCGTCGATAGCGCGCGTCCGGGCGCGATTAGGCCGCGGTGGTCTGTACGTAGCTTAAGACGAACATAACAATAATTATTGCAATAATCTTTATGTTGAAAAAGCAATCTGGTTTGGGAGGAGGGGCTTCTTATGAACCCTAACCCCTGCGTACTTCCCACAAGGAAGTGAGCAGCCAATGTCACAATGACATCTTTAAATATGACTCTGTGGAAGAAGCCTTTAAGCAGAACATGGTGCAATGTGGGTGAGAGGTAGAAATGCAATATTATATATAACCTTTGCATTAAACTTTCTGTGTTGACAATCTTTACCTGAGTTTGTGTTGTCGCCAACGCCACAGCTCAACAGCACCTGCACCAGGTGAGCCACTGTCGCCAGGTGCAACAGGTGCAGGTGGGCGGAATCTGTGGAGCTGCGTCCTGATTGGTCAAGAGCCTGAACAGCACTGTAGGATAAGACACTGTAGACCTGAAAAACAAAAACGCCTTTATAAAAACACTCTAAGGGTATATCTAACCCTAACCCTAACCCTAAGGGTATATCTAACCCTAACCCTAAGGGTATATCTAACCCTAACCCATCTAACCCTAAGGGTATATCTAACCCTAACCCTAAGGGTATATCTAACCCTAACCCATCTAACCCTAAGGGTATATCTAACCCTAACCCTAACCCTAAGGGTATATCTAACCCTAACCCATCTAACCCTAAGGGTATATCTAACCCTAACCCTAAGGGTATATCTAACCCTAACCCATCTAACCCTAAGGGTATATCTAACCCTAACCCTAAGGGTATATCTAACCCTAACCCATCTAACCCTAAGGGTATATCTAACCCTAACCCTAAGGGTATATCTAACCCTAACCCATCTAACCCTAAGGGTATATCTAACCCTAACCCTAACCCTAAGGGTATATCTAACCCTAACCCTAAGGGTATATCTAACCCTAACGGTATATCTAACCCTAACCCATCTAACCCTAAGGGTATATCTAACCCTAACCCATCCAACCCTAAGGGTATATCTAACCCTAACCCAAACCCTAACCCATCTAACCCTAACCCATCTAACCCTAAGGGTATATCTAACCGTAACCCTAACCCTTAGGGAGAACTAACCCTCCAGTGGGTTAGGGTGTTAGGGCAATAAATCTTGAAAAATATTGATTCTGAACTCTACAAACGTGTGTGTCAGATGCCCTCCCTGTGTGTATAATTATAATTATAATAAATATATATATATATATATATATATATATATATAGTCTGTATAATATATATATATATTCCACTAGCAGGGACCACGCCACAATTAAGTATTAAAGAATATTTATTGATAACGACGATGGAGCTCGGCGATGGAGCTCGGCGATGAAGGTCGGCAATGGGGAGAGACAATGGAGATGGACAGTGAAGCGACGATCGAGCCACGATCGAGCTACGATGTAGCGACGATGCAGCGACGATCGAGCATGAGAGTTGGCTGGGTAGAGACTCAGGATGGGGGCTCTGTCTCAGGTGATCAGCCCAGCCGATTCAGAACCCCCAAAAATGATGTAAAAATGAAGATGATCCGGATATCAACGGGGAGGCCTGGCTGAAAATTACGCTAACAGTGGCGCGAGAGAAGAGGAGCTGGATAGTCGAGGCTCTCTGGAGTGTAGCCAGATCTAAAAACGGTCTGTCCGTTACCGAAGACGAAAACAAGTACTGGTGCATTTGAATGCGTTTTAGCATTTGTGGGTCGTCGATAGAATATCCCTTACTGATCTACGAAGACTTGTTGTCGAATGAGTGCCTTCTGACTGGTCGAATCCCCCCAAAAAAATGTCCTGAACGATAGTGGGGTATAATCCGAACAGGCGTGGAGGAAACGAGCTGCATTCCCTTGGGTCTTTAGGAGAAGAGTCATCCTAGTGCGGAGTCCTATGGTCACCTGAACGAAACGGGAAGCGGATCCTTGGTCTGGATTTAAGGGCTTGTCCTGTAGGATGATGAGTGCGCGGAGCGGTTTTCAATGCCTCGAGATGCACGACGGGTTGAGGTGCGTGCCGAGATATACCTCTTCTGAGAAAGAAGGAATGTGAGATGATTGAGCATCCCGGTGCCCGGTGACTGCTCCGGTGAGAGACGGCGTCCCTGTGTCCGCTGGGACCCTGGTGAGGACGTGGAAGAGGCGTCGAATGGATGAATGGGTGATTGAGGGAGGGATGGGAGGGATGAGAGGTTTGAGGAGGGATGGGAGGGAGGCATCCCGGTGCCGCTTTAGGCCGGGGTGGTTGAAGGAGGGGATGAGTGATAGGAGGGATGAGTGGTTGAGAGAGCGAGCCGGCGTGTGGCTGCTGCCGTGGCTGCTGCCGCCGTGGAGAGCATGTGGCCGGCTGCCGTGGGTCGGGGAGACGTGAGCGTAGCTGCCGGCGGGGCTTGGTGAGCGTGGCTGTCGTTGTAGCTGTAGCTGTGAGCAGTCGCTGTGAGTTGAGCTGTGAGCTGTCGCTGTGAGCGGTCGCTGTGAGTTGAGCTGTGAGCGGTCGCTGCGAGTTGAGCTGTGAGCGGTCGCTGTGAGTTGAGCTGTGAGCTGTCGAGCTGTGAGCTGTAACCAAGTAACTGAATTGAAGGTGTGAGTTGTAGATGTAGTGATTGAATGGCAGTAGAATGTGGCAGTAGAATGTGGCAGCAGTAGTGGAGAGATAAAGAAATACGTGTGGAGGGAGTTGAGTGCAGCTGGCTCCCACCACCAGGGGGAGCTGAGAGGTCGAGCTGCGGCCGTGGGCTGATGGTGACGTCGTCAGCTGCGTGCTGGAACCAGGAAGTGCGGACGCTGGCGAAAGTTTAGTTTTTTAATATCCTCGTAGGTCTGGAACATGGTCTGGAACATGGTCTGGAACGAAGTCCCCCTTTGACTTGGCGTGCGCGAGGCGGTGCACGGAACTTGCGGGGCGCGAGGCGCCGGAGCTCGCGGCATACGGGGGCGCACCTGATGAGAGCTGAGGCCAAGAAGTAAGAGGCGGATCCGTTTGGTCCCGTTGCTGGAGTAGGTCGGTGTGCGTGTGGACGTCTCGGAGGTAGGGTCCGCGGGAGAGCACGTGCAGAGGAAGTGGTGTAGGAGGCATGGATCACGCCTACCGAGAGTGTGCGCCGTGGAGAGCGGACCTGCGTTGGCGGGTCCTCACACGACCGACTGAAGTTCGACTGGGAACAGGTCAGAATCTGATGATTTGATAGAGTGAACGCACTGCTGACGTTCTCTCTGTCGGGAGAGCTGAGACGACAAGATATGCTGTGAATAGGCCTTATAAATAGGGCTTCTGGGTAATTAGAGGTGTGGTTAGAGAGTGGGGCGTGTTTACTAGTGGAGTATAAGTTGAGGCGTGGTCCCGCTCCTGAACCTCAGTTAGCGATTACATCTCCAACTCCATATATATATAATGTCTGTATAATTAATATATAATATATATATATATATATATATAATATATATATATATATATATATATATATATATATATATATATATATATATATATATATATATATATATACCGTATTTTGCGCACGAAAAGGCGCACCGGATTATTAAGCGCACCATCAGCTATCTGTGTACCATGTGTCCATACATAAAGCGCACCGGACGATGAAGCGCATAAGATAAACAAAACAGACGATAAGTCAGAGTCAGTTGAGCTTTATGGAACGCGTTCAACTCATTCAGATCAACATTGTTCAACATCAAAACACACTCTGCTACCGCTAAAAAAACACATTAGCATGTCCACAACAACTCCCAGCCTCGTTCAGATGCAACACGTAAAATACATCACAATACACTCACTTTTTCAGTTCATTCCTCGTCATCAAATCCTTCAAATGCAGCTGAAGTACATCCCGCACAGCTATGACCAGACGTCCTGATTTACCTGGGACAGCCCCTGACTTTGTCCCGTGTGTCCCGGTTTAATGTCTGCTGGGGCGCATAATGGTAAAAGCAGCCAAAACGCCGATGGTGCTCCGTGCTAAAATCTCTTTGGTCATGTGATGCCGCATCTCGGACCCACACGGCAGTTCATTTCTTGTGATAATATAACAGATCCAGATCTCTCGGCAGCAGCCATCTTGGGACCTTCCAGTTTCTTGGGGTCCTTCATTTACCGGTAGGTGTCTGCGTTGTGCCTGACTGAAAATGTTGTTGACGTTTTGACAAAGTTTCGCGTGCGCCGCGTGTAGCAGAAGACTACTATTCCCAGAATGCTTTGTACACATGTTGTTGGGACTTCCGGTTCCGGAGTACTGTAACTCTACTCGCGCATCGCGTCTCATGTCCCAAATCTTCTTTATACACCGTGTACCACACAAAATATCTTCGCGGTCAGTAAGCACAACCAGAAATAAACCATATATTATGCGCACCAGACTATTAAGCACACGGACGGCTTTTGAGGACGTTAAAGACTTTTACGTGCGCCTTATAGTGCGGAAAATACGGTAAATATTTGGGTTTCACCTTCTTGTTTGAAGAACATTTTGAGGACTTTTTTGCCATTCAAAGACATAATATGTTTTTGAATGAGTGATTCATTGCCATGGCAACAGTCTTATGGCAGTGGCACTGACTCACCAGCAGGTGGAACATGTCGATGTCGAGGAAACAAGGTGCATCCTGGGAGTCTGAGAACAGGGCTGAAACACAACATGGTTTTGGTGGTAAATATCACACATTTACATCAGTCAAACTGCAGGTTCAGTTCAAAACAAGTAAAAGGAAGTAGAGCAATTTACACATAAGTGTGTAACATGGCTGTATATATGATATATATATATATATATATATATATATATATATATATATATATATATGATATATATATATATCATATATATATCATATATGTATATCATATATATATATGATATACATATATGATATATATATATATCACATATATATATATATATCATATATGTATATCATATATATATCATATATAATATATATATATATATATATATATATCATATATAATATATATATATATATATATATATCATATATAATATATATATATATATCATATATATAATATATATATATATATATATATATATATATATGATATATATATATATATATGATATTAGATGTAATACCAGAGCAGAGGCGTGTGAAGTGCTGCTGAACGCTGGAGAGAGAAGCCACAGTCCAACAGTGAGAGCTGAACCTGCAGAGGGCGCTCAAGCACTCCTCCTGAAACAGAGAGACAGGTTAATGCCCCACTGAGGAACCCTAACCCCTACCCCTAACCCTAAACCCTAACCCACTCAGGAAACCTAACCCTAACCCCTACCCCTAACCCTAAACCCTAACCCACTGAGGAACCCTAACCCCTACCCCTAAACCCTAACCCACTGAGGAACCCTAACCCTAACCCTAAACCATAACCCACTGAGGAACCCTAACCCTAACCCTAAACCATAACCCACTGAGGAACCCTAACCCACTGAGGAACCCTAACCCACTGAGGAACCCTAACCCTAACCCACTGAGGAACCCTAACCCCTAACCCACTGAGGAACCCTAACCCTAACCCACTGAGGAACCCTAACCCCTAAACCCTAACCCCTAACCCACTGAGGAACCCTAACCCCTAAACCCTAACTCCTAACCCCTAAACCCTAACTCCTAAACCCTAACCCACTGAGGAACCCTAACCCTAAACCCTAACCCTAACCCCTAACCAGAGAGAAAAGGAGGCGCTCACCTGTCGACAGGGGAGACTTCCAAAGAGAGGCTTTTCACCGTCGTCCAACAGAAGTCGCTCTGAAGAA
>NW_027315812.1:457500-502500 GCF_026437365.1 Eucyclogobius newberryi | reverse complement strand
AACTTTATAAACGGTCAAACTGAAAGTGCTCATCATCTCAGACAGAGACGAACAGAACATACTTCTGAGGAAGAGGAGGAGGAAGAGGAGGAAGAGGAGGGAAGAGGAGGAGGGAGAGGAAGAGGAGGAGGAGGGAGAGGAAGAGGAGGAGGAGGGAGAGGAGGAGGGAGAGGAAGAGGAGGAGGAAGAGGAGGAAGAGGAGGAGGGAGAGGAAGAGGAGGGAGAGGAAGAGGAAGAGGAGGAAGAGGAGGAGGAAGAGGGAGAGGAAGAGGAGGAGGAGGAGGAGGGAGAGGAAGAGGAGGAGGAGGAAGAGGGAGAGGAGGAAGAGGAGGAGGAGGGAGAGGAAGAGGAGGAGGAGGGAGAGGAAGAGGAGGAAGAGGAGGAGGGAGAGGAAGAGGAGGGAGAGGAGGAAGAGGAGGAGGAGGAGGAAGAGGAGGAAGAGGAGGACGAGGAGGAGGAAGAGGAGGAAGAGGAGGAAGAGGAGGAGGGAGAGGAAGAGGAGGGAGAGGAGGAGGAGGAAGTGGAGGAGGAAGAGGAGGAGGAGGGAGAGGAAGAGGAGGAGGAGGGAGAGGAGGAGGGAGAGGAAGAGGAGGAGGAAGAGGAGGAAGAGGGAGAGGAAGAGGAGGAAGAGGAGGAGGGAGAGGAAGAGGAGGGAGAGGAAGAGGAAGAGGAGGAAGAGGAGGAGGAAGAGGGAGAGGAAGAGGAGGAGGAGGAGGAGGGAGAGGAAGAGGAGGAGGAGGAAGAGGGAGAGGAGGAAGAGGAGGGAGAGGAAGAGGAGGAGGAGGGAGAGGAAGAGGAGGAAGAGGAGGAGGGAGAGGAAGAGGAGGGAGAGGAGGAAGAGGAGGAGGAGGAGGAAGAGGAGGAAGAGGAGGAAGAGGAGGACGAGGAGGAGGAAGAGGAGGAAGAGGAAGAGGAGGAGGAGGGAGAGGAGGAGGGAGAGGAGGAAGAGGAAGAGGAGGAGGGAGAGGAGGAGGAAGAGGAGGAGGAGGGAGAGGAAGAGGAGGAAGAGGAGGAAGAGGAGGAGGAGGGAGAGGAGGAGGGAGAGGAAGAGGAGGAGGAAGAGGAGGAAGAGGGAGAGGAAGAGGAGGAGGAGGGAGAGAGGGAGAGGAGGAGGAGGAGGAAGAGGAGGAGGAGGGAGAGGAAGAGGAGGAAGAGGGAGAGGGAGAGGAGGAAGAGGGAGAGGGAGAGGAGGAAGAGGAGGAGGAGGGAGAGGAAGAGGAGGAGGAAGAGGGAGAGGAAGAGGAGGAAGAGGAGGAGGGAGAGGAAGAGGAGGGAGAGGAGGAAGAGGAGGAGGAGGAGGAAGAGGAGGAGGAGGAAGAGGAGGAGGAGGAAGAGGAGGAGGAGGAGGGAGAGGAGGAGGAGGGAGAGGAGGAGGGAGAGGAAGAGGAGGAGGAAGAGGAGGAGGAAGAGGAAGAGGAGGAGGAAGAGGAGGAGCAGGGAGAGGAAGAGGAGGAGGAGGAAGAGGAGGGAGAGGAGGAGGAGGGAGTGGAGGAGGGAGAGGAAGAGGAGGAGGAAGAGGAGGAAGAGGAAGAGGGAGAGGAAGAGGAGGAGGAGGGAGAGGAGGAGGAGGGAGAGGAAGAGGAGGAGGAAGAGGAGGAGGGAGAGAGGGAGAAAACAGAATAAAAAACATATTTCATATTTCCTCTGGACATGAAAGTCGTTCACATGTTTTAGTTGGAAATATAATATATAATATCATAAATATATCTCATGTTCATAAATGTTTCAGGGTCAGATTATGGGCGGAGACTCACTCAGGGACAAAATCCAAGTCAAATCCTTCTGGTGCAGCAGGCCCCGCCCCCTCCGCCTCATCAGGCCCCGCCCCCTCTGCCTCATCTGTTTGACACAGGTTCAATAAATCAAGAAACACAAATCTATTTCCGTTTGTTTGACAGTTTAAACTTACCAGAGTTGCACCGCAGTGCCGCCAGCTGCAGGTTGGTGGCGCTCATCCAGGTGTCCAGGCTCTGCACAGCGCTGCAGCAGCACAAGACTCAGGTTAGACTCATCTCCATTTTTAAACAGTTTAAAATATAAAAGACAAAACAAGACCATAGAGCGAAATTACAAATGGAAATCAACAAAAGAAACACAATTATAACCAAAACATTTCAATAAAAGTCCCAGTGGGTTCACAATCAAATTTGTCAATTTCCATATAAAACAATATTATAATATTATTATTTATTTCATGGCTTTTTTCCTGCTGCCAAAATGACATTCAAAGGTATTTTTCAATTCAATCCATGGCAGGAGTTTTAAAGCCCAAGTTCATCGTTCTAAAGTTCAGAGGAAGCAACAGGACCAGCAATAACCCTGCCCCTCAAAACTGCCTTAGCTGCATCCCAGAGAATGGGAGGAGAAACTTCAAGATTGTCTTTTCCTCTACATACGTCCAATGTCCTTCGTCATCATCTGCACGGTGGCAGAGTGGTTAGCGCCCTCGCCTCCCAAGAAGGAGATGGTGGGTTCAGGGTTAGAGTGTGGAGTCTGCAGGTCCTCCCCCTGTTACCATGGGAACTCACTCTAAAAGTGTGGGTTAATAATAATAATAATAATACCTTTTATTTATATAGGGCTTTGACATAAACAAATCTGCATCTTTATCTTTGGGGTTCTGGCGTTGATGCAGAGCAAGCTAGCTTAAAGGCGGTATGGACGATTTTTCGGCAATTTAAGAACGCAGGCGGAAGTGCGCATGCGCACTCCCCCGTGCGGACTGATACAACACACACGTGCGTTTGTTTATTAGCGCAACGGAGCGCATCGCATCGCTCGTCTCCCGTAGATTTCTGTCCACTTCTGCGTCAGCTCGGACTGTCTTCATCGAACCGTCTTCATTGTCTTCATTTTGTCCCGTACACTGAGGGAACTATATTATGATAGATCCATGCGCTTAGGCACGCGGAAACGTGGGGACGAGCCTGACGCGGCTGCAGGCGAGCGGTAGGTGCGTTTTATGATTGATACATGGCAGGACAAATGATTTATCCACGCCACGAGGAAATATGATTAAAAATTTGCTGAAAAAAAATTGTCCATACCACCTTTAAGTGTAGCATTGAAGCCTGTTTTTCTGCCTGGTTGTTCTTAGACATGTTCCCGGGTCTCTCCAGGTGAACTTGTAGTAAGGACGGGTTATTCCCGGGTCTCTCCAGGTGAACTTGTAGTAAGGACGGGTTATTCCCGGGTCTCTCCAGGTGAACTTGTAGTAAGGACGGGTTATTGCCGGGTCTCTCCAGGTGAACTTGTAGTAAGGACGGGTTATTCCCGGGTCTCTCCAGGTGAACTTGTAGTAAGGACGGGTTATTGCCGGGTCTCTCCAGGTGAACTTGTAGTAAGGACGGGTTATTCCCGGGTCTCTCCAGGTGAACTTGTAGTAAGGACGGGTTATTCCCGGGTCTCTCCAGGTGAACTTGTAGTAAGAACGGGTTATTCCCGGGTCTCTCCAGGTGAACTTGTAGTAAGGACGGGTTATTGCCGGGTCTCTCCAGGTGAACTTGTAGTAAGGACGGGTTATTGCCGGGTCTCTCCAGGTGAACTTGTAGTAAGGACGGGTTATTCCCACGGGTCCAACCGCAGCAGTCGTCCAGAAGAGAGTTTAAAATCTAAAATAACTGTTCAAGTTATACAATTATTTAGATTAAAAAATGTATTATGGGTTAGCCCAAACCACGAGTCACACTTTAACTGGTTGCCGGGCGGTTGTTTGGGGAACAGAAGGGTGCTTTACCTGGTTGCCGGGGCTGTTGCCGGGGGTAACAGAGGGATAACTGTGTTGCTGAGACATTCACACAGTGGACACAGAAACTCTCCATTCTCCACGTCGAAACTTGTGTGTCCTCGAAGACGCTGCTGCCGCCGCTGCTCCTTCTGCTGCACCGCCTCGAAGTATCTAGTACACACACACACATATATAATATATATATAACTAATACTACAGTAATACTACAGTCTGCTGCACCACCTCGAAGTATCTAGTACACACACACACACATATATATATATATATATATATATATATATATATATATATATATATATATATATATATATCCATCCATCCATCCATTTTCTACCGCTTGTTCCCTTTCGGGGTCGCGGGTGACTGGAGCCTATCCCAGTGACTTCGGGCCTTAGGCGGGGTACACCCTGGACAGTGGCAAACTTGTCGCAGGTTTAACACAGAGACATAGACATTACAGACAGTTCACGCTCACATTCATTCACTAGGGCCAATTTAGAGTCACCAATTTGACCGAACACATGCATGTGATTGGACGGTGGGAGAAGCCGGAGAACCCGGAGAGAACCCACGATAACACGGGGAGAACATGCAGACTCCACCCAGAGAGATCATGTGATGTAGGTCTGGTCCGGGAATCGAACCCATGATCTCCTTCTTGGGAGGCAAGAGCGCTAACCGCCTTTGCACCGTGCACCCTATATATATATATAAATAACTAATACTACAGTCTGCTGCACCGCCTCGAAGTATCTAGTACACACAAATTGCCACCGTCGCAGAGATAAATATTTCCATCCAATGATCATATTGTAGGTCAGTTTTTTAAATGTAGACCTTTAAATGACCTTTAAATGACCTTTAGATGACACATGTAGAACACGAACGTCTCATTGGTTCTGTTTAAGTTCGACGATGTTTGCAAAGGTTACAAGGATTTCTATGTTTTCAAAATGGCAGCTTTGTTCAGACGTCGTCATGACCACACCCTGATACTTGTGACGTGGTCATGACCACACCTCATGACCACACCCTGATACTTGTGACGTGGTCATGACCACACCTCATGACCACACCCTGATACTTGTGACGTGGTCATGACCACATCTCATAACCACACCCTGATACTTGTGACGTCGTCATGACCACACCCTGATACTTGTGACGTCGTCATGACCACACCCTGATACTTGTGACGTGGTCATGACCACACCTCATGACCACACCCTGATACTTGTGACGTGGTCATGACCACATCTCATAACCACACCCTGATACTTGTGACGTCGTCATGACCACACCCTGATACTTGTGACGTCGTCATGACCACACCCTGATACTTGTGACGTGGTCATGACCACACCTCATGACCACACCCTGATAATTGTGACGTCGTCATGACCACACCTCATGACCACACCCTGATATTTGTGATGCCGTCATGACCACACCCTGATACTTGTGACGTCGTCATGACCACACCTCATGACCACACCCTGATACTTGTGACGTCGTCATGACCACACCCTGATACTTGTGACGTGGTCATGACCACACCTCATGACCACACCCTGATAATTGTGACGTCGTCATGACCACACCTCATGACCACACCCTGATATTTGTGATGCCGTCATGACCACACCCTGATACTTGTGACGTCGTCATGACCACACCTCATGACCACACCTCATGACCACACCCTGATACTTGTGACATCGTCATGACCACACCTCATGACCACACCCTGATACTGGTGACGTCGTCATGACCACACCTCATGACCACACCCTGATACTGGTGACGTCGTCATGACCACACCTCATGACCACACCCTGATACTTGTGACGTCGTCATGACCACACCTCATGACCACACCTCTTGACCACACCTCATGACCACACCCTGATACTTGTGACGTCGTCATGACCACACCCTGATACTTGTGACGTCGTCATGACCACACCCTGATACTTGTGACGTCGTCATGACCACACCCTGATACTTGTGACGTCGTCATGACCACACCCTGATACTTGTGACGTGGTCATGTTCCGTGTGAAATGGACCCATGAATGTTCTGGCATGTTTAAACTGTAAAAGTGATTGATGCAGAGGCAGTTACAAACCTCTGCCAGCAGGTGGCGTGCATGATGTGTCCACAGCTCGCCGTGTGGATCCCCAGAGCCAGCTCCGGACTCATGAACAGAACGTCTGAAACAGAACCACAAACACCTCTGCTCTGTGATTGACTGGCGTGTCTCATTGGCTGGCGTGTCTCACCTCTGCTCTGTGATTGGCTGGCGTGTCTCACCTCTGCTCTGTGATTGGCTGGCGTGTCTCACCTCTGCTCTGTGATTGGCTGGCGTGTCTCACCTCTGCTCTGTGATTGGCTGGCGTGTCTCACCTCTGCTCTGTGATTGGCTGGCGTGTCTCACCTCTGCTCTGTGATTGGCTGCAGGATGATTGGCGGTTCTGGGAGAGGACAGTGGATCTTTGGACAAAGGCGGCGAGGACCATTGCTCTGCCCTGAGCGCGCACCTGAAACTCAATCGTTTAGTCACATAAAAGATCACAGACCTCGTGATTTGATTTTTGCAATACTTGATAATCATTTGCACTGTATATTTTTCAATTAGAATTAGAAGAGTGTGAATTATGCAGTAGCAACAACATAAATACAACAGTCAGACTGTGACTATGATGATGACCCTGCACTGCATCTGCGTCGGACATATAAAACAAGTGCATCGGCAGCCCAGGTCGGAGAGGAAAGGGTTAGGGTCAGAGGTCACTCACCTCCTGCTCCTCCTGACACAGGATACAGGTCACATGACTAACAGAAGCCACACCCACTCGGCCCGGCCCCACACACACCCGAGCTCCAGGTGAATCCTGACACCTGAGAAGAACGCACTGTCAAGAAACCATGGCAACGCACTGTCAAGAAACCATGGCAACGCACTGTCAAGAAACCATGGCAACCATATAATATTACAAACGTTACAATACGTTATAATACTACAAACGTTATAATACTGCAAGCGTTATAATACTACAAGCGTTATAATACTACAAACGTTATAATACTACAAGCGTTATAATACTACAAACGTTACAATACTACAAACGTTATAATACTACAAACGTTATAATACTACAAGCGTTATAATACTACAAATGTTACAATACTACAAACGTTATAATACTACAAATGTTACAATACTACAAACGTTATAATACTACAAACGTTATAATACTACAAGCGTTATAATACTACAAATGTTACAATACTACAAACGTTATAATACTACAAATGTTACAATACTACAAACGTTATAATACTGCAAGCATTATAATACTACAAGCGTTATAATACTACAAACGTTATAATACTACAAGCGTTATATACTACAAACGTTACAATACTACAAACGTTATAATACTACAAGCGTTATAATACTACAAGTGTTATATACTACAAACGTTACAATACTACAAGCGTTATAATACTACAAATGTTACAATACTACAAGCGTTATATACTACAAACGTTACAATACTACAAACGTTATAATACTACAAGCGTTATAATACTACAAGCGTTATATACTACAAACGTTACAATACTACAAACGTTATAATACTACAAGCGTTATATACTACAAACGTTACAATACTACAAACGTTATAATACTACAAGCGTTATAATACTACAAGCGTTATAATACTACAAACGTTATAATACTACAAGCGTTATAATACTACAAATGTTACAATACTACAAACGTTATAATACTGCAAGCATTATAATACTACAAGCGTTATAATACTACAAACGTTATAATACTACAAGCGTTATATACTACAAACGTTACAATACTACAAACGTTATAATACTACAAACGTTATAATACTACAAGCGTTATATACTACAAACGTTACAATACTACAAACGTTATAATACTACAAATGTTACAATACTACAAACGTTATAATACTGCAAGCATTATAATACTACAAATGTTACAATACTACAAACGTTATAATACTGCAAGCATTATAATACTACAAGCGTTATAATACTACAAACGTTATAATACTACAAGCGTTATATACTACAAACGTTACAATACTACAAACGTTATAATACTACAAACGTTATAATACTACAAGCGTTATATACTACAAACGTTACAATACTACAAACGTTATAATACTACAAATGTTACAATACTACAAACGTTATAATACTACAAACGTTACAATACTACAAGCGTTATAATACTACAAGCGTTATAATACTACAAGCGTTATAATACTACAAACGTTATAATACTACAAACGTCATAATACTAAATACTACAAACGTTATAATACTACAAATGTTATAATACTACAAGCGTTATACTACTACAAACGTTATAATACTACAAACGTTATAATACTACATACGTTATAATACTACTACAAATGTTATACTACTACAAACGTTACAATACTACAAGCGTTATAATACTACAAACGTTACAATACTACAAACGTTATAATACTACAAACGTTATAATACTACAAGCGTTACAATACTACAAGCGTTATAATACTACAAACGTTACAATACTACAAACGTTATAATACTACAAGCGTTATAATACTACAAGCATTATAATACTACAAACGTTATAATACTACAAATGTTATAATACTACAAACGTTACAATACTACAAACGTTATAATACTATAAACGTTATACTACTACAAGCGTTATATTACTACAAACGTTATAATACTACAAACGTTATAATACTACAAATGTTATAATACTACAAGCGTTATACTACTACAAATGTTACAATACCACAAGCGTTATAATACTACAAGCGTTATAATACTACAAACGTTATACTACTACAAACGTTACAATACTACAAGTGTTATAATACTACAAACGTTATAACACAACAAACGTTATACTACTACAAACGTTATAATACTACAAGCGTTATAAATACTACAAACGTTATAATACTACAAGCGTTATAATACTACAAACGTTATAATACTACAAGCGTTATAATACTACAAGCGTTATAATACTACAAGCGTTATAATACTACAAGCGTTATAATACTACAAACGTTATAATACTACCAACGTTATAATACTACAAGCGTTATAATACTACAAGCGTTATAATACTACAAACGTTATAATACTACCAACGTTACAATACTACAAACTTTACAATACTACAAGCGTTATAATACTACAAACGTTATAATACTACAAGCGTTATAATACTACAAATGTTATAATACTATAAGCGTTATAATACTACAAACGTTATAATACTACAAACGTTACAATACTACAAGCGTTATAATACTACAATAATTATTAAATTAAATAACAATACACAAACAGACGCAGACAGACGCAAACAGACCCACAGACCCGCACACAGACGCACACAGACGCACACAGACGCACACAGACCCACACAGATTCACACAGACGGACACAGACGCCTACAGACGCCCACAGACGCACACAGACACACACAGACTCACACACACAGACGCATACAGACACACACAGACACACACAGACACACACAGACACACACACACACAAACAGACTCACACAGACTCACACAGACGCACACAGACTCACACAGACTCGCACAGACTCACACAGACGCACACACAGACGCTCGCACAGACTCACAGACTCGCACAGACACACACAGACACACACAGACGCACACAGACTCACACAGAGTCACACAGACTCACACAGACGCACACAGACACAGACGCACACAGACTCACACAGACGCACACAGACACAGACGCACACAGACTCACACAGACGCACACAGACAGACACACACACACAGACACACACATACACACACACACACAAGAGAAAAACGGCATGTGACAAACTGCATTTGTTTGTGTGTCGTAAAGATGGAGCAGAGAATGTTTACTCCAGGGAGGGGTGTAGCACCCCAGGGAGGGGTGTAGCACCCCAGGGGAGTTAGGTAAACATTACCCAGGCTTTATCTCTAAGGAAAAATACCAACTGTTGTAAAAGACAAGTGCCTTGATGTGAAGCTGACCAATGAGAATGTGACCCGCTTATTTCATAATATCTAATAAAACCAACCTGCAAGAGAAAAAACGTGGTGAGACCAAGGAGGGTCACCGGGCTGCTTACAACAGCCTGGTGACCCGGCCCGGCGGTTTCTCCCATGCAGCTGCACAAAAGTCTGACGTTTCTGTGTCGTTTCATATTCTAAGTTGAATTGTGTTCTCTGTGTGTTAAGGAATAGCATTGGTGTATGTCTCATTTCTTGACAGTGAGCGATCGAGTGAAATGAATGACAATAAGCCTAACCCTGGCTTAGAGTTCAAGTTAGAGTGTCTGAACCTGTGCAGTTCAGTGGCACTGCTGCAGGGGGCGCTCTCTGGCTCCAGGCTCTGCTCAAACAGCTCCTTGTTTTCGTTGATGAAGTGTTTTTGCATCGCGCTCATTTGAGCCATGACTTTCTCTCGACGTAAACGAGCCATCTCGGCTTTTCTCTTCCTCTCGGCTTTGTCTCGCTCACGAACCTTCTGCAAACAAGACAACACCAGGTTTACAAGTGTTGAACATGAACATTCAAACTGGGTTATCTGACAGAAATAATACATCATATATAATAATACATAATAATATATAATAATACATAATCATATATAATAATACATAATATATAATACATAATAATATATAATAATACATAATATATAATAATACATAATATTACGGTGGCAAAGGCGGTTAGCGCTCTTGCCTCCCAAGAAGGAGATAATGGGTTCGATTCCCGGACCAGACCTACATCACATGATCTCTCTGGGTGGAGTCTGCATGTTCTCCCCGTGTTATCGTGGGTTCTCTCCGGGTTCTCCGGCTTCTCCCACCGTCCAATCACATGCATGTGTTCGGTCAAATTGGTGACTCTAAATTGGCCCTAGTGAATGAATGTGAGCGTGAACTGTCTGTAATGTCTATGTCTCTGTGTTGGCCCTGCGACAAGTTGGCCACTGTCCAGGGTGTACCCCGCCTAAGGCCCGAAGTCACTGGGATAGGCTCCAGTCACCCGCGACCCCGAAAGGGAACAAGCGGTAGAAAATGGATGGATGGATGGATATAAAAATACAAAATATATAATCATACATAATCATATATAATAATACATAATATATAATCATACATAATAATATATAATAATACATAATATATAATAATACAAAATATATAATCATACATAATCATATATAATAATACATAATATATAATCATACATAATAATATATAATAATACATAATATATAATAATACATAATCATATATGATCATAATGAAAGTAGCTCACGTCGTCAGGATCTGGTGCCGAGTTCAGAGACACAGATGAACCTGACACAGAGCGCTGCCTCCAGCTCTTAATGTACGACACGGCCTGAAAAGAACACACAACTGCTCAGACAGACACACAACAAACACACAACTGCTCAGACAAACACAAAACTGCTCAGACAAACACACAACTGCTCAGACAGACACACAACAAACACACAACTGCTCAGACAAACACAAAACTGCTCAGACAAACACACAACTGCTCAGACAAACACACAACTGCTCAGACAGACACACAACAAACACACAACTGCTCAGACAAACACAAAACTGCTCAGACAAACACACAACTGCTCAGACAGACACACAACAAACACACAACTGCTCAGACAAACACACAACAAACACAAAACTGCTCAGACAAACACACAACTGCTCAGACAGACACACAACAAACACACAACTGCTCAGACAAACACACAACTGCTCAGACAGACACACAACAAACACACAACTGCTCAAACAAACACACAACTGCTCAGACAGACACACAACAAACACACAACTGCTCAAACAAACACACAACAAACACACAACTGTTCAAACAAACACACATCAAACACACAACTGCTCAGACAGACACACAACAAACACACAACTGCTCAAACAAACACACAACAAACACACAACTGCTCAGACAGACACACAACAAACACACAACTGCTCAGACAGACACAACAAACACACAACTGCTCAGACAAACACGAGTAATAGTACTCTGAGTAGCAGTAGTAGTATGTCTACACGAGTAATAGTACTCTGAGTAGCAGTAGTAGTATGTCTACATGTGTAATAGTACTCTGAGTAGCAGTAGTAGTATGTCTACACGAGTAATAGTACTCTGAGTAGCAGTAGTAGTATGTCTACACGAGTAATAGTACTCTGAGTAGCAGTAGTAGTATTTTACATGTACAGGTAGTACCTTGAGTATCCAGCCGATCATGTCTTTGTGGAGCTCTAAATGTGGCGCGTTGTGGAGCGTTTCCAAGAGCGCGAGCAGCGAGCCGCACGAGCCGCACGAGCCGAGCTCTGGCGAGACACGAGATAAACACAAACAGTCAAACGCAGCACGAGCCTGAGAAACAGCACAATGTGAAGGAGGAGTAATAGTAATAGTAATAGTAATAGTAGAAGTAATTAAAGTATTTTACTCTGAATCTTGATGCTGTAGTTGAACGTGAGCTCGTCTTCGCTGTTGGATTCGAGCTGCTGCTTTTCCTCGATCAAACCCATCGCAATGAGGTGCAGCACCTGAACACATCACCAGAGGGAGTTTAAACACCTGAACACACCACCAGAGCCACTTTAAACACCTGAACACACCACCAGAGGGAGTTTAAACACCTGAACACAACACCAGAGACACTTTAAACACCTGAACACAACACCAGAGACACTTTAAACACAACACCAGAGACACTTTAAACACCTGAACACAACACCAGAGACACTTTAAACACCTGAACACACCACCAGAGGGAGTTTAAACACCTGAACACAACACCAGAGACACTTTAAACACCTGAACACATCACCAGAGACACTTTAAACACCTGAACACACCACCAGAGACACTTTAAACACCTGAACACACAACCAGAGGGAGTTTAAACACCTGAACACACCACCAGACACTTTAAACACCTGAACACACCACCAGAGGGAGTTTAAACACCTGAACACACCACCAGAGACACTTTAAACACCTGAACACAACACCAGAGACACTTT
This sequence comes from Eucyclogobius newberryi, assembly GCF_026437365.1. Lineage (NCBI taxonomy): Eukaryota > Metazoa > Chordata > Actinopteri > Gobiiformes > Gobiidae > Eucyclogobius > Eucyclogobius newberryi. The sequence goes on along the minus strand of NW_027315812.1, from coordinate 489,552 downwards.
AAACACCTGAACACAACACCAGAGACACTTTAAACACCTGAACACACCACCAGAGGGAGTTTAAACACCTGAACACACCACCAGAGACACTTTAAACACCTGAACACAACACCAGAGACACTTTAAACACCTGAACACAAACCAGAGACACTTTAAACACCTAAACACACCACCAGAGACACTTAAAACACCTGAACGCACCACCAGAGACACTTTAAACAACTGAACACACCACCAGAGACACTTTAAACACCTGAACGCACAACCAGAGTCACACCACCAGAGACACTTTAAACACCTGAACGCACCACCAGAGACACTTTAAACACCTGAACACAACACCAGAGACACTTTAAACACCTGAACGCACCACCAGAGACACTTTAAACACCTGAACACAACACCAGAGACACTTTAAACACCTGAACACACCACCAGAGACACTTTAAACACCTGAACGCACCACCAGAGACACTTTAAACACCTGAACACAACACCAGAGACACTTTGAACACCTGAACACACCACCAGAGGGAGTTTAAACACCTGAACACACCACCAGAGACACTTTAAACACCTGAACACACCACCAGAGACACTTTAAACACCTGAAAACACCACCAGAGACACTTTAAACACCTGAACACATCACCAGAGACACTTTAAACACCTGAACACACCACCAGAGACACTTTAAACACCTGAACGCACCACCAGAGACACTTTAAACACCTGAACACAACACCAGAGACGCTTTAAACACCTGAACACAACACCAGAGACACTTTAAACACCTGAACACACCACCAGAGACACTTTAAACACCTGAACGCACCACCAGAGACACTTTAAACACCTGAACACAACACCAGAGACACTTTGAACACCTGAACACACCACCAGAGGGAGTTTAAACACCTGAACACACCACCAGAGACACTTTAAACACCTGAACACACCACCAGAGGGAGTTTAAACACCTGAACACACCACCAGAGACACTTTAAACACCTGAACACAACACCAGAGACACTTTAAACACCTGAACACAACACCAGAGACACTTTAAACACCTGAACACACCACCAGAGGGAGTTTAAACACCTGAACACACCACCAGAGACACTTTAAACACCTGAACACAACACCAGAGACACTTTAAACACCTGAACACAAACCAGAGACACTTTAAACACCTAAACACACCACCAGAGACACTTAAAACACCTGAACGCACCACCAGAGACACTTTAAACAACTGAACACACCACCAGAGACACTTTAAACACCTGAACGCACAACCAGAGTCACACCACCAGAGACACTTTAAACACCTGAACGCACCACCAGAGACACTTTAAACACCTGAACACAACACCAGAGACACTTTAAACACCTGAACGCACCACCAGAGACACTTTAAACACCTGAACACAACACCAGAGACACTTTAAACACCTGAACACACCACCAGAGACACTTTAAACACCTGAACGCACCACCAGAGACACTTTAAACACCTGAACACAACACCAGAGACACTTTGAACACCTGAACACACCACCAGAGGGAGTTTAAACACCTGAACACACCACCAGAGACACTTTAAACACCTGAACACACCACCAGAGACACTTTAAACACCTGAAAACACCACCAGAGACACTTTAAACACCTGAACACATCACCAGAGACACTTTAAACACCTGAACACACCACCAGAGACACTTTAAACACCTGAACGCACCACCAGAGACACTTTAAACACCTGAACACAACACCAGAGACGCTTTAAACACCTGAACACAACACCAGAGACACTTTAAACACCTGAACACACCACCAGAGACACTTTAAACACCTGAACGCACCACCAGAGACACTTTAAACACCTGAACACAACACCAGAGACACTTTGAACACCTGAACACACCACCAGAGGGAGTTTAAACACCTGAACACACCACCAGAGACACTTTAAACACCTGAACACACCACCAGAGACACTTTAAACACCTGAACACATCACCAGAGACACTTTAAACACCTGAACACACCACCAGAGACACTTTAAACACCTGAACACACAACCAGAGGGAGTTTAAACACCTGAACACACCACCAGACACTTTAAAAACCTGAACACACCACCAGAGACACTTTAAACACCTGAACACACCACCAGAGGGAGTTTAAACACCTGAACACACCACCAGAGACACTTTAAACACCTGAACACAACACCAGAGACACTTTAAACACCTGAACACAACACCAGAGACACTTTAAACACCTGAACACACCACCAGAGGGAGTTTAAACACCTGAACACACCACCAGAGACACTTTAAACACCTGAACACAACACCAGAGACACTTTAAACACCTGAACACAAACCAGAGACACTTTAAACACCTGAACACACCACCAGAGGGAGTTTAAACACCTGAACACACCACCAGAGACACTTAAAACACCTGAACGCACCACCAGAGACACTTTAAACAACTGAACGCACAACCAGAGACACACCACCAGAGACACTTTAAACACCTGAACGCACAACCAGAGACACACCACCAGAGACACTTTAAACACCTGAACGCACCACCAGAGACACTTTAAACACCTGAACGCACCACCAGAGACACTTTAAACACCTGAACACAACACCAGAGACACTTTAAACACCTGAACACAACACCAGAGACACTTTAAACACCTGAACGCACCACCAGAGACACTTTAAACACCTGAACACAACACCAGAGACACTTTAAACACCTGAACACACCACCAGAGACACTTTAAACACCTGAAAACACCACCAGAAACACTTTAAACACCTGAACACACCACCAGAGACACTTTAAACACCTGAACGCACCACCAGAGACACTTTAAACACCTGAACGCAACACCAGAGACACTTTAAAAACCTGAACACAACACCAGAGATACTTTAAACACCTGAACACACCACCAGAGACACTTTAAAAACCTGAACACAAGACCAGAGACACTTTAAACACCTGAACACACCACCAGAGACACTTTAAACACCTGAACGCACCACCAGAGACACTTTAAACACCTGAACACAACACCAGAGACACTTTAAACAGCTGAACACACCACCAGAGGGAGTTTAAACACCTGAACACACCACCAGAGACACTTTAAACACCTGAACACAATACCAGAGACACTTTAAACACCTGAACACACCACCAGAGACACTTTAAACACCTGAACACACCACCAGAGACACTTTAAACACCTGAACACACCACCAGAGACACTTTAAACACCTGAACACAACACCAGAGACACTTTAAACACCTGAACACACCACCAGAGACACTTTAAACACCTGAACACACCACCAGAGACACTTTAAACACCTGAACACAACACCAGAGACACTTTAAACACCTGAACACACCACCAGAGGGAGTTTAAACACCTGAACACACCACCAGACACTTTAAACACCTGAACACACCACCAGAGACACTTTAAACACCTGAACACAACACCAGAGACACTTTAAACACCTGAACACACCACCAGAGACACTTTAAACACCTGAACACACCACCAGAGACACTTTAAACACCTGAACACAACACCAGAGACACTTTAAACACCTGAACACACCACCAGAGGGAGTTTAAACACCTGAACACACCACCAGACACTTTAAACACCTGAACACACCACCAGAGATACTTTAAACACCTGAACACAACACCAGAGACACTTTAAACACCTGAACACACCACCAGAGACACTTTAAACACCTGAACGCACCACCAGAGACACTTTAAACACCTGAACACAACACCAGAGACACTTTAAACACCTGAACACAACACCAGAGACACTTTAAACACCTGAAACCACCACCAGAGGGAGTTTAAACACCTGAACACACCACCAGACACTTTAAACACCTGAACACAACACCAGAGACACTTTAAACACCTGAAACCACCACCAGAGGGAGTTTAAACACCTGAACACACCACCAGAGACACTTAAAACACCTGAACGCACAACCAGAGACACACCACCAGAGACACTTTAAACACCTGAACACAACACCAGAGACACTTTAAACACCTGAACACAACACCAGAGACACTTTAAACACCTGAACACACCACCAGAGACACTTTGAACACCTGAACACACCACCAGAGGGAGTTTAAACACCTGAACACACCACCAGAGACACTTTAAACACCTGAACACACCACCAGAGACACTTTAAACACAACACCAGAGACACCTTAAACACCTGAACACACTTTAAACACCTGAACACACCACCAGAGACACTTTAAACACCTGAACACACCACCAGAGACACTTTAAACACCTGAACACACCACCAGAGACACCTTAAACACCTGAACACACTTTAAACACCTGAACACACCACCAGAGGGAGTTTAAGATAAGAGGCAGAATAACAACTGACATTTACAAATGACAACGTTTAGGGGCGGAGCTGTGGCCTCTTCGTGTGGGGGCGGAGCTGTGGTCCTGGGGGCAGAGCTGTGGTCCGTGTGGGGGCGGAGCTGTGGTCCGTGTGGGGGCGGAGCTGTAGTCCGTGTGGGGGCGGAGCTGTAGTCTGTGTGGGTTGTGTAAAAATGTGTCTGTGGCCAGTTGAGTCAGGCTTTAGTATTTACAGTGTACTTACTCTGGAACAGTACTTGTACTTGTACTTGTACTTGTACTCACCCTCTGGAGCATACTCTCAGTGAAGCCGGCGGAGCCCGGTTCTGAGGCCCACTGCAGGACTGAAGCTTCCAGACTCAGGAGAACGTCGCTCTGAAGAACATTCACCAGACTCGCAAACAGAGGGCAGAACGGAGGAGGCACAGGAGGAACCAGGGCAGCCTCAGGACCGGGCCCAGAACTAGGACCAGGGCCAGAACTAGGACCAGGACTGGACCCTGGACCAGGACCAGACTGACGGCTCTTCCTCTGGGCCTCCTCTGCCTGAAACAAAACAGAACCAGGTCTAAACCAGGTCAGAGCCAGGACTAAACCAGGACTAACCCAGGACTAACCCAGGACTAAACCAGGACTAAACCAGGACTAACCCAGGACTAACCCAGGACTAAACCAGGACTAACCCAGGACTAAACCAGGACTAAACCAGGACTAAACCAGGACTGACACAGGACTAAACCAGGACTAAACCAGGACTAAACCAGGACTAAACCAGGACTAACCCAGGACTAAACCAGGACTAACCCAGGACTAAACCAGGACTAAACCAGGACTGACACAGGACTAAACCAGGACTAAACCAGGACTAAACCAGGACTAAACCAGGTCTAAACCAGGTCTAAACCAGGACTAAACCAGGACTAAACCAGGTCTAAACCAGGTCTAAACCAGGACTAAACCAGGACTCAACCAGGACTAAACCAGGACTAAACCAGGTCTAAACCAGGACTAACCCAGGACTAAACCAGGACTAAACCAGGACTAAATCAGGACTAATCCAGGACTAAACCAGGATTGACACAGGACTAAACCAGGACTAAACCAGGTCTAAACCAGGACTAAACCAGGTCTAAACCAGGACTAAACCAGGACTAAACCAGGTCTAAACCAGGTCTAAACCAGGACTAAACCAGGACTAAACCAGGACTAAACCAGGACTAAACCAGGACTAAACCAGGACTAAACCAGGACTCAACCAGGACTAAACCAGGTCTAAACCAGGACTCAACCAGGACTCAACCAGGACTAAACCAGGACTAAACCAGGACTAAACCAGGACTAAACCAGGTCTAAACCAGGACTAAACCAGGTCTAAACCAGGTCTAAACCAGGACTAAACCAGGACTCAACCAGGACTAAACCAGGACTAAACCAGGACTAAACCAGGACTAAACCAGGACTAAACCAGGACTAAACCTGCCAAGCAGCAAAATAAATAGTTCCTTTATTTCTGACATTAGATATAATAAATAGAATGTATAGAATAAATATACATTTGAACTTCATTCATAAAGAAGTTGCTCTTCATGGTTTGGGGTCAGGGCAAACACTGAAACCACAATGATGACAAAGTGAAGTATCGATTGGTCAGCTGTGAAATACTGGCCTTTGATTGGTCAGCGCGGCTGTAGTGGTGGAAGTAAAGGTTAAAGTGTTTGTTCCACTCGGGCTTGAGTTCGTACAGGCCCCGCCCTGTCACGCCAGGCTTCCTAAAACAAAAAACAACAAAGGTAACAGATCAGAACGGCTCAGATCGTGCATCAGGCGCAGTCTCATTCTGACCTGAAGGAGGCGACACTGTCAATGACGCGCTCCAAACCCGTCTCTTTGTTTCCCTGAAAAACAAAATCAAGTGTCTCAGTTAAAACAACTACATTCATCCCAACAACACAACAACACAACAACACAAGCTCCTCCCTCCGACACAAATGTTCAGGATTGTCCTTATTCAGTCTAAAAAGCCTTGATTTAGTCTTGGTTTTTCCACTCTCGCTGCTCCACCCTAACATTTAATCCAGGAGCATCTATGCAAATATACATATGTATATATATATATATATTATATATATAAGATAAGATAAGATAATCCTGTATTGTCCCACATGGGGAAATTTCATTGTTGCAACGCAGGTAGATACAGAAGAAAAGAACAGATCACTTATAGGAAGTTTGAAAAACACTCTCAGTAGAAGATCTCCTATAAACAAAAACTCTTATAGACAAAACCTCCCATTTCCCAACAAGGGATGGATCGGAAAAATAATAAAGGTAAAGATAAATAAATAAATACATAAATATCATGTCATGTGATCACCACAGTAATTGCACATCAGGGACAGAGAGTGTCCTGCAGGGGACAGAGTGTCCTGCAGGGACAGAGTGTCTTGCAGGGGACAGAGTGTCCTGAGGGGGCGACACTCATGGTCCAGCATAGATGTGAGTTTAGCCAGGACCCTTCTGTCCCCCACCTCCTGCACCGAGTCCAGAGGACAGCCCAGGACGGAGCTTTGTCCAGCTTCTTCCTCTCCCTCTGTGATGACCACACCTACAGGAGCTGATGCACCACAGAGGAGGAGAAGGTCTTCAGGAGTGGCCCTGTCAGGAGCGGCCCTGTCAGGAGCGGCCCTGTCACTCCAAAAGACCTGAGTCTCCTCAGGAGGTGGAGCCGACTCTGGCTCTTCCTGTTCAGTCTGTGTTATGAGTCCAGTTTGTGGTTCAGATGAAACACCAGGTCCTTGTATGAGTCACTCTCTCAATGTCCCGTCCCTGGATGTTCACTGGTGAGGGGGCGTGGCCTGTCCCGTCCCTGGATGTTCACTGGTGAGGGGGGCGTGGCCTGTCCCGTCCCTGGATGTTCACTGGTGAGGGGGGCGTGGCCTGTCCCGTCCCTGGATGTTCACTGGTAAAGGGGGCGTGGCCTCTCCTTGGTCTTCTGCGTTGATGAGGAGGAGGTTCCACAAAGTCCTGCTCCAGTCCTCTGTCCTCTGTCCTCTGTCCTCCACATCATCGTCTGTGATGAGTCCCATGATGGCAGAGTGGTCAGAGAACTTCTGCAGGACACAGCTGTCCATGTCTGAGGTCTGCAGTGTAGAGGGTGAAGAGAAAGGGCGCGAGGACAGTGCCCTGGGGCCCCCCCACACTGCAGGTCCCCCACACTGCAGGTCCTCCACACTGCAGGTCCCCCACATTGCAGGTCCCACACTGCAGGTCCCCCACACTGCAGGTCCCACACTGCAGGTCCCCCACACTGCAGGTCCCCCACACTGCAGGTCCCCCACACTGCAGGTCCCACACTGTCCCCCACACAGACCTGTGGTACCAGACAGGAGGTCTTCAGACCTGTGGTACCAGCCTCAGCTTCAGACTCATGTTGAAGACATGCTCCATAACTCCACACAGTTCATCTGCAGGACTTAAGGAGCCTGGGGCTGATGCCTCAGGTCCTGCTCCTTCCTCACTTTAATCCTCTTCAGCTCACTCCTCACCTGAGCTGCTGTGACAGTCAGTGGATGGCAGGGGGACTGTGTGCTGGGGGGATGGGTGAGTCCAGGGGGACTGTGTGCTGGGGGGACGGGTGAGTCCAGGGGGACTGTGTGCTGGGGGGACGGGTGAGTCCAGGGGGAGTGTTTGCTGGTGGGACGGGTGAGTCCAGGGGGACTGTGTGCTGGGGGGACGGGTGAGTCCAGGGGGACTGTTTGCTGGGGGGACGGGTGAGTCCAGGGGGACTGTGTGCTGGGGGGACGGGTGAGTCCAGGGGGACTGTGTGCTGGGGGGACGGGTGAGTCCAGGGGGACTGTTTGCTGGTGGGACGGGTGAGTCCAGGGGGACTGTTTGCTGGTGGGACGGGTGAGTCCAGGGGGACTGTGTGCTGGGGGGACGGGTGAGTCCAGGGGGACTGTTTGCTGGGGGGACGGGTGAGTCCAGGGGGACTGTGTGCTGGGGGGACAGGTGAGTCCAGGCGAAGTGGGGAGCTGATGGTCCGGGGCGGAGAAGTGAAGAGGAACAGATGCAGGGCATCGTCCAGCTGTGGAAGAGGGAGCATGCAGCTGTGCAGGGGGAGGAGTCTGTGCAGGGGGAGGGGTCTGTGCAGGGGGAGGGGTCTGTGCAGGGGGAGGGGTCTGTGCAGGGGGAGGAGTCTGTGCAGGGGGAGGAGTCTGTGCAGGGGGAGGAGTCTGTGCAGAGGGACCGATCAAATCTCAAGAAGTGAGTATTTAAATCATTCACTCACTGAAGATCCCCCTCTGTCTGGACGTGCCTTGGAGCCGAGGCACATCACAATGACACGACAAAAACACTCAATTATCCAGCCGAACAAAGTCAAAACAAGTTGAATTAAAGCGATTCCAGCGCGTGTCCGATCGTACGTATGTAAAGTAGAAAAAAATGTTTACAAAATACAAAAGATAAAGCACAATAAGTGTGATAAAAGTGTGAGTAAAGAGCTGTACCGGCGCCTATGTGACGTAATATATATACGTGTATATATATAGGCAAGGCAAGTTTATTTGTAGAGCACATTTCATACACAAGGCAATTCAAAGCTTCACAGCAGGAAAAATGCATTAAAATCACAGAGAAATTACAGAAACAGAAATGCAATAAAATTAACTAAATTAAAATTATCAATCCAACTGATTCAGGACTAAACTCCACGTTTAGTCCTGACTCTGGCACCAGCAGGAGGCTGGTCCCTGAGGTCCTCAGAGTCTGAGATGGTTCATATGGCACTAACATGTCTGAGATGTACTTTGGTACTAGGCCATGGAGAGACTTGTACACAAGCAGAGCTGCTTTAAAGTCTATTCTCTCAGCCACTATATTATACATGTATACATGTATATATGTATATATCTCAAAGTCAGAGAGAAATTAGTCTTTTATGTTGCTGCTGTAGAAAAGTTCCACATATACAGTTGTTGTTGAGTGTAACTGGAGCAGAGCTCTGACCAGCTCACTGAGGCCAGTGGTCAGAGGATTTGGGGCGTGGCAACGATTTGTACAATCTGCTCCCAAAAGAACAGAGGGACTAGAAATACTACCAGCGTTTTGCCGATGCGACTCGAGCAGAAAATATAAGCCAAACTTTAGGGTGAAAGTGTTTGTTTCACTGACGTTCTCAGGCAGAGCTTTGACCAGCTCGCTGTGCGCCATCGGTCTGACGCACAAGTGATGAACGATCTCCCTCCTGACCTCCTCCAGAGGCTCCACCTGCCCCACGCCAGGCACGAAGCGCTCTCCTGAGACACACACAAGTGTTACACTACTGAGACACACACAAGTGTTACACTACTGAGACACACACAAGTGTTACACTACTGAGACACACACAAGTGTTACACTACTGAGACACACACATGTGTTACACTACTGAGACACACACAAGTGTTACACTACTGAGACACACACAAGTGTTACACTACTGAGACACACACAAGTGTTACACTACTGAGACACATACAAGTGTTACACTACTGAGACACACACAAGGGTTACACTACTGAGACACACACAAGTGTTACACTACTGAGACACACACAAGTGTTACACTACTGAGACACACACAAGGGTTACACTACTGAGACACACACAAGGGTTACACTACTGAGACACACACAAGTGTTACACTACTGAGACACACACAAGTGTTACACTACTGAGACACACACAAGTGTTACACTACTGAGACACACACAAGTGTTACACTACTGAGACACACACATGTGTTACACTACTGAGACACACACAAGTGTTACACTACTGAGATACACACATGTGTTACACTACTGAGACACACACATGTGTTACACTACTGAGACACACACAAGTGTTACACTACTGAGACACACACAAGTGTTACACTACTGAGACACAAACAAAAGTTACACTACTGATACACACACAAGTGTTACACTACTGAGACACACACATGTGTTACACTACTGAGACACACACAAGTGTTACACTACTGAGACACACACAAGTGTTACACTACTGAGACACACACATGTGTTACACTACTGAGACACACACAAGTGTTACACTACTGAGACACACACAAGTGTTACACTACTGAGACACAAACAAGAGTAACACTACTGAGACACACACAAGCGTTACACTACTGAGACACACACAAGCGTTACACTACTGAGACACACACAAGCGTTACACTACTGAGACACACACAAGCGTTACACTACTGAGACACACACAAGTGTTACACTACTGAGACACACACAAGTGTTAGACTACTGAGACACACACAAGTGTTACACTACTGAGACACACACAAGTGTTACACTACTGAGACACACACAAGTGTTACACTATTGAGACACACACAAGTGTTACACTACTGAGACACACACAAGAGTTACACTACTGAGACACACACAAGTGTTACACTACTGAGACACACACATGTGTTACACTACTGAGACACACACAAGTGTTACACTACTGAGACACACACATGTGTTACACTACTGAGACACACACAAGTGTTACACTACTGAGACACACACAAGAGTTACACTACTGAGACACACACATGTGTTACACTACTGAGACACACACAAGTGTTACACTACTGAGACACACACAAGTGTTACACTACTGAGACACACACATGTGTTACACTACTGAGACACACACAAGTGTTACACTACTGAGACACACACAAGTGTTACACTACTGAGACACAAACAAGAGTAACACTACTGAGACACACACAAACGTTACACTACTGAGACACACACAAGTGTTACACTACTGAGACACACACAAGTGTTACACTACTGAGACACACACAAGTGTTACACTACTGAGACACACACAAGTGTTACACTACTGAGACACAAACAAGAGTTACACTACTGAGACACACACAAGCGTTACACTACTGAGACACACACAAGAGTAACACTACTGAGACACACACAAGCGTTACAATTCTGAGACACACACATGTGTTACACTACTGAGACACACACAGGTGTTACACTACTGGGACACACACAAGTGTTACACTACTGAGACACAAACAAGAGTAACACTACTGAGACACACACATGTGTTACACTACTGAGACACACACAAGTGTTACACTACTGAGACACACACAAGTGTTACACTACTGAGACACAAACAAGAGTAACACTACTGAGACACACACAAGTGTTACACTACTGAGACACACACAAGTGTTACACTACTGAGACACAAACAAGAGTAACACTACTGAGACACACACAAGCGTTACAATACTGAGACACACACAAGAGTTACACTACTGAGACACACACAAGAGTAACACTACTGAGACACACACATGTGTTACACTACTGAGACACACACAAGTGTTACACTACTGAGACACACACAAGTGTTACACTACTGAGACACACACAAGTGTTACACTACTGAGACACAAACAAGAGTAACACTACTGAGACACACACATGTGTTACACTACTGAGACACACACAAGTGTTACACTACTGAGACACACACAAGTGTTACACTACTGAGACACACACAAGTGTTACACTACTGAGACACACACAAGTGTTACACTACTGAGACACAAACAAGAGTAACACTACTGAGACACACACAAGTGTTACACTACTGAGACACACACAAGTGTTACACTACTGAGACACAAACAAGAGTAACACTACTGAGACACACACAAGCGTTACAATACTGTGACACACAGAAGAGTTACACTACTGAGACACACACAAGCGTTACACTACTGAGACACACACAAGAGTAACACTACTGAGACACACACAAGCGTTACAATTCTGAGACACACACAAGAGTTACACTACTGAGACACACACAAGCGTTACACTACTGAGACACACACAAGCGTTACACTACTCAGACACACACAAGAGTTACACTACTGAGACACACACAAGTGTTACACTACTGAGACACACACAAGCGTTACAATACTGAGACACACACAAGAGTTACACTACTGAGACACACACAAGTGTTACACTACTGAGACACACACAAGCGTTACACTACTGAGACACACACAAGTGTTACACTACTGAGACACACACAAGTGTTACACTACTGAGACACACACAAGTGTTACACTACTGAGACACACACATGTGTTACACTACTGAGACACACACAAGTGTTACACTACTGAGACACACACAAGTGTTACACTACTGAGACACAAACAAGAGTAACACTACTGAGACACACACAAACGTTACACTACTGAGACACACACAAGTGTTACACTACTGAGACACACACAAGTGTTACACTACTGAGACACACACAAGTGTTACACTACTGAGACACACACAAGTGTTACACTACTGAGACACAAACAAGAGTTACACTACTGAGACACACACAAGCGTTACACTACTGAGACACACACAAGAGTAACACTACTGAGACACACACAAGCGTTACAATTCTGAGACACACACAAGAGTTACACTACTGAGACACACACATGTGTTACACTACTGAGACACACACAGGTGTTACACTACTGGGACACACACAAGTGTTACACTACTGAGACACAAACAAGAGTAACACTACTGAGACACACACATGTGTTACACTACTGAGACACACACAAGTGTTACACTACTGAGACACACACAAGCGTTACAATACTGAGACACACACAAGAGTTACACTACTGAGACACACACAAGTGTTACACTACTGAGACACACACAAGCGTTACACTACTGAGACACACACAAGTGTTACACTACTGAGACACACACAAGTGTTACACTACTGAGACACACACAAGTGTTACACTACTGAGACACACACATGTGTTACACTACTGAGACACACACAAGTGTTACACTACTGAGACACACACAAGTGTTACACTACTGAGACACAAACAAGAGTAACACTACTGAGACACACACAAACGTTACACTACTGAGACACACACAAGTGTTACACTACTGAGACACACACAAGTGTTACACTACTGAGACACACACAAGTGTTACACTACTGAGACACACACAAGTGTTACACTACTGAGACACAAACAAGAGTTACACTACTGAGACACACACAAGCGTTACACTACTGAGACACACACAAGAGTAACACTACTGAGACACACACAAGCGTTACAATTCTGAGACACACACAAGAGTTACACTACTGAGACACACACATGTGTTACACTACTGAGACACACACAGGTGTTACACTACTGGGACACACACAAGTGTTACACTACTGAGACACAAACAAGAGTAACACTACTGAGACACAAACAAGAGTAACACTACTGAGACACACACAAGTGTTACACTACTGAGACACACACAAGTGTTACACTACTGAGACACAAACAAGAGTAACACTACTGAGACACACACAAGCGTTACAATACTGAGACACACACAAGAGTTACACTACTGAGACACACACAAGAGTAACACTACTGAGACACACACATGTGTTACACTACTGAGACACACACAAGTGTTACACTACTGAGACACACACAAGTGTTACACTACTGAGACACACACAAGTGTTACACTACTGAGACACAAACAAGAGTAACACTACTGAGACACACACATGTGTTACACTACTGAGACACACACAAGTGTTACACTACTGAGACACACACAAGTGTTACACTACTGAGACACACACAAGTGTTACACTACTGAGACACACACAAGTGTTACACTACTGAGACACAAACAAGAGTAACACTACTGAGACACACACAAGTGTTACACTACTGAGACACACACAAGTGTTACACTACTGAGACACAAACAAGAGTAACACTACTGAGACACACACAAGCGTTACAATACTGTGACACACACAAGAGTTACACTACTGAGACACACACAAGCGTTACACTACTGAGACACACACAAGAGTAACACTACTGAGACACACACAAGCGTTACAATTCTGAGACACACACAAGAGTTACACTACTGAGACACACACAAGCGTTACACTACTGAGACACACACAAGCGTTACACTACTCAGACACACACAAGAGTTACACTACTGAGACACACACAAGTGTTACACTACTGAGACACACACAAGCGTTACAATACTGAGACACACACAAGAGTTACACTACTGAGACACACACAAGTGTTACACTACTGAGACACACACAAGCGTTACACTACTGAGACACACACAAGTGTTACACTACTGAGACACACACAAGTGTTACACTACTGAGACACACACAAGTGTTACACTACTGAGACACACACATGTGTTACACTACTGAGACACACACAAGTGTTACACTACTGAGACACACACAAGTGTTACACTACTGAGACACACACAAGTGTTACACTACTGAGACACATACAAGTGTTACACTACTGAGACACACACAAGGGTTACACTACTGAGACACACACAAGTGTTACACTACTGAGACACACACAAGTGTTACACTACTGAGACACACACAAGGGTTACACTACTGAGACACACACAAGGGTTACACTACTGAGACACACACAAGTGTTACACTACTGAGACACACACAAGTGTTACACTACTGAGACACACACAAGTGTTACACTACTGAGACACACACAAGTGTTACACTACTGAGACACACACATGTGTTACACTACTGAGACACACACAAGTGTTACACTACTGAGATACACACATGTGTTACACTACTGAGACACACACATGTGTTACACTACTGAGACACACACAAGTGTTACACTACTGAGACACACACAAGTGTTACACTACTGAGACACAAACAAAAGTTACACTACTGATACACACACAAGTGTTACACTACTGAGACACACACATGTGTTACACTACTGAGACACACACAAGTGTTACACTACTGAGACACACACAAGTGTTACACTACTGAGACACACACATGTGTTACACTACTGAGACACACACAAGTGTTACACTACTGAGACACACACAAGTGTTACACTACTGAGACACAAACAAGAGTAACACTACTGAGACACACACAAGCGTTACACTACTGAGACACACACAAGCGTTACACTACTGAGACACACACAAGCGTTACACTACTGAGACACACACAAGTGTTACACTACTGAGACACACACAAGTGTTACACTACTGAGACACACACAAGTGTTAGACTACTGAGACACACACAAGTGTTACACTACTGAGACACACACAAGTGTTACACTACTGAGACACACACAAGTGTTACACTGCTGAGACACACACAAGTGTTACACTATTGAGACACACACAAGTGTTACACTACTGAGACACACACAAGAGTTACACTACTGAGACACACACAAGTGTTACACTACTGAGACACACACATGTGTTACACTACTGAGACACACACAAGTGTTACACTACTGAGACACACACATGTGTTACACTACTGAGACACACACAAGTGTTACACTACTGAGACACACACAAGAGTTACACTACTGAGACACACACAAGTGTTACACTACTGAGACACACACATGTGTTACACTACTGAGACACACACAAGTGTTACACTACTGAGACACACACAAGTGTTACACTACTGAGACACACACATGTGTTACACTACTGAGACACACACAAGTGTTACACTACTGAGACACACACAAGTGTTACACTACTGAGACACAAACAAGAGTAACACTACTGAGACACACACAAACGTTACACTACTGAGACACACACAAGTGTTACACTACTGAGACACACACAAGTGTTACACTACTGAGACACACACAAGTGTTACACTACTGAGACACACACAAGTGTTACACTACTGAGACACAAACAAGAGTTACACTACTGAGACACACACAAGCGTTACACTACTGAGACACACACAAGAGTAACACTACTGAGACACACACAAGCGTTACAATTCTGAGACACACACAAGAGTTACACTACTGAGACACACACATGTGTTACACTACTGAGACACACACAGGTGTTACACTACTGGGACACACACAAGTGTTACACTACTGAGACACAAACAAGAGTAACACTACTGAGACACACACATGTGTTACACTACTGAGACACACACAAGTGTTACACTACTGAGACACACACAAGTGTTACACTACTGAGACACAAACAAGAGTAACACTACTGAGACACACACAAGTGTTACACTACTGAGACACACACAAGTGTTACACTACTGAGACACAAACAAGAGTAACACTACTGAGACACACACAAGCGTTACAATACTGAGACACACACAAGAGTTACACTACTGAGACACACACAAGAGTAACACTACTGAGACACACACATGTGTTACACTACTGAGACACACACAAGTGTTACACTACTGAGACACACACAAGTGTTACACTACTGAGACACACACAAGTGTTACACTACTGAGACACAAACAAGAGTAACACTACTGAGACACACACATGTGTTACACTACTGAGACACACACAAGTGTTACACTACTGAGACACACACAAGTGTTACACTACTGAGACACACACAAGTGTTACACTACTGAGACACACACAAGTGTTACACTACTGAGACACAAACAAGAGTAACACTACTGAGACACACACAAGTGTTACACTACTGAGACACAAACAAGAGTAACACTACTGAGACACACACAAGCGTTACAATACTGTGACACACACAAGAGTTACACTACTGAGACACACACAAGCGTTACACTACTGAGACACACACAAGAGTAACACTACTGAGACACACACAAGCGTTACAATTCTGAGACACACACAAGAGTTACACTACTGAGACACACACAAGCGTTACACTACTGAGACACACACAAGCGTTACACTACTCAGACACACACAAGAGTTACACTACTGAGACACACACAAGTGTTACACTACTGAGACACACACAAGCGTTACAATACTGAGACACACACAAGAGTTACACTACTGAGACACACACAAGTGTTACACTACTGAGACACACACAAGCGTTACACTACTGAGACACACACAAGTGTTACACTACTGAGACACACACAAGTGTTACACTACTGAGACACAAACAAGAGTAACACTACTGAGACACACAAGCGTTACAATACTGAGACACACACACAAGAGTTACACTACTGAGACACACACAAGAGTAACACTACTGAGACACACACATGTGTTACACTACTGAGACACACACAAGTGTTACACTACTGAGACACACACAAGTGTTACACTACTGAGACACACACAAGTGTTACACTACTGAGACACACACAAGTGTTACACTACTGAGACACAAACAAGAGTTACACTACTGAGACACACACATGTGTTACAATACTGAGACACACACAAGTGTTACACTACTGAGACACAAACAAGAGTAACACTACTGAGACACACACAAGCGTTACAATACTGAGACACACACAAGTGTTACACTACTGAGACACACACAAGTGTTACACTACTGAGACACACACAAGTGTTACACTACTGAGACACACACAAGCGTTACACTACTGAGACACACACAAGTGTTACACTACTGAGACACACACAAGCGTTACACTACTGAGACACACACAAGAGTAACACTACTGAGACACACACAAGCGTTACAATTCTGAGACACACACAAGAGTTACACTACTGAGACACACACAAGCGTTACACTACTGAGACACACACAAGCGTTACACTACTCAGACACACACAAGAGTTACACTACTGAGACACACACAAGTGTTACACTACTGAGACACACACAAGCGTTACAATACTGAGACACACACAAGAGTTACACTACTGAGACACACACAAGTGTTACACTACTGAGACACACACAAGCGTTACACTACTGAGACACACACAAGTGTTACACTACTGAGACACACACAAGTGTTACACTACTGAGACACACACAAGTGTTACACTACTGAGACACACACAAGAGTTACACTACTGAGACACACACAAGTGTTACACTACTGAGACACACACAAGAACAACACTACTGAGACACACACAAGAGTTACACTACTGAGACACAAAGAAGAGTTACACTACTGAGACACACACAAGAGTAACACTACTGAGACACACACAAGTGTTAGACTACTGAGACACACACAAGTGTTACACTACTGAGACACACACAAGTGTTACACTACTGAGACACACACAAGTGTTACACTACTGAGACACACACAAGTGTTACACTACTGAGACACACACAAGTGTTACACTATTGAGACACACACAAGTGTTACACTACTGAGACACACACAAGAGTTACACTACTGAGACACACACAAGTGTTACACTACTGAGACACACACATGTGTTACACTACTGAGACACACACAAGTGTTACACTACTGAGACACACACATGTGTTACACTACTGAGACACACACAAGTGTTACACTACTGAGACACACACAAGAGTTACACTACTGAGACACACACAAGTGTTACACTACTGAGACACACACATGTGTTACACTACTGAGACACACACAAGTGTTACACTACTGAGACACACACAAGCGTTACACTACTGAGACACACACAAGCGTTACACTACTCAGACACACACAAGAGTTACACTACTGAGACACACACAAGTGTTACACTACTGAGACACACACAAGCGTTACAATACTGAGACACACACAAGAGTTACACTACTGAGACACACACAAGTGTTACACTACTGAGACACACACAAGCGTTACACTACTGAGACACACACAAGTGTTACACTACTGAGACACACACAAGTGTTACACTACTGAGACACACACAAGTGTTACACTACTGAGACACACACAAGAGTTACACTACTGAGACACACACAAGTGTTACACTACTGAGACACACACAAGTGTTACACTACTGAGACACACACAAGTGTTACACTACTGAGACACACACAAGAGTTACACTACTGAGACACACACAAGTGTTACACTACTGAGACACACACAAGAACAACACTACTGAGACACACACAAGAGTTACACTACTGAGACACAAAGAAGAGTTACACTACTGAGACACACACAAGAGTAACACTACTGAGACACACACAAGTGTTAGACTACTGAGAAACACACAAGTGTTACACTACTGAGACACACACAAGTGTTACACTACTGAGACACACACAAGAGTTACACTACTGAGACACACACAAGTGTTACACTACTGAGACACACACATGTGTTACACTACTGAGACACACACAAGTGTTACACTACTGAGACACACACATGTGTTACACTACTGAGACACACACAAGTGTTACACTACTGAGACACACACAAGAGTTACACTACTGAGACACACACAAGTGTTACACTACTGAGACACACACATGTGTTACACTACTGAGACACACACAAGTGTTACACTACTGAGACACACACAAGTGTTACACTACTGAGACACACACATGTGTTACACTACTGAGACACACACAAGTGTTACACTACTGAGACACACACAAGTGTTACACTACTGAGACACAAACAAGAGTAACACTACTGAGACACACACAAGCGTTACACTACTGAGACACACACAAGTGTTACACTACTGAGACACACACAAGTGTTACACTACTGAGACACACACAAGTGTTACACTACTGAGACACACACAAGTGTTACACTACTGAGACACAAACAAGAGTTACACTACTGAGACACACACAAGCGTTACACTACTGAGACACACACAAGAGTAACACTACTGAGACACACACAAGCGTTACAATTCTGAGACACACACAAGAGTTACACTACTGAGACACACACATGTGTTACACTACTGAGACACACACAAGTGTTACACTACTGAGACACACACAAGTGTTACACTACTGAGACACAAACAAGAGTAACACTACTGAGACACACACATGTGTTACACTACTGAGACACACACAAGTGTTACACTACTGAGACACACACAAGTGTTACACTACTGAGACACAAACAAGAGTAACACTACTGAGACACACACAAGTGTTACACTACTGAGACACACACAAGTGTTACACTACTGAGACACAAACAAGAGTAACACTACTGAGACACACACAAGCGTTACACTACTCAGACACACACAAGAGTTACACTACTGAGACACACACAAGTGTTACACTACTGAGACACACACAAGCGTTACAATACTGAGACACACACAAGAGTTACACTACTGAGACACACACAAGTGTTACACTACTGAGACACACACAAGCGTTACACTACTGAGACACACACAAGTGTTACACTACTGAGACACACACAAGAGTTACACTACTGAGACACACACAAGTGTTACACTACTGAGACACACACATGTGTTACACTACTGAGACACACACAAGTGTTACACTACTGAGACACACACAAGTGTTACACTACTGAGACACACACATGTGTTACACTACTGAGACACACACAAGTGTTACACTACTGAGACACACACAAGTGTTACACTACTGAGACACAAACAAGAGTAACACTACTGAGACACACACAAGCGTTACACTACTGAGACACACACAAGTGTTACACTACTGAGACACACACAAGTGTTACACTACTGAGACACACACAAGTGTTACACTACTGAGACACACACAAGTGTTACACTACTGAGACACAAACAAGAGTTACACTACTGAGACACACACAAGCGTTACACTACTGAGACACACACAAGAGTAACACTACTGAGACACACACAAGCGTTACAATTCTGAGACACACACAAGAGTTACACTACTGAGACACACACATGTGTTACACTACTGAGACACACACAAGTGTTACACTACTGAGACACACACAAGTGTTACACTACTGAGACACAAACAAGAGTAACACTACTGAGACACACACATGTGTTACACTACTGAGACACACACAAGTGTTACACTACTGAGACACACACAAGTGTTACACTACTGAGACACAAACAAGAGTAACACTACTGAGACACACACAAGTGTTACACTACTGAGACACACACAAGTGTTACACTACTGAGACACAAACAAGAGTAACACTACTGAGACACACACAAGCGTTACAATACTGAGACACACACAAGAGTTACACTACTGAGACACACACAAGAGTAACACTACTGAGACACACACAAGCGTTACACTACTCAGACACACACAAGAGTTACACTACTGAGACACACACAAGTGTTACACTACTGAGACACACACAAGCGTTACAATACTGAGACACACACAAGAGTTACACTACTGAGACACACACAAGTGTTACACTACTGAGACACACACAAGCGTTACACTACTGAGACACACACAAGTGTTACACTACTGAGACACACACAAGTGTTACACTACTGAGACACAAACAAGAGTAACACTACTGAGACACACAAGCGTTACAATACTAAGACACACACACAAGAGTTACACTACTGAGACACACACAAGAGTAACACTACTGAGACACACACATGTGTTACACTACTGAGACACACACAAGTGTTACACTACTGAGACACACACAAGTGTTACACTACTGAGACACACACAAGTGTTACACTACTGAGACACACACAAGTGTTACACTACTGAGACACAAACAAGAGTTACACTACTGAGACACACACATGTGTTACAATACTGAGACACACACAAGTGTTACACTACTGAGACACAAACAAGAGTAACACTACTGAGACACACACAAGCGTTACAATACTGAGACACACACAAGTGTTACACTACTGAGACACACACAAGTGTTACACTACTGAGACACACACAAGTGTTACACTACTGAGACACACACAAGCGTTACACTACTGAGACACACACAAGTGTTACACTACTGAGACACACACAAGCGTTACACTACTGAGACACACACAAGAGTAACACTACTGAGACACACACAAGCGTTACAATTTTGAGACACACACAAGAGTTACACTACTGAGACACACACAAGCGTTACACTACTGAGACACACACAAGCGTTACACTACTCAGACACACACAAGAGTTACACTACTGAGACACACACAAGTGTTACACTACTGAGACACACACAAGCGTTACAATACTGAGACACACACAAGAGTTACACTACTGAGACACACACAAGTGTTACACTACTGAGACACACACAAGCGTTACACTACTGAGACACACACAAGTGTTAAACTACTGAGACACACACAAGTGTTACACTACTGAGACACACACAAGTGTTACACTACTGAGACACACACAAGTGTTACACTACTGAGACACAAACAAGAGTAACACTACTGAGACACACACAAGAGTAACACTACTGAGACACACACAAGCGTTACACTACTGAGACACACACAAGAGTAACACTACTGAGACACACACAAGCGTTACAATACTGAGACACACACAAGAGTTACACTACTGAGACACACACAAGCGTTACACTACTGAGACACACACAAGAGTTACACAACTGAGACACACACAAGAGTTACACAACTGAGACACACACAAGAACAACACTACTGAGACACACACAAGAGTTACACTACTGAGACACAAAGAAGAGTTACACTACTGAGACACACACAAGAGTAACACTACTGAGACACACACAAGCGTTACACTACTGAGACACACACAAGTATTACACTACTGAGACACACACAAGCGTTACACTACTGAGACACACACAAGTGTTACACTACTGAGACACACACAAGCGTTACAATACTGAGACACACACAAGCGTTACACTACTGAGACACACACAAGTGTTACACTACTGAGACACACACAAGCGTTACAATACTGAGACACACACAAGAGTTACACTACTGAGACACACACAAGCGTTACACTATTGAGACACACACAAGAGTTACACAACTGAGACACACACAAGTGTTACACTACTGAGACACACACAAGTGTTACACTACTGAGACACACACAAGTGTTACACTACTGAGACACACACAAGTGTTACACTACTGAGACACAAACAAGAGTAACACTACTGAGACACACACAAGTGTTACACTACTGAGACACACACAAGTGTTACACTACTGAGACACAAACAAGAGTAACACTACTGAGACACACACAAGCGTTACAATACTGAGACACACACAAGAGTTACACTACTGAGACACACACAAGCGTTACACTACTGAGACACACACAAGAGTAACACTACTGAGACACACACAAGCGTTACAATTCTGAGACACACACAAGAGTTACACTACTGAGACACACACAAGCGTTACACTACTGAGACACACACAAGCGTTACACTACTCAGACACACACAAGAGTTACACTACTGAGACACACACAAGTGTTACACTACTGAGACACACACAAGCGTTACAATACTGAGACACACACAAGAGTTACACTACTGAGACACACACAAGTGTTACACTACTGAGACACACACAAGCGTTACACTACTGAGACACACACAAGTGTTACACTACTGAGACACACACAAGTGTTACACTACTGAGACACACACAAGTGTTACACTACTGAGACACACACAAGTGT
Source organism: Eucyclogobius newberryi (assembly GCF_026437365.1). Classification (NCBI taxonomy): domain Eukaryota; kingdom Metazoa; phylum Chordata; class Actinopteri; order Gobiiformes; family Gobiidae; genus Eucyclogobius; species Eucyclogobius newberryi. The sequence continues at coordinate 465,393 of NW_027315812.1, read as the reverse complement.
TACACTACTGAGACACAAACAAGAGTAACACTACTGAGACACACACAAGAGTAACACTACTGAGACACACACAAGCGTTACACTACTGAGACACACACAAGAGTAACACTACTGAGACACACACAAGCGTTACAATACTGAGACACACACAAGAGTTACACTACTGAGACACACACAAGCGTTACACTACTGAGACACACACAAGAGTTACACAACTGAGACACACACAAGAGTTACACAACTGAGACACACACAAGAACAACACTACTGAGACACACACAAGAGTTACACTACTGAGACACAAAGAAGAGTTACACTACTGAGACACACACAAGAGTAACACTACTGAGACACACACAAGCGTTACACTACTGAGACACACACAAGCGTTACACTACTGAGACACACACAAGCGTTACACTACTGAGACACACACAAGCGTTACACTACTGAGACACACACAAGCGTTACAATACTGAGACACACACAAGCGTTACACTACTGAGACACACACAAGTGTTACACTACTGAGACACACACAAGTGTTACACTACTGAGACACACACAAGAGTTACACTACTGAGACACACACAAGCGTTACACTACTGAGACACACACAAGAGTTACACAACTGAGACACACACAAGTATTACACTACTGAGACACACACAAGAGTTACACAACTGAGACACACACAAGTGTTACACTACTGAGACACACACAAGAGTAACACTACTGAGACACACACAAGTGTTACACTACTGAGACACACACAAGTGTTACACTACTGAGACACACACAAGTGTTACACTACTGAGACACACAAGTGTTACACTACTGAGACACACAAGAGTTACACTACTGACACAGACACAAGCACAACACTACTGAGACACATTAGGGTATTTATAACCCTACCCTAATATAATATTATTATATTAGGGTAGGGTTAGGGTCTTCACCTATGACCATGTTAGGGTAGGGTTAGGGTGTAGGGTGTTAGGGTTAGGGTCTTCACCTATGACCATGTTAGGGTAGGGTAAGGGTGTAGGGTGTTAGGGTCTTCACCTATGACCATGTTAGGGTAGGGTTAGGGTGTAGGGTGTTAGGGTTAGGGTCTTCACCTATGACCATGTTAGGGTAGGGTAAGGGTGTAGGGTGTTAGGGTCTTCACCTATGACCATGTTAGGGTAGGGTTAGGGTGGTAGGGTGTTAGGGTTAGGGTCTTCACCTATGACCATGTTAGGGTAGGGTTAGGGTGTAGGGTGTTAGGGTCTTCACCTATGGCCATGTTAGGGTAGGGTTAGGGTGGTAGGGTGTAGGGTGTTAGGGTTAGGGTCTTCATCTAAGACCATGTTAGGGTAGGGTTAGGGTTTTAGGGTGTAGGGTGTTAGGGTCTTCACCTATGACCATGTTATGGTAGGGTTAGGGTGTTAGGGTGTAGGGTGTTAGGGTCTTCACCTATGACCATGTTAGGGTAGGGTTAGGGTGTAGAGTGTTAGGGTCTTCACCTATGACCATGTTATGGTAGGGTTAGGGTGTTAGGGTGTAGGGTGTTAGGGTCTTCACCTATGACCATGTTAGGGTAGGGTTAGGGTGTAGAGTGTTAGGGTCTTCACCTATGACCATGTTAGGGTAGGGTTAGGGTGTAGAGTGTTAGGGTCTTCACCTATGACCATGATGATGAGGTGCAGCATCTCCTCGATCAGAGTGTTGTTCTGCTGAAGCAGGTCCTGAAAAACACAAACCAGTTCAAGAAAACAACTTCAAAATTACAACTGATCATCTTTAAATTGAGATAGAGATAGAGATTGGCTTGTCTATAGTGGTCAGTTTGGGTCAGGTGGTCAAGTGGTCAGGGGGTCAGGGGGTCAAGTGGTCAGGGGTCACAGTCGAGCCTGTGTCTGGAGCATTTCTTGTATTGGGAAATTTACATTTGGTCTACTTTTTAAAATAGTCATATCCCCGGGCCGTCTTTCAGAGGATGAGATTTGGTTACTTTTTAGTATATTTATTTTCATTGAGACATATATATATATAAATATAATATATAAATATGCATTACCACAGCATCTCTATGACACAGAACAGAACATACACTGACCAGAGTTAAACATCAACTAAACATTCAAAAACTAAACCACGGCATATTTAAATAAAAATAACAGTCCAAATTAGTCCAAATCTTTCAAAATTGTCCATTTCCAAATTAGGTTAATTCTGAATTTGACTTTTTCCATGTGTTTAATGTTAGTCACGATCTCAGTCCTGGATCGATGGTGATGTTTGTGACATTCATTTGTGATCTTGCCGCCAAGAGTGCATTTTAAAGGATAATATATTTTAAATTGTACTTTTGGACACAATAATATCATGATTGTGTCCATGGCAGGAGTTTTGGCCCAAGTAAATAGTTCTAAAATTGAAATGGCAATTATTCCCCTTTTTGTTCATAAGCCTTGATAAACGTCTCAGTCAGAGGTTATAAAGGTCATGGCCTTGATAAACGTCTCAGTCAGAGGTTATAAAGGTCATGACCTTGATAAACATCTCAGTCAGAGGTTATAAAGGTCATGGCCTTGATAAACATCTCAGTCAGAGGTAATAAAGGTCATGGCCTTGATAAACGTCTCAGTCAGAGGTAATAAAGGTCATGGCCTTGATAAACGTCTCAGTCAGAGGTAATAAAGGTCATGGCCTTGATAAACGTCTCAGTCAGAGGTAATAAAGGTCATGGCCTTGATAAACGTCTCAGTCAGAGGTAATAAAGGTCATGGCCTTGATAAACGTCTCAGTCAGAGGTTATAAAGGTCATGACCTTGATAAACATCTCGGTCAGAGGTTATAAAGGTCATGGCCTTGATAAACGTCTCAGTCAGAGGTAATAAAGGTCATGGCCTTGATAAACGTCTCAGTCAGAGGTAATAAAGGTCATGGCCTTGATAAACGTCTCAGTCAGAGGTAATAAAGGTCATGACCTTGATAAACATCTCAGTCAGAGGTAATAAAGGTCATGGCCTTGATAAACATCTCAGTCAGAGGTTATAAAGGTCATGGCCTTGATAAACGTCTCAGTCAGAGGTTATAAAGGTCATGGCCTTGATAAACGTCTCAGTCAGAGGTTATAAAGGTCATGACCTTGATAAACATCTCAGTCAGAGGTTATAAAGGTCATGGCCTTGATAAACATCTCAGTCAGAGGTAATAAAGGTCATGGCCTTGATAAACATCTCAGTCAGAGGTAATAAAGGTCATGGCCGTGATAAACGTCTCAGTCAGAGGTAATAAAGGTCATGGCCTTGATAAACGTCTCAGTCAGAGGTAATAAAGGTCATGGCCTTGATAAACGTCTCAGTCAGAGGTTATAAAGGTCATGGCCTTGATAAATGTCTCAGTCAGAGGTTATAAAGGTCATGGCCTTGATAAACGTCTCAGTCAGAGGTTATAAAGGTCATGGCCTTGATAAATGTCTCAGTCAGAGGTAATAAAGGTCATGGCCTTGATAAACGTCTCAGTCAGAGGTTATAAAGGTCATGGCCTTGATAAACGTCTCAGTCAGAGGTTATAAAGGTCATGGCCTTGATAAACATCTCAGTCAGAGGTAATAAAGGTCATGGCCTTGATAAATGTCTCAGTCAGAGGTTATAAAGGTCATGGCCTTGATAAATGTCTCAGTCAGAGGTAATAAAGGTCATGGCCTTGATAAACATCTCAGTCAGAGGTAATAAAGGTCATGGCCTTGATAAACGTCTCAGTCAGAGGTTATAAAGGTCATGGCCTTGATAAACGTCTCAGTCAGAGGTTATAAAGGTCATGGCCTTGATAAACGTCTCAGTCAGAGGTTATAAAGGTCATGACCTTGATAAACGTCTCAGTCAGAGGTAATAAAGGTCATGGCCTTGATAAACGTCTCAGTCAGAGGTAATAAAGGTCATGGCCTTGATAAACGTCTCAGTCAGAGGTAATAAAGGTCATGGCCTTGATAAACGTCTCAGTCAGAGGTTATAAAGGTCATGGCCTTGATAAACGTCTCAGTCAGAGGTAATAAAGGTCATGGCCTTGATAAACATCTCAGTCAGAGGTAATAAAGGTCATGGCCTTGATAAACGTCTCAGTCAGAGGTTATAAAGGTCATGGCCTTGATAAACGTCTCAGTCAGAGGTTATAAAGGTCATGACCGTGATAAATGTCTCAGTCAGAGGTTATAAAGGTCATGACCTTGATAAACATCTCAGTCAGAGGTAATAAAGGTCATGGCCTTGATAAATGTCTCAGTCAGAGGTTATAAAGGTCATGACCTTGATAAATGTCTCAGTCAGAGGTTATAAAGGTCATGACCTTGATAAACATCTCAGTCAGAGGTTATAAAGGTCATGACCTTGATAAACATCTCAGTCAGAGGTTATAATAACTCTTTATTTGTAAAAACCTATAAAAGCCTGTTTCTCTTTCCACACATCAAAGCTTTTCATGTGATTATCATTTAAATCTGGTGAAAAACCTTTAGACCTTTTGTCCTCCAGACCTTGAGTCTCAGGTCAGTTCTATTTGGCACAAAACCTTTGGTCATAAAACTTTACCAGTTTAAGATTGTAACATGTGTGTTTAGTTTGTATGTTCTGATCAGCTCCTTCCATGTTGTAAGAACAGATTTGAGCCAGGGATTCTTCACTTCCTCCGTCAAACTCAAGCGTCTGTCATCTGCAGTAAGACCTGTACAGGAACCTCCGGCACCACATTACTCTCAGTATAAGACCTGTACAGGAACCTCCGGCACCACATTACTCTCAGTAGAAGGCCTGTACAGGAACCCCCGGCACCACATGACTCTCAGCATAAGATCTGTACAGGAACCCCCGGCGCCACATGACTCTCAGTATAAGACCTGTACAGGAACCCCCGGCACCACATGACTCTCAGTATAAGGCCTGTACAGGAACCCCCGGCACCACATGACTCTCAGCATAAGATCTGTACAGGAACCCCCGGCGCCACATGACTCTCAGTATAAGACCTGTACAGGAACCTCCGGCACCACATGACTCTCAGTATAAGACCTGTACAGGAACCTCAGGCACTACATGACTCTCAGTATAAGACCTGTACAGGAACCCCCGGCGCCACATGACTCTCAGTATAAGACCTGTACAGGAACCTCAGGCACCACATGACTCTCAGTATAAGACCTGTACAGGAACCTCCGGCACCACATGACTCTCAGTATAAGACCTGTACAGGAACCCCCGGCACCACATGACTCTCAGTATAAGACCTGTACAGGAACCCCCGGCACCACATGACTCTCAGTATAAGACCTGTACAGGAACCCCCGGCACCACATGACTCTCAGTATAAGACCATTGAGCACAACATTCTGGATCACAGCAGCAACGTTCTGATTTCACCTGAAATAAAGTACTTTTCACACAAGGTAAACCCCGCCCCTTTTTCTTTTGATCATTGTAGAGTTCTAAATCAGATTCAAGGTTTCTTGTCTTATAAATCTAGAGATAATTTTATTCCATCATCAAACAGAGTCTGGAACAGAGAGAGACATCTGTCAAAACATTAATTATTGTAGTTTCTTTTGTAGTTTTTTGTAGTTTCGTTTGACAAACTATATGGTCTTATGTTGTCTTGTGTTTGTTGTCAGATTATACGTATTAAATTTGGGATTATTTGTTCCATTCTTCTGGACATAATTGACATCTATAAACGATAGTCCACATTCAGAATTGAACCCGTCACTCTCCAGAGATTTGTTCTTCAGTTTCTTGTATTTCCAACACTGTTATTTTTGCTCCTAATTTTTTATTTTGTTCTTCTGTCATAACGGGTTATGTGCCCTGAAAATAATACATTTCATATTTTTAACTCTTTTTTTATAGAAAGATTCAAATGCTTGAGTTTGGTCTCATTACTTTTAACAGTTGTTTTTTCCACTTCTTGTTTTCTAAGTTTCCAGGCGAATCATGTAGAAAACCCTTCAGTAAAGATCATTTCTGAACCATTTCTTGAGAAGTCAGATCGTTTTTCTTCCTCTAGCATTCTTGTTCTTGGTGTGTTCAGTCTGCACTGCAACATTTTATATCCGCCTTCGTTTCTTTCAATTGAATTCAATTTATTTTTGTAACGCCCAAAATCACAACAGCAGTTTCCTCGAAGGGCGACAGAGAAACAGATGAAACCATGTTCTTTATGCGGCGGCAATGGCAATAATCTAATCCCTCAAAACATCCCAGAACATGACGTCCGACTGGAGGAAAACAGAAGAGATCAGCCGCAAAGAGAGGAAAAGAGGGTATAACCCGTGTGTGTCGGGGCTAACCCTAACCCGTGTGTGTTGGGGGCTAACCCTAACCCGTGTGTGTCGGGGCTAACCCTAACCCGTGTGTGTCGGGGCTAATCCTAACCCGTGTGTGTCGGGGCTAATCCTAACCCGTGTGTGTCGGGGCTAACCCTAACCCGTGTGTGTTGGGGGCTAACCCTAACCCGTGTGTGTCGGGGCTAACCCTAACCCGTGTGTGTTGGGGCTAATCCTAACCCGTGTGTGTCGGGGCTAATCCTAACCCGTGTGTGTCGGGGCTAACCCTAACCCGTGTGTGTTGGGGGCTAACCCTAACCTGTGTGTTGGGGCTAATCCTAACCCGTGTGTGTCGGGGCTAATCCTAACCCGTGTGTGTCGGGGCTAACCCTAACCCGTGTGTGTTGGGGGCTAACCCTAACCCGTGTGTGTCGGGGCTAACCCTAACCCGTGTGTGTCGGGGCTAACCCTAACCCGTGTGTGTCGGGGCTAATCCTAACCCGTGTGTGTCGGGGCTAACCCTAACCCGTGTGTGTCGGGGCTAACCCTAACCCGTGTGTGTCGGGGCTAACCCCTGTGTGCCGGGGTTAATCCTAACTCGTGTGTGTCAGTAACCAAAATCCTAACCCGTGTATGTCAGTAACAAAACCCTAACCCGTGTGTGTCGGGGCTAATCCTAACCCGTGTGTGTCAGTAACAAAACCCTAACCCGTGTGTGTCAGTAACAAAACCCTAACCCGCGTGTTGTACAATCGACATGTTTAAATCAGTCGAGTCTTTTTGCTCCACACAAGCAGCAGCGACTGACTGAGAGTGACTAGACACGACTGAAAATGAGAATAAACTCAGGCTAAAGGTGGTGTAAACTGGGTTTAGTACCTTGTTGCTTTCTCTGAATCTCTTGCGTGAATCAACGGAGCTGAAAATGTGGAACAATTCAAACCGACTCAGAACGATCATCAGGAAGTGGTTTGGATCCATCATCGACGCTGCAACCTGAAAACAGACGACACCAGTTCACAGCGCCGCAATATGTCTACACCCGGTCTACACCCGGTCTACACCCGGCCTACACCCGGTCTACACCCGGTCTACACCCGGCCTACACCCGGCCTACACCCGGCCTACACCCGGCCTACACCCGGTCTACACCTGGCCTACACCCGGCCTACACCCGGTCTACACCCGGTCTACACTCTGTCTATACCCGGTCTACACCCGGTCTACACCTGGCCTACACCCGGCCTACACCCGGCCTACACCCGGTCTACACCCGGTCTACACTCTGTCTATACCCGGTCTACACCCGGTCTACACCCGGCCTACACCCGGTCTACACTCTGTCTATACCCGGTCTACAACCGGCCTACACCCGGCCTACACCCGGTCTACACCCGGCCTACACCCGGTCTACACTCTGTCTATACCCGGTCTACAACCGGCCTACACCCGGCCTACACCCGGTCTACACCCGGCCTACACCCGGTCTACACTCTGTCTATACCCGGTCTAAACCCTGTCTACACCCGCAGTTACCTGGAGCATGATGAGGTCTTTATCAAACATCTCCACTCGACACTTCACATTGT
>NW_027315812.1:435000-452500 GCF_026437365.1 Eucyclogobius newberryi | reverse complement strand
TGCGGCACATTTTGCCAAGATTTCAAAATAAAATTTCTTTTTGATGGTAAAACAAAGGGGAGAAGATTCAGTAGTAGGCGTAATAAAAGGACCGTTGGGGCGCGTTAGCCACGCCCCCTCCTCTCGCGGCGTGCCGGCGTAGCGGCGGCGGCGTGGCGAGGGCCGATCATTGCCGCTTGCGGCTTTAATTTACAACTTACTTCCACATCATCATCATCAGATGACTATTTGCATAAGTCTCATTTACATATTAATTGTCTTTACACTCACAAAAAATATGTCTGAAGTGTCTGATGGAAACATAAATGTTGCCGTGGTGTTTCCATCAGGGTGTATTTTATGTCTTATTCAAATTGTAACGCTCTATTTCACCTTCCATTCCATTTTTCCTTTTGCTATTTGATGACGGTCCCTAAACACTCGTCTCGGCAGCACATTCGGAGCGTGTGATTGGCTGAGCCCAAAATACATATCTGATTGTTAAAACGAGGTCGTGTCACGTGACACTGTAAATATGAATATTTTGACAGTGAATGGTCCTTTTATTACGCCTACGACTGAATCCGTGACGCTGTCACATCTTCTCCCCTTTGTTTTACCATCAAAAAGCAATTTTGATCATTCACTGTTTAGAGTTATTGACCTGTGGCTCCTCCCACTTTCAGACTCCATCTGAGACAGCAGCGTCCTACATGTGTCATGTCCACACAGCGTCCTACATGTGTCATGTCCACACAGCGTCCTACATGTGTCATGTCCACACAGTGTTCTACATGTGTCATGAACACAGCGTCCTACATGTGTCATGTCCACACAGCGTCCTACATGTGTCATGTCCACACAGTGTTCTACATGTGTCATGTCCACACAGCGTCCTACGTGTGTCATGTCCACACAGCGTCCTACGTGTGTCATGTCCACACAGCGTCCTACGTGTGTCATGTCCACACAGCGTCCTACGTGTGTTATGTCCACACAGCGTCCTACGTGTGTCAGGTCCACACAGCGTCCTACGTGTGTCAGGTCCACACAGCGTCCTACATGTGTCATGTCCACACAGCGTCCTACATTTGTCATGTCCACACAGCGTCCTACATGTGTCTGTGTCATGTCCACACAGCGTCCTACGTGTGTCATGTCCACACAGCGCCCTACATGTGTCATGTCCACACAGCGTCCTACATGTGTCATGTCCACACAGTGTTCTACGTGTGTCATGTCCACACAGCGTCCTACGTGTGTCATGTCCACACAGCGTCCTACATGTGTCATGTCCACACAGCGTCCTACGTGTGTCATGTCCACACAGCGTCCTACATGTGTCATGTCCACACAGCGTCCTACGTGTGTCATGTCCACACAGCGTCCTACGTGTGTCATGTCCACACAGTGTTCTACGTGTGTCATGTCCACACAGCGTCCTACATGTGTCATGTCCACACAGTGTTCTACGTGTGTCATGTCCACACAGCGTCCTACATGTGTCATGTCCACACAGCGTCCTACGTGTGTCATGTCCACACAGCGTCCTACGTGTGTCATGTCCACACAGCGTCCTACGTGTGTCATGTCCACAAAGCGTCCTACGTGTGTCATGTCCACACAGCGTCCTACGTGTGTCATGTCCACACAGCGTCCTACGTGTGTCATGACAACACAGCGTCCTACGTGTGTCATGTCCACACGGCGTCCTACATGTGTCATGTCCACACAGCGCCCTACGTGTGTCAGGTCCACACAGCGTCCTACGTGTGTCATGACAACACAGCTTCTTACATGTGTCATGTCCACATGGCGTCCTACATGTGTCATGTCCACATGGCGTCCTACATGTGTCATGTCCACATGGCGTCCTACATGTGTCATGTCCACACAGCGTCCTACGTGTGTCAGGTCCACACAGCGTCCTACATGTGTCATGACAACACAGCGTCCTACATGTGTCATGTCCACATGGCGTCCTACATGTGTCATGTCCACACAGCGTCCTACGTGTGTCAGGTCCACACAGCGTCCTACATGTGTCATGACAACACAGCGTCCTACATGTGTCATGTCCACACAGCGTCCTACATGTGTCATGTCCACACAGCGTCCTACGTGTGTCAGGTCCACACAGCGTCCTACATGTGTCATGACAACACAGCGTCCTACATGTGTCATGTCCACATGGCGTCCTACATGTGTCATGTCCACACAGCGTCCTACATTTGTCATGACAACACAGCGTCCTACATGTGTCATGTCCACATGCCGTCCTACATGTGTCATGTCCACACAGCGTCCTACGTGTGTCAGGTCCACACAGCGTCCTACATGTGTCATGACAACACAGCGTCCTACATGTGTCATGTCCACATGGCGTCCTACATGTGTCATGTCAGTACTTTTAGGAGCTTTGGTGATACAAGTGACACATTTTTGTATCGCAAAAGCTGCAAAACAAAAACACTTTTTTTCTGAGGAATGCATCACATTTGAGAGAAATCGCGTTGCATTTTGCGATACCGCTTATTCTGAACCCTGGAACACGCTCCTGAAATATACAAGTATAATATTTAAAATATCAGAACACCCTCCTGAAACAAACACTACAATCATAAACGTATGAACATTCGATCAAACATGAAAACATTCGATCGTCTCCAGTTCAAACTTGAGCGTTTCTTTTCCCAAACAAACGTCTGAAGCCGACACTTGTGTTTGGATTATAATCTTTATCTTGTGGTGTTTGGATTATAATCTTAATCTAAAAGATTAATATGACAAGTTTGTGGAACCAAAATCAAGCTAATCATGTTAAGGACAAACATTTGTGGAGTTAAGATTTTTTTCCAAAACTGTAAATTTCTCATAGAGTTGCATAGGCCCCGCCTCCTTCTGAGATTATGACATCACATATCTCATCACAACAAAACTAACCATAATCCTGCATTAGTTCTTTAAGTGCCTGGTTTATACCCGGTTCAGCCCCACTTAAGACCTGGTTTATACCCGGTTCAGCCCCACTTTAGACCTGGTTTATACCCGGTTCAGCCCCACTTTAGACCTGGTTTATATCCGGTTCAGCCCCACTTTAGACCTGGTTTATACCCGGTTCAGCCCCACTTTAGACCTGGTTTATACTCGGTTCAACCCCACTTTAGACCTGGTTTATATCCGGTTCAGCCCCACTTTAAACCTGGTTTATACCCAGTTCAGCCCCACTTTAGACCTGGTTTATACCCGGTTCAGCCCCACTTTAGACCTGGTTTATATCCGGTTCAGACCCACTTTAGACCTGGTTTATACCCGGTTCAGCCCCACTTTAGACCTGGTTGATACCCGGTTCAGCCCCACTTTAGACCTGGTTTATACCCGGTTCAGCCCCACTTTAGACCTGGTTGATACCCGGTTCAGCCCCACTTTAGACCTGGTTTATACTCAGTTCAGCCCCACTTTAGACCTGGTTTATACCCGGTTCAGCCCCACTTTAGACCTGGTTGATACCCGGTTCAGCCCCACTTTAGACCTGGTTTATACTCGGTTCAGCCCCACTTTAGACCTGGTTTATATCCGGTTCAGCCCCACTTTAAACCTGGTTTATACCCAGTTCAGCCCCACTTTAGACCTGGTTTATACCCGGTTCAGCCCCACTTTAGACCTGGTTTATACCCGGTTCAGACCCACTTTAGACCTGGTTTATATCCGGTTCAGACCCACTTTAGACCTGGTTTATACCCGGTTCAGCCCCACTTTAGACCTGGTTGATACCCGGTTCAGCCCCACTTTAGACCTGGTTGATACCCGGTTCAGCCCCACTTTAGACCTGGTTTATACCCGGTTCAGCCCCACTTTAGACCTGGTTGATACCCGGTTCAGCCCCACTTTAGTCCTGGTTTATACCCGGTTCAGCTCCACTTTAAACCTGATTCAAAGCCGGTTCTGAGCCTTACGTCCGTCCTGGTCCAGTCCTGGATCATGGTGGTGATGGTTGTGAGCTTCATCTGCAGAGTGAAAGCCGCCTCCCACTCTGGCTCCATCTCAATGTGCTGCCCGACTTGTCGCACCACCGCATCCATGCCCTAGGGGGCGACACACATTGTTAAACACCACCATATCCATGCCCTAGGGGGTGACACACACTGTTAAACACCGCCTCATCCATGCCCTAGGGGGTGACACACACTGTTAAACACCACCTCATCCATGCCCTAGGGGGTGACACACACTGTTAAACACCGCCTCATCCATGCCCTAGGGGGTGACACACACTGATAAACACCACCTCATCCATGCCCTAGGGGGTGACACACACTGTTAAACACCACCTCATCCATGCCCTAGGGGGTGACACACACTGTTAAACACCGCCTCATCCATGCCCTAGGGGGTGACACACACTGTTAAACACCACCTCATCCATGCCCTAGGGGGCGACACACATTGTTAAACACCACCATATCCATGCCCTAGGGGGTGACACACACTGTTAAACACCACCTCATCCATGCCCTAGGGGGTGACACACACTGTTAAACACCACCTCATCCATGCCCTAGGGGGTGACACACACTGTTAAACACCACCTCATCTATGCCCTAGGGGGTGACACACACTGTTAAACACCACCTCATCCATGCCCTAGGGGGTGACACACACTGTTAAACACCGCCTCATCCATGCCCTAGGGGGCGACACACACTGTTAAACACCACCTCATCCATGCCCTAGGGGGCGACACACAATGTTAAACACCACCTCATCCATGCCCTAGGGGGCGACATTGTATATATAGACAACACAAAATCAAACTTTGTTGCCAATAGTATCATTAACCTGACTCTAACAGGGTTAGAGTCAGGGGGCGGAGTTACCTGCACAGGGGGCGGAGTTACCTGCACAGGGGGCGGAGTTACCTGCACAGGGGGCGGAGTTACCTGCATACAGCGCAGAAGCTCCAAAAAAGCCTCAAATCCGTCGAGAAACTTGATGCGCAGATCATCACTCCAGACTGAAGTGCGACTGATCAGAACATACCTGAGAACAGAGCCAGGGTTAGACCCGGACTAGACCCGGACTAGACCCGGACTAGAACCGGACTAGACCAGGACTAGAACCGGACTAGACCCGGACTAGACTCGGACTAGACCAGGACTAGACCAGGACTAGAACCGGACTAGACCAGGACTAGAACCGGACTAGACCAGGACTAGACCCGGACTAGACCCGGACTAGAACTGGACTAGACCAGGACTAGACCAGGACTAGACCCGGACTAGACCCGGACTAGACCAGGACTAGAACCGGACTAGACCAGGACTAGACCAGGACTAGACCAGGACTAGACCCGGACTAGACCAGGACTAGACCAGGACTAGACCCGGACTAGACCCGGACTAGACCCGGACTAGACCCGGACTAGACCCGGACTAGACCAGGACTAGACCAGGACTAGACCCGGACTAGACCAGGACTAGACCAGAACTAGACCAGGACTAGACCCGGACTAGACCCGGACTAGACCAGGACTAGACCCGGACTAGACCCGGACTAGACCAGGACTAGACCAGGACCAGCTATCCAGGACCCCTAGTGTTATTTCTGTGTCACATCACACAGATGGGAAAACAAAAGGCGAGTCAGGCCCAATCTGAGAAATGTGATTCATATGTGAAAAGATAAAGCCCAGTTCCACTGAAACTCGTCTGAAACTTGCTGTGCTAAATGTCAGATCCTTATGTAACAAATCACTCTTAATTCATAGTTCTATTTCTTCTTATAATCTTGATTTTGTGTTTTTAACTTAAACATGGCTTGACAAAAACACAGGAAATGTAGTTCTGACAGAATCGGCTCCACTCAATTTTAAGTTTGAATCTGAAACACGAGAAAACAAAAAAACGGGGGCGGAGTCTGTGCAGTTTTTAGAGATGAAATAACGACCCACAGGTGACCCTCATTCTCTTCATTGTTTTATACAAGCCTCTCCAGCACTTTGACTGAGACGTTTCAGTCGCACAGACTTTGATGGTTTGGTCATTACAGGTGATTTCAATGTGCATGTGGATAAGATTTGCCTCTGCACTTCCCCCTAGGGTAGTGAGGTGGCCTTCAGTAGTACCCTCTGCCCACCGCATTCCCACCTTAACCCGTTTTGGAAAAAATAACCTCTAACGGCCACAAAAAAAATTGTGTGGTTGTTTTTATGTCTTGTTTTGCGCTTTAGGCTTTTTTACTCATTTTTCTAATGTGGTTTTTAACTGCAAATGGCAAATAAACTAAAGTCGATTTGAAAAAGATTCAGTTGTAGTCATCTGGAAGAATGAGACACCCACTCCTAACCCCCTAACCCTAACCCTCTAACCCTAATCCTCATCTGGACAAATGAGAGACACCCACTCCTAACCCCCTAACCCTAACCCTAACCCTCATCTGGACGAATGAGAGACACCCACTCCTAACCCCCTAACCCTAACCCTCATCTGGACGAATGAGAGACACCCACTCCTAACCCCCTAACCCTAACCCTAACCCTCATCTGGACGAATGAGAGACACCCACTCCTAACCCCCTAACCCTAACCCTAACCCTCATCTGGACGAATGAGAGACACCCACTCCTAACCCCCTAAACCTAACCCTCATCTGGACGAATGAGAGACACCCACTCCTAACCCCCTAACCCTAACCCTCTAACCCTAACCCTCATCTGGACGAATGAGAGACACCCACTCCTAACCCCCTAACCCTAACCCTAACCCTCATCTGGACGAATGAGAGACACCCACTCCTAACCCCCTAACCCTAACCCTGATCTGGACGAATGAGAGACACCCACTCCTAACTCCCTAACCCTCTAACCCTAACCCTCATCTGGACGAATGAGAGACACCCACTCCTAACTCCCTAACCCTCTAACCCTAACCCTCATCTGGACGAATGAGAGACACCCACTCCTAACCCTAACCCTCATCGGGACGAATGAGAGACACCCACTCCTAACCCCCTAACCCTAACCTTCATCTGGACGAATGAGAGACACCCACTCCTAACCCCCTAACCCTAACCCTCATTGGGACGAATGAGAGACACCCACTCCTAACCCCCTAACCCTAACCCTAACCCTCATCTGGACGAATGAGAGACACCCACTCCTAACCCCCTAACCCTAACCCTAACCCTCATCTGGACAATTGAGAGACACCCACTCCTAACCCCCTAACCCTAACCCTCATCTGGACGAATGAGAGACACCCACACCTAAACCCCTAACCCCAACCTTCATCTGGACGAATGAGAGACACCCACTCCTAACCCCCTAACCCTAACCCTCATCTGGACGAATGAGAGACACCCACTCCTAACTCCCTAACCCTCTAACCCTAACCCTCATCTGGACGAATGAGAGACACCCACTCCTAACTCCCTAACCCTCTAACCCTAACCCTCATCTGGACGAATGAGAGACACCCACTCCTAACCCTAACCCTCATCGGGACGAATGAGAGACACCCACTCCTAACCCCCTAACCCTAACCTTCATCTGGACGAATGAGAGACACCCACTCCTAACCCCCTAACCCTAACCCTCATTGGGACGAATGAGAGACACCCACTCCTAACCCCCTAACCCTAACCCTAACCCTCATCTGGACGAATGAGAGACACCCACTCCTAACCCCCTAACCCTAACCCTAACCCTCATCTGGACAATTGAGAGACACCCACTCCTAACCCCCTAACCCTAACCCTCATCTGGACGAATGAGAGACACCCACACCTAAACCCCTAACCCCAACCTTCATCTGGACGAATGAGAGACACCCACTCCTAACCCCCTAACCCTAACCCTCATCTGGACGAATGAGAGACACCCACTCCTAACCCCCTAACCCTAACCCCCATCTGGACGAATGAGAGACATCCACTCCTAACCCCCTAACCCTAACCCTCATCTGGACGAATGAGAGACACCCACTCCTAACTCCCTAACCCTCTAACCCTAACCCTCATCTGGACGAATGAGAGACACCCACTCCTAACCCCCTAACCCTAACCCTCATCGGGACGAATGAGAGACACCCACTCCTAACCCCCTAACCCTAACCCTCATCTGGACGAATGAGAGACACCCACTCCTAACTCCCTAACCCTCTAACCCTAACCCTCATCTGGACGAATGAGAGACACCCACTCCTAACCCCCTAACCCTAACCCTCATCTGGACGAATGAGAGACACCCACTCCTAACCCTAACCCTCATCGGGACGAATGAGAGACACCCAATCCAAACCCCCTAACCCTCATCTGGACGAATGAGAGACACCCACTCATAACCCCCTAACCCTAACCCTCATCGGGACGAATGAGAGACACCCACTCCTAACCCCCTAACCCTAACCTTCATCGGGACGAATGAGAGACACCCACTCCTAACCCCCTAACCCTAACCCTCATCGGGACGAATGAGAGACACCCACTCCTAACCCCCTAACCCTAACCCTAACCCTCATCTGGACGAATGAGAGACACCCACTCCTAACCCCCCAACCCTAACCCTAACCCTAACCCTCATCTGGACAATTGAGAGACACCCACTCCTAACCCCCTAACCCTAACCCTCATCTGGACGAATGAGAGACACCCACTCCTAACCCCCTAACCCCAACCTTCATCTGGACGAATGAGAGACACCCACTCCTAACCCCCTAACCCTAACCCTCATCGGGACGAATGAGAGACACCCACTCCTAACCCCCTAACCCTAACCCTCATCTGGACGAATGAGAGACACCCACTCCTAACCCCCTAACCCTAACCCTCATCTGGACGAATGAGAGACACCCACTCCTAACCCTAACCCTCATCGGGACGAATGAGAGACACCCACTCCAAACCCCCTAACCCTCATCTGGACGAATGAGAGACACCCACTCCTAACCCCCTAACCCTAACCCTCATCGGGACGAATGAGAGACACCCACTCCTAACCCCCTAACCCTAACCTTCATTGGGACGAATGAGAGACACCCACTCCTAACCCCCTAACCCTAACCCTCATCGGGACGAATGAGAGACACCCACTCCTAACCCCCTAACCCTAACCCTAACCCTCATCTGGACGAATGAGAGACACCCACTCCTAACCCCCTAACCCTAACCTTAACCCTAACCCTCATCTGGACAATTGAGAGACACCCACTCCTAACCCCCTAACCCTAACCCTCATCTGGACGAATGAGAGACACCCACTCCTAACCCCCTAACCCCAACCTTCATCTGGACGAATGAGAGACACCCACTCCTAACCCCCTAACCCTAACCCTCATCTGGACGAATGAGAGACACCCACTCCTAACCCCCTAACCCTAACCCTCTAACCCTAACCCTCATCTGGACGAATGAGAGACACCCACTCCTAACCCCCTAACCCTAACCCTCATCTGGATGAATGAGACACCCACTCCTAACCCCCTAACCCTAACCCTCTAACCCTAACCTTCATCTGGACGAATGAGAGACACCCACTCCTAACCCCATAACCCTAACCCTCATCTGGACGAATGAGAGACACCCACTCCTAACCCCCTAACCCTAACCCTCATCTGGACGAATGAGAGACACCCACTCCTAACCCCCTAACCCTAACCCTCATCTGGACGAATGAGAGACACCCACTCCTAACCCCCTAACCCTAACCCTAACCCTCATCTGGACGAATGAGAGACACCCACTCCTAACCCCCTAACCCTAACCCTCATCGGGACGAATGAGAGACACCCACTCCTAACCCCCTAACCCTAACCCTCATCTGGACGAATGAGAGACACCCACTCCTAACTCCCTAACCCTAACCCTCTAACCCTAACCCTCATCTGGACGAATGAGAGACACCCACTCCTAACCCCCTAATCCTAACCCTAACCCTCATCTGGACGAATGAGAGACACCCACTCCTAACCCTAACCCTCATCGGGACGAATGAGAGACACCCACTCCTAACCCCCTAACCCTAACCCTCATCGGGACGAATGAGAGACACCCACTCCTAACCCCCTAACCCTAACCCTAACCCTCATCTGGACGAATGAGAGACACCCACTCCTAACCCCCTAACCCTAACCCTAACCCTAACCCTCATCTGGACAATTGAGAGACACCCACTCCTAACCCCCTAACCCTAACCCTCATCTGGACGAATGAGAGACACCCACTCCTAACCCCCTAACCCTAACCCCCTAACCCTCATCTGGACGAATGAGAGACACCCACTCCTAACCCCCTAACCCTAACCCTAACCCTAACCCTCATCTGGACAATTGAGAGACACCCACTCCTAACCCCCTAACCCTAACCCTCATCTGGACGAATGAGAGACACCCACTCCTAACCCCCTAACCCTAACCCTCTAACCCTAACCCTCATCTGGACGAATGAGAGACACCCACTCCTAACCCCCTAACCCTAACCCTCATCTGGATGAATGAGACACCCACTCCTAACCCCCTAACCCTAACCCTCTAACCCTAACCTTCATCTGGACGAATGAGAGACACCCACTCCTAACCCCCTAACCCTAACCCTCATCTGGACGAATGAGAGACACCCACTCCTAACCCCCTAACCCTAACCCTCATCGGGACGAATGAGAGACACCCACTCCTAACCCCCTAACCCTAACCCTCATCTGGACGAATGAGAGACACCCACTCCTAACTCCCTAACCCTAACCCTCATCTGGACGAATGAGAGACACCCACTCCTAACCCCCTAACCCTAACCCTCATCTGGACGAATGAGAGACACCCACTCCTAACCCTAACCCTCATCGGGACGAATGAGAGACACCCACTCCTAACCCCCTAACCCTAACCCTCATCGGGACGAATGAGAGACACCCACTCCTAACCCCCTAACCCTAACCCTCATCTGGACGAATGAGAGACACCCACTCCTAACCCCCTAACCCTAACCCTAACCCTAACCCTCATCTGGACAATTGAGAGACACCCACTCCTAACCCCCTAACCCTAACCCTCATCTGGACGAATGAGAGACACCCACTCCTAACCCCCTAACCCCAACCTTCATCTGGACGAATGAGAGACACCCACTCCTAACCCCCTAACCCTAACCCTAGCCCTCATCTGGACGAATGAGAGACACCCACTCCTAACCCCCTAACCCTAACCCTCTAACCCTAACCCTCATCTGGACGAATGAGAGACACCCACTCCTAACCCCCTAACCCTAACCCTCATCTGGATGAATGAGACACCCACTCCTAACCCCCTAACCCTAACCCTCTAACCCTAACCTTCATCTGGACGAATGAGAGACACCCACTCCTAACCCCCTAACCCTAACCCTCATCTGGACGAATGAGAGACACCCACTCCTAACCCCCTAACCCTAACCCTCATCTGGACGAATGAGAGACACCCACTCCTAAACCCCTAACCCTAACCCTCATCTGGACGAATGAGAGACACCCACTCCTAACCCCCTAACCCTAACCCTAACCCTCATCTGGACGAATGAGAGACACCCACTCCTAACCCCCTAACCCTAACCCTCATCGGGACGAATGAGAGACACCCACTCCTAACCCCCTAACCCTAACCCTCATCTGGACGAATGAGAGACACCCACTCCTAACTCCCTAACCCTAACCCTCTAACCCTAACCCTCATCTGGACGAATGAGAGACACCCACTCCTAACCCCCTAATCCTAACCCTAACCCTCATCTGGACGAATGAGAGACACCCACTCCTAACCCTAACCCTCATCGGGACGAATGAGAGACACCCACTCCTAACCCCCTAACCCTAACCCTCATCGGGACGAATGAGAGACACCCACTCCTAACCCCCTAACCCTAACCCTAACCCTCATCTGGACGAATGAGAGACACCCACTCCTAACCCCCTAACCCTAACCCTAACCCTCATCTGGACAATTGAGAGACACCCACTCCTAACCCCCTAACCCTAACCCTCATCTGGACGAATGAGAGACACCCACTCCTAACCCCCTAACCCTAACCCCCTAACCCTAACCCTCATCTGGACGAATGAGAGACACCCACTCCTAACCCCCTAACCCTAACCCTAACCCTAACCCTCATCTGGACAATTGAGAGACACCCACTCCTAACCCCCTAACCCTAACCCTCATCTGGACGAATGAGAGACACCCACTCCTAACCCCCTAACCCTAACCCTCTAACCCTAACCCTCATCTGGACGAATGAGAGACACCCACTCCTAACCCCCTAACCCTAACCCTCATCTGGATGAATGAGACACCCACTCCTAACCCCCTAACCCTAACCCTCTAACCCTAACCTTCATCTGGACGAATGAGAGACACCCACTCCTAACCCCCTAACCCTAACCCTCATCTGGACGAATGAGAGACACCCACTCCTAACCCCCTAACCCTAACCCTCATCGGGACGAATGAGAGACACCCACTCCTAACCCCCTAACCCTAACCCTCATCTGGACGAATGAGAGACACCCACTCCTAACTCCCTAACCCTAACCCTCATCGGGACGAATGAGAGACACCCACTCCTAACCCCCTAACCCTAACCCTCATCTGGACGAATGAGAGACACCCACTCCTAACCCCCTAACCCTAACCCTAACCCTAACCCTCATCTGGACAATTGAGAGACACCCACTCCTAACCCCCTAACCCTAACCCTCATCTGGACGAATGAGAGACACCCACTCCTAACCCCCTAACCCCAACCTTCATCTGGACGAATGAGAGACACCCACTCCTAACCCCCTAACCCTAACCCTAGCCCTCATCTGGACGAATGAGAGACACCCACTCCTAACCCCCTAACCCTAACCCTCATCTGGACGAATGAGAGACACCCACTCCTAACCCCCTAACCCTAACCCTAACCCTCATCTGGACGAATGAGAGACACCCACTCCTAACCCCCTAACCCTAACCCTCATCTGGATGAATGAGACACCCACTCCTAACCCCCTAACCCTAACCCTCTAACCCTAACCTTCATCTGGACGAATGAGAGACACCCACTCCTAACCCCCTAACCCTAACCCTCATCTGGACGAATGAGAGACACCCACTCCTAACCCCCTAACCCTAACCCTCATCTGGACGAATGAGAGACACCCACTCCTAAACCCCTAACCCTAACCCTCATCTGGACGAATGAGAGACACCCACTCCTAACCCCCTAACCCTAACCCTAACCCTCATCTGGACGAATGAGAGACACCCACTCCTAACCCCCTAACCCTAACCCTCATCGGGACGAATGAGAGACACCCACTCCTAACCCCCTAACCCTAACCCTCATCTGGACGAATGAGAGACACCCACTCCTAACTCCCTAACCCTAACCCTCTAACCCTAACCCTCATCTGGACGAATGAGAGACACCCACTCCTAACCCCCTAATCCTAACCCTAACCCTCATCTGGACGAATGAGAGACACCCACTCCTAACCCTAACCCTCATCGGGACGAATGAGAGACACCCACTCCTAACCCCCTAACCCTAACCCTCATCGGGACGAATGAGAGACACCCACTCCTAACCCCCTAACCCTAACCCTAACCCTCATCTGGACGAATGAGAGACACCCACTCCTAACCCCCTAACCCTAACCCTAACCCTCATCTGGACAATTGAGAGACACCCACTCCTAACCCCCTAACCCTAACCCTCATCTGGACGAATGAGAGACACCCACTCCTAACCCCCTAACCCTAACCCCCTAACCCTAACCCTCATCTGGACGAATGAGAGACACCCACTCCTAACCCCCTAACCCTAACCCTAACCCTAACCCTCATCTGGACAATTGAGAGACACCCACTCCTAACCCCCTAACCCTAACCCTCATCTGGACGAATGAGAGACACCCACTCCTAACCCCCTAACCCTAACCCTCTAACCCTAACCCTCATCTGGACGAATGAGAGACACCCACTCCTAACCCCCTAACCCTAACCCTCATCTGGATGAATGAGACACCCACTCCTAACCCCCTAACCCTAACCCTCTAACCCTAACCTTCATCTGGACGAATGAGAGACACCCACTCCTAACCCCCTAACCCTAACCCTCATCTGGACGAATGAGAGACACCCACTCCTAACCCCCTAACCCTAACCCTCATCGGGACGAATGAGAGACACCCACTCCTAACCCCCTAACCCTAACCCTCATCTGGACGAATGAGAGACACCCACTCCTAACTCCCTAACCCTAACCCTCATCGGGACGAATGAGAGACACCCACTCCTAACCCCCTAACCCTAACCCTCATCTGGACGAATGAGAGACACCCACTCCTAACCCCCTAACCCTAACCCTAACCCTAACCCTCATCTGGACAATTGAGAGACACCCACTCCTAACCCCCTAACCCTAACCCTCATCTGGACGAATGAGAGACACCCACTCCTAACCCCCTAACCCCAACCTTCATCTGGACGAATGAGAGACACCCACTCCTAACCCCCTAACCCTAACCCTAGCCCTCATCTGGACGAATGAGAGACACCCACTCCTAACCCCCTAACCCTAACCCTCATCTGGACGAATGAGAGACACCCACTCCTAACCCCCTAACCCTAACCCTAACCCTCATCTGGACGAATGAGAGACACCCACTCCTAACCCCCTAACCCTAACCTAACCCTCATCTGGACGAATGAGAGACACCCACTCCTAACCCCCTAACCCTAACCTAACCCTCATCTGGACGAATGAGAGACACCCACTCCTAACCCCCTAACCCTAACCCCCTAACCCTAACCCTCATCTGGACGAATGAGAGACACCCACTCCTAACCCCCTAACCCTAACCCTAACCCTAACCCTCATCTGGACAATTGAGAGACACCCACTCCTAACCCCCTAACCCTAACCCTCATCTGGACGAATGAGAGACACCCACTCCTAACCCCCTAACCCTAACCCTCTAACCCTAACCCTCATCTGGACGAATGAGAGACACCCACTCCTAACCCCCTAACCCTAACCCTCATCTGGATGAATGAGACACCCACTCCTAACCCCCTAACCCTAACCCTCTAACCCTAACCTTCATCTGGACGAATGAGAGACACCCACTCCTAACCCCCTAACCCTAACCCTCATCTGGACGAATGAGAGACACCCACTCCTAACCCCCTAACCCTAACCCTCATCGGGACGAATGAGAGACACCCACTCCTAACCCCCTAACCCTAACCCTCATCTGGACGAATGAGAGACACCCACTCCTAACTCCCTAACCCTAACCCTCATCGGGACGAATGAGAGACACCCACTCCTAACCCCCTAACCCTAACCCTCATCTGGACGAATGAGAGACACCCACTCCTAACCCCCTAACCCTAACCCTAACCCTAACCCTCATCTGGACAATTGAGAGACACCCACTCCTAACCCCCTAACCCTAACCCTCATCTGGACGAATGAGAGACACCCACTCCTAACCCCCTAACCCCAACCTTCATCTGGACGAATGAGAGACACCCACTCCTAACCCCCTAACCCTAACCCTAGCCCTCATCTGGACGAATGAGAGACACCCACTCCTAACCCCCTAACCCTAACCCTCATCTGGACGAATGAGAGACACCCACTCCTAACCCCCTAACCCTAACCCTAACCCTCATCTGGACGAATGAGAGACACCCACTCCTAACCCCCTAACCCTAACCCTCATCTGGATGAATGAGACACCCACTCCTAACCCCCTAACCCTAACCCTCTAACCCTAACCTTCATCTGGACGAATGAGAGACACCCACTCCTAACCCCCTAACCCTAACCCTCATCTGGACGAATGAGAGACACCCACTCCTAACCCCCTAACCCTAACCCTCATCTGGACGAATGAGAGACACCCACTCCTAAACCCCTAACCCTAACCCTCATCTGGACGAATGAGAGACACCCACTCCTAACCCCCTAACCCTAACCCTAACCCTCATCTGGACGAATGAGAGACACCCACTCCTAACCCCCTAACCCTAACCCTCATCGGGACGAATGAGAGACACCCACTCCTAACCCCCTAACCCTAACCCTCATCTGGACGAATGAGAGACACCCACTCCTAACTCCCTAACCCTAACCCTCTAACCCTAACCCTCATCTGGACGAATGAGAGACACCCACTCCTAACCCCCTAATCCTAACCCTAACCCTCATCTGGACGAATGAGAGACACCCACTCCTAACCCTAACCCTCATCGGGACGAATGAGAGACACCCACTCCTAACCCCCTAACCCTAACCCTCATCGGGACGAATGAGAGACACCCACTCCTAACCCCCTAACCCTAACCCTAACCCTCATCTGGACGAATGAGAGACACCCACTCCTAACCCCCTAACCCTAACCCTAACCCTCATCTGGACAATTGAGAGACACCCACTCCTAACCCCCTAACCCTAACCCTCATCTGGACGAATGAGAGACACCCACTCCTAACCCCCTAACCCTAACCCCCTAACCCTAACCCTCATCTGGACGAATGAGAGACACCCACTCCTAACCCCCTAACCCTAACCCTAACCCTAACCCTCATCTGGACAATTGAGAGACACCCACTCCTAACCCCCTAACCCTAACCCTCATCTGGACGAATGAGAGACACCCACTCCTAACCCCCTAACCCTAACCCTCTAACCCTAACCCTCATCTGGACGAATGAGAGACACCCACTCCTAACCCCCTAACCCTAACCCTCATCTGGATGAATGAGACACCCACTCCTAACCCCCTAACCCTAACCCTCTAACCCTAACCTTCATCTGGACGAATGAGAGACACCCACTCCTAACCCCCTAACCCTAACCCTCATCTGGACGAATGAGAGACACCCACTCCTAACCCCCTAACCCTAACCCTCATCGGGACGAATGAGAGACACCCACTCCTAACCCCCTAACCCTAACCCTCATCTGGACGAATGAGAGACACCCACTCCTAACTCCCTAACCCTAACCCTCATCGGGACGAATGAGAGACACCCACTCCTAACCCCCTAACCCTAACCCTCATCTGGACGAATGAGAGACACCCACTCCTAACCCCCTAACCCTAACCCTAACCCTAACCCTCATCTGGACAATTGAGAGACACCCACTCCTAACCCCCTAACCCTAACCCTCATCTGGACGAATGAGAGACACCCACTCCTAACCCCCTAACCCCAACCTTCATCTGGACGAATGAGAGACACCCACTCCTAACCCCCTAACCCTAACCCTAGCCCTCATCTGGACGAATGAGAGACACCCACTCCTAACCCCCTAACCCTAACCCTCATCTGGACGAATGAGAGACACCCACTCCTAACCCCCTAACCCTAACCCTAACCCTCATCTGGACGAATGAGAGACACCCACTCCTAACCCCCTAACCCTAACCTAACCCTCATCTGGACGAATGAGAGACACCCACTCCTAACCCCCTAACCCTAACCTAACCCTCATCTGGACGA
>NW_027315812.1:125000-427500 GCF_026437365.1 Eucyclogobius newberryi | reverse complement strand
GAGCAGGAGAGGACCTGGTGTCACTGACCTGAGCAGATGACCTGGTGTCACTGACCTGAGGAGAGGACCTGGTGTCACTGACCTGAGGAGAGTCAGTGACACCAGGTCCTCTCCTGCTCTGGTCAGTGACACCAGGTCCTCTCCTGCTCAGGTCAGTGACACCAGGTCCTCTCCTGCTCAGGTCAGTGACACCAGGTCCTCTCCTGGTGGTGGTGTCACTGACCTGAGCAGGAGAAGACCTGGTGTCACTGACCTGAGCAGGAGAGGACCTGGTGTCACTGACCTGAGCAGGAGATGACCTGGTGGTGTCACTGACCTGAGCAGGAGAGGACCTGGTGTCACTGACCTGAGCAGGAGAGGACCTGGTGTCACTGACCTGAGCAGGAGAGGACCTGGTGTCACTGACCTGAGCAGGAGAGGAACCTGGTGTCACTGACCTGATCAGGAGAGGACCTGGTGTCACTGACCTGAGCAGGAGAGGAACCTGGTGTCACTGACCTGATCAGGAGAGGACCTGGTGTCACTGACCTGAGCAGGAGAGGACCTGGTGTCACTGACCTGAGCAGGAGAGGACCTGGTGTCACTGACCTGAGCAGGAGAGGACCTGGTGTCACTGACCTGAGCAGGAGAGGACCTGGTGTCACTGACCTGAGCAGGAGAGGACCTGGTGTCACTGACCTGAGCAGGAGATGACCTGGTGTCACTGACCTGAGCAGGAGAGGACCTGGTGTCACTGACCTGAGCAGGAGAGGACCTGGTGTCACTGACCTGAGCAGGAGAGGACCTGGTGTCACTGACCTGAGCAGGAGAGGACCTGGTGTCACTGACCTGAGCAGGAGAGGACCTGGTGTCACTGACCTGAGCAGGAGAGGACCTGGTGTCACTGACCTGAGCAGGAGAGGACCTGGTGTCACTGACCTGAGCAGGAGATGACCTGGTGTCACTGACCTGAGCAGGAGAGGACCTGGTGTCACTGACCTGAGCAGGAGAGGACCTGGTGTCACTGACCTGAGCAGGAGAGGACCTGGTGTCACTGACCTGAGCAGGAGATGACTTGGGAGATCCAGCTCAGAGACTTGAGTGCAAACACCTGATGAGCCACGACAGTCGAGTGCATGACCTGAACCTTCAGAGGCTTCGACTGACGACCCGTGTTTCTCTGAAACCACAAACCAGAAAAGAAAAGATGTCAAACGAAGAGAGGAAAGAGAAAAGAATATATATATTTTTCACAGAGTGAAGGATTAAAGTCTCACCACGATGACAGACTTGGCCTGTTCACACGACTGGAAGTCTCCAAAACGCACAGACGTTCGGCCCTGAAACAAAACTCATGCTTTTCAAATAAAAGTCAAAGCAAAATAATCTATCGTGTTAGTAATACTTCAGTTGTGTTAGTAATACTTCAGTTGTGTGAGTAATACTTCAGTTGTGTTAGTAATACTTCAGTTGTGTTAGTAATACTTCAGGTGTGTTAGTAATACTTCAGTTGTGTGAGTAATACTTCAGTTGTGTTAGTAATACTTCAGTTGTGTTAGTAATACTTCAGGTGTGTTAGTAATACTTCAGTTGTGTTAGTAATACTTCAGTTGTGTTAGTAATACTTCAGTTGTGTGAGTAATACTTCAGGTGTGTTAGTAATACTTCAGTTGTGTTAGTAATACTTCAGTTGTGTTAGTAATACTTCAGTTGTGTTAGTAATACTTCAGTTGTGTTAGTAATACTTCAGTTGTGTTAGTAATACTTCAGGTGTGTTAGTAATACTTCAGGTGTGTTAGTAATACTTCAGTTGTGTGAGTAATACTTCAGTTGTGTTAGTAATACTTCAGTTGTGTTAGTAATACTTCAGTTGTGTTAGTAATACTTCAGTTGTGTTAGTAATACTTCAGTTGTGTTAGTAATACTTCAGTTGTGTGAGTAATACTTCAGTTGTGTTAGTAATACTTCAGTTGTGTTAGTAATACTTCAGTTGTGTTAGTAATACTTCAGTTGTGTGAGTAATACTTCAGTTGTGTTAGTAATACTTCAGTTGTGTTAGTAATACTTCAGTTGTGTTAGTAATACTTCAGGTGTGTTAGTAATACTTCAGTTGTGTGAGTAATACTTCAGTTGTGTTAGTAATACTTCAGTTGTGTTAGTAATACTTCAGTTGTGTGAGTAATACTTCAGTTGTGTTAGTAATACTTCAGGTGTGTTAGTAATACTTCAGGTGTGTTAGTAATACTTCAGTTGTGTTAGTAATACTTCAGTTGTGTTAGTAATACTTCAGTTGTGTTAGTAATACTTCAGTTGTGTTAGTAATACTTCAGGTGTGTTAGTAATACTTCAGGTGTGTTAGTAATACTTCAGTTGTGTGAGTAATACTTCAGTTGTGTTAGTAATACTTCAGTTGTGTTAGTAATACTTCAGTTGTGTTAGTAATACTTCAGGTGTGTTAGTAATACTTCAGGTGTGTTAGTAATACTTCAGTTGTGTTAGTAATACTTCAGTTGTGTTAGTAATACTTCAGTTGTGTTAGTAATACTTCAGGTGTGTTAGTAATACTTCAGGTGTGTTAGTAATACTTCAGTTGTGTGAGTAATACTTCAGTTGTGTTAGTAATACTTCAGTTGTGTGAGTAATACTTCAGTTGTGTTAGTAATACTTCAGTTGTGTGAGTAATACTTCAGTTGTGTTAGTAATACTTCAGTTGTGTTAGTAATACTTCAGGTGTGTTAGTAATACTTCAGTTGTGTTAGTAATACTTCAGTTGTGTTAGTAATACTTCAGTTGTGTTAGTAATACTTCAGTTGTGTGAGTAATACTTCAGTTGTGTTAGTAATACTTCAGGTGTGTTAGTAATACTTCAGTTGTGTGAGTAATACTTCAGTTGTGTTAGTAATACTTCAGTTGTGTTAGTAATACTTCAGTTGTGTGAGTAATACTTCAGTTGTGTTAGTAATACTTCAGTTGTGTTAGTAATACTTCAGGTGTGTTAGTAATACTTCAGTTGTGTTAGTAATACTTCAGTTGTGTGAGTAATACTTCAGGTGTGTTAGTAATACTTCAGTTGTGTTAGTAATACTTCAGTTGTGTTAGTAATACTTCAGTTGTGTTAGTAATACTTCAGTTGTGTTAGTAATACTTCAGTTGTGTTAGTAATACTTCAGTTGTGTTAGTAATACTTCAGGTGTGTTAGTAATACTTCAGTTGTGTGAGTAATACTTCAGTTGTGTTAGTAATACTTCAGTTGTGTTAGTAATACTTCAGTTGTGTTAGTAATACTTCAGTTGTGTTAGTAATACTTCAGTTGTGTTAGTAATACTTCAGTTGTGTTAGTAATACTTCAGTTGTGTGAGTAATACTTCAGTTGTGTTAGTAATACTTCAGTTGTGTTAGTAATACTTCAGTTGTGTTAGTAACACTTCAGTTGTGTGAGTAATACTTCAGTTGTGTTAGTAATACTTCAGTTGTGTTAGTAATACTTCAGTTGTGTTAGTAATACTTAAGGTGTGTTAGTAATACTTCAGTTGTGTGAGTAATACTTCAGTTGTGTTAGTAATACTTCAGTTGTGTTAGTAATACTTCAGTTGTGTGAGTAATACTTCAGTTGTGTTAGTAATACTTCAGGTGTGTTAGTAATACTTCAGGTGTGTTAGTAATACTTCAGTTGTGTTAGTAATACTTCAGTTGTGTTAGTAATACTTCAGTTGTGTTAGTAATACTTCAGTTGTGTTAGTAATACTTCAGGTGTGTTAGTAATACTTCAGGTGTGTTAGTAATACTTCAGTTGTGTGAGTAATACTTCAGTTGTGTTAGTAATACTTCAGTTGTGTGAGTAATACTTCAGTTGTGTTAGTAATACTTCAGTTGTGTGAGTAATACTTCAGTTGTGTTAGTAATACTTCAGTTGTGTTAGTAATACTTCAGTTGTGTTAGTAATACTTCAGGTGTGTTAGTAATACTTCAGGTGTGTTAGTAATACTTCAGTTGTGTGAGTAATACTTCAGTTGTGTTAGTAATACTTCAGTTGTGTTAGTAATACTTCAGTTGTGTGAGTAATACTTCAGTTGTGTGAGTAATACTTCAGTTGTGTTAGTAATACTTCAGTTGTGTTAGTAATACTTCAGTTGTGTTAGTAATACTTCAGTTGTGTTAGTAATACTTCAGTTGTGTTAGTAATACTTCAGTTGTGTGAGTAATACTTCAGTTGTGTTAGTAATACTTCAGTTGTGTTAGTAATACTTCAGTTGTGTGAGTAATACTTCAGTTGTGTTAGTAATACTTCAGTTGTGTGAGTAATACTTCAGTTGTGTGAGTAATATTTCAGTTGTGTTAGTAATACTTCAGTTGTGTTAGTAATACTTCAGTTGTGTGAGTAATACTTCAGTTGTGTTAGTAATACTTCAGTTGTGTGAGTAATACTTCAGTTGTGTGAGTAATACTTCAGTTGTGTTAGTAATACTTCAGTTGTATTAGTAATACTTCAGTTGTGTGAGTAATAGTAATAACATGTACAATAAAACTCACCGTGCAAAGCAATTAAAACATTAAAAACACTAAACAACAACAGAAGTTACTAAAAGTACAAGAAACAGTGAGCACAGGTGAGTGTAAAGAGGCGGAGCACAGGTGAGTGTAAAGAGGCGGAGCACAGGTGAGTGTAAAGAGGCGGAGCACAGGTGAATGTAAAGAGGCGGAGCACAGGTGGGTGTAACGAGGCGGAGCACAGGTGAGTGTAAAGAGGCGGAGCACAGTGTAAAGAGGCGGAGCACAGGTGAGTGTAAAGAGGCGGAGCACAGGTGAGTGTAAAGAGGCGGAGCACAGGTGAGTGTAAAGAGGCGGAGGCGGAGCACAGGTGAGTGTAAAGAGGCGGAGCACAGGTGAGTGTAAAGAATATTACAGTAAAGAGGCGGAGCACAGGTGAGTGTAAAGGGGCGGAGCAAAGGTGAGTGTAAAGGGGCGGAGCACAGGTGAGTGTAAAGAGGCGGAGCACAGGTGAGTGTAACGATGCGGAGCACAGGTGAGTGTAACGATGCGGAGCACAGGTGAGTGTAAAGAGGCAGAGCACAGGTGAGTGTAAAGAGGCGGAGCACAGTGTAAAGAGGCAGAGCACAGGTGAGTGTAAAGAGGCGGAGAACAGGTGAGTTTAAAGAGGCGGAGCACAGGTGAGTGTAACGATGCGGAGCACAGGTGAGTGTAAAGAGGCGGAGCACAGGTGAGTGTAAAGGGGCGGAGCACAGGTGAGTGTAAAGAGGCGGAGCACAGGTGAGTGTAAAGGGGCGGAGCACAGGTGAGTGTAAAGAGGCGGAGCACAGGTGAGTGTAAAGAATATTACAGTAAAGAGTCAGAGCACAGGTGAGTGTAAAGAGGCGGAGCACAGGTGAGTGTAAAGGGGCGGAGCACAGGTGAGTGTAAAGAGGCGGAGCACAGGTGAGTGTAAAGGGGCGGAGCACAGGTGAGTGTAAAGAGGCGGAGCACAGGTTAGTGTAACGATGCGGAGCACAGGTGAGTGTAAAGAGGCGGAGCACAGGTGAGTGTAAAGAGGCGGAGCACAGTGTAAAGAGGCGGAGCACAGTGTAAAGAGGCAGAGCACAGGTGAGTGTAAAGAGGCGGAGAACAGGTGAGTTTAAAGAGGCGGAGCACAGGTGAGTGTAACGATGCGGAGCACAGGTGAGTGTAAAGAGGCGGAGCACAGTGTAAAGAGGCGGAGCACAGGTGAGTGTAAAGAGGCGGAGCACAGGTGAGTGTAAAGAATATTACAGTAAAGAGGCGGAGCACAGGTGAGTGTAAAGGGGCGGAGCACAGGTGAGTGTAAAGAGGCGGAGCACAGGTGAGTGTAACGATGCGGAGCACAGGTGAGTGTAAAGAGGCGGAGCACAGGTGAGTGTAAAGAGGCGGAGCACAGGTGAGTGTAAAGAGGCGGAGCACAGTATAAAGAGGCGGAGCACAAGTGAGTGTAAAGAGGCGGAGCACAGTGTAAAGAGGCGGAGTACAGTGTAAAGAGGCGGAGCACAGGTGAGTGTAAAGAGGCGGAGAACAGGTGAGTTTAAAGAGGCGGAGCACAGGTGAGTGTAAAGAGGCGGAGCACAGGTGAGTGTAAAGGGGCAGAGCACAGGTGAGTGTAAAGAGGCGGAGCACAGGTGAGTGTAAAGAATATTACAGTAAAGAGGCGGAGCACAGGTGAGTGTAAAGGGGCGGAGCACAGGTGAGTGTAAAGAGGCGGAGCACAGGTGAGTGTAACGATGCGGAGCACAGGTGAGTGTAAAGAGGCGGAGCACAGTGTAAAGAGGCGGAGCACAGGTGAGTGTAAAGAGGCGGAGCACAGTATAAAGAGGCGGAGAACAGGTGAGTTTCAAGAATATTACAGTAAAGAGGCGGAGCACAGGTGAGTGTAAAGAGGCGGAGCACAGGTGAGTGTAAAGAATATTACAGTAAAGAGGCGGAGCACAGGTGAGTGTAAAGAGGCGGAGCACAGGTGAGTGTAAAGAGGCGGAGCACAGGTGAGTGTAAAGGGGCGGAGCACAGGTGAGTGTAAAGAGGCGGAGCACAGGTGAGTGTAAAGAATATTACAGTAAAGAGTCAGAGCACAGGTGAGTGTAAAGAGGCGGAGCACAGGTGAGTGTAAAGGGGCGGAGCACAGGTGAGTGTAAAGAGGCGGAGCACAGGTGAGTGTAAAGGGGCGGAGCACAGGTGAGTGTAAAGAGGCGGAGCACAGGTTAGTGTAACGATGCGGAGCACAGGTGAGTGTAAAGAGGCGGAGCACAGGTGAGTGTAAAGAGGCGGAGCACAGTGTAAAGAGGCGGAGCACAGTGTAAAGAGGCAGAGCACAGGTGAGTGTAAAGAGGCGGAGAACAGGTGAGTTTAAAGAGGCGGAGCACAGGTGAGTGTAAAGAGGCGGAGCACAGTGTAAAGAGGCGGAGCACAGTGTAAAGAGGCGGAGCACAGTGTAAAGAGGCGGAGCACAGGTGAGTGTAAAGAGGCGGAGCACAGGTGAGTGTAAAGAATATTACAGTAAAGAGGCGGAGCACAGGTGAGTGTAAAGGGGCGGAGCACAGGTGAGTGTAAAGAGGCGGAGCACAGGTGAGTGTAACGATGCGGAGCACAGGTGAGTGTAAAGAGGCGGAGCACAGGTGAGTGTAAAGAGGCGGAGCACAGTGTAAAGAGGCGGAGCACAGGTGAGTGTAAAGAGGCGCAGCACAGTATAAAGAGGCGGAGAACAGGTGAGTTTAAAGAATATTACAGTAAAGAGGCGGAGCACAGGTGAGTGTAAAGAGGCGGAGCACAGGTGAGTGTAAAGAATATTACAGTAAAGAGGCGGAGCACAGGTGAGTGTAAAGAGGCGGAGCACAGGTGAGTGTAAAGAGGCGGAGCACAGGTGAGTGTAAAGAGGCAGAGCACAGTGTAAAGAGGCGGAGCACAGGTGAGTGTAAAGAGGCGGAGCACAGGTGAGTGTAAAGAGGCGGAGCACAGGTGAGTGTAAAGAGGCAGAGCACAGGTGAGTGTAAAGAGGCGGAGCACAGGTGAGTGTAAAGAGGCGGAGCACAGGTGAGTGTAAAGAGGCAGAGCACAGTGTAAAGAGGCGGCGCACAGGTGAGTGTAAAGAGGCAGAGCACAGGTGAGTGTAAAGAGGCGGAGCACAGGTGAGTGTAAAGAGGCGGAGCACAGGTGCCGCGTTCACAGACTTTGAATGTAAACTGGAGGCTTTGGCTTTAGGCTGATATAATATATATATCATTTTCTTTTGGTCCGATATGGCTCTTTGAACATTTGGGGTCAGACTTGGGAGTGTTTGGTTGTATTTCGGGTGTATTTTGGTTGTATTTTGGGTGTATTTCGGGTGTATTTTGGTTGTATTTTGGTTGTATTTCAGGTGTATTTCGGGTGTATTTCAGGTGTATTTTGGGTGTATTTCAGGTGTATTTCGGGTGTATTTCGGGTGTATTTCAGGTGTATTTCGGGTGTATTTCGGGTGTATTTCGGGGGTATTTCGGGGGTATTTCGGGTGTATTTCGAGTGTATTTCGGGTGTATTTCAGGTGTATTTCGGGTGTATTTCAGGTGTATTTCGGGTGTATTTCAGGTGTATTTTGAGTGTATTTTGGGTGTATTTCGGGTGTATTTCAGGTGTATTTTGGGTGTATTTGGGGTGTATTTGGGGGTGTATTTGGACTCACCTCTCGGTCCACAGCAGTGGCGAAGCTCACAGCTTCTTTCTGGTTGCAGTTGACGGCCTTCTGTAGCGTGTAGATCACCTGTTCATACGTGTGCACCTCGTCATTGAACAACATGCAGTAAAATGTGTCGTCTTTGTCCCTGTGGAGGACAGAGAGACACAAAGTGAGTCCTTCATATTTCAAATCAAGATCATTCCAAAACTGTTCAGAAAACATCAGTTTGTGCTGTTTATGGGATTTTATAGTATCAATACTTTTGACAATCCTGTAAATAAGAGTCACTCTTTCCTTCAGCTTTTGATAACAATATTACTAAAATATATTACTAAAATATATTACTAAAATATATTACTAAAATATATTACAAAAATATATTACTAAAATATATTACTAAAATATATTACAAAAATATATTACTAAAATATATTACAAAAATATATTACTAAAATATATTACTAAAATATATTACTAAAATATATTACAAAAATATATTACTAAAATATATTACTAAAATATATTACTAAAATATATTACTAAAATATATTACTAAAATATATTATTAAAGGCCTAAATATAAGCCAGATACTGGCTCCATGTATTTGTGCATCCCAAGTTTAAATCAGAGAGTCCTAGAATGTTTGTAGAGTCCAGGTCGAGTCCAGGTCGAGTCCAGGCTGAGTCCAGGCTGAGTCCAGGTCGAGTCCAGGCTGAGTCCAGGCTGAGTCCAGGCTAAGTCAAGGCTGAGTCCAGGCTGAGTCCAGGTCGAGTCCAAGTCGAGTCCAAGTCGAGTCCAGGCTGAGTCCAGGCTGAGTCCAGGCTGAGTCCAGGCTGAGTCCAGGTGGATCTTCTAAAGGTTCCTCAGGTTCTTACGGTGGTTCTAGTCCCGGGGGGAGGCTGTCCTCTTGGTCCCACGTCAGCATGTCCACAGCGTACTTCAGAACCGCTCTGAAGACCCGAAAGGCCCGAAAGACCAGGTCCGGATCCAAAGACTGGACTGGGTCCTGAGGGGAAAGCAAATCAAACACAGTGATATGCTAACATTTGTCTTTAGGTTCCTTTGCTTTCATTTCTTCAACAAAAAAAGAAATATCCTCTTCTCTTGCGTCTGTGTGGATCTTACCTGGTCCTGGTCCTGGCCCTGGTCCTGGGGAAGGGGGGAGCTGGTCTTACCTGGTCCTGGTCCTGGTCCTGGTCCTGGTCCTGGGGAAGGGGGGAGCTGGTCTTACCTGGTCCTGGTCCTGGTCCTGGCCCTGGTCCTGGGGAAGGGGGGAGCTGGTCTTACCTGGTCCTGGTCCTGGTCCTTGTCCTGGTCCTGGGGAAGGGGGGAGCTGGTCTTACCTGGTCCTGGTCCTGGTCCTGGTCCTGGGGAAGGGGGGAGCTGGTCTTACCTGGTCCTGGTCCTGGTCCTGGCCCTGGTCCTGGGGAAGGGGGGAGCTGGTCTTACCTGGTCCTGGTCCTGGTCCTTGTCCTGGTCCTGGGGAAGGGGGGAGCTGGTCTTACCTGGTCCTGGTCCTGGTCCTGGGGAAGGGGGGAGCTGGTCTTACCTGGTCCTGGTCCTGGTCTTTGGGAAGGGGGGACCTGGTCTTACCTGGTCCTGGTCCTGGGGAAGGGGGGAGCTGGTCTTACCTGGTCCTGGTCCTGGTCCTGGTCCTGGTCCTGGTCCTGGTCTTTGGGAAGGGGGGACCTGGTCTTACCTGGTCCTGGTCCTGGTCCTGGTCCTGGGGAAGGGGGGACCTGGTCTTACCTGGTCCTGGTCCTGGTCCTGGTCCTGGTCCTGGTCCTGGGGAAGGTGAGAGCTGCAGAATGGTCCTTGTTTCCAGGCCTCAGAGTCGCCACAGTCACAAAAGCCTCCGCCTCCAGAAGTCGTCATCTGAAAAAACAAGAGTTTTAGGTTTTAGCAGGAGGGACGTCCTCTAGAGACACACTGAGGACACACTGAGGACACAATGAGGACACGCTGAAGACACACTGAAGACACGCTGAGGACACACTGAAGACACACTGAGGACACACTGAAGACACACTGAGGACACACTGAAGACACACTGAGGACACACTGAAGACACACTGAAGACACACTGAGGACACACTGAAGACACACTGAGGACACACTGAGGACACAATGATGACACGCTGAAGACACACTGAAGACACGCTGAGGACACACTGAAGACACACTGAGGACACACTGAAGACACACTGAGGACACACTGAAGACACACTGAGGACACACTGAGGACACACTGAAGACACACTGAGGACACACTGAAGACACACTGAAGACACACTGAGGACACACTGAGGACACACTGAAGACACACTGAGGACACACTGAGGACACACTGAGGACACACTGAAGACACACTGAGGACACACTGAGGACACACTGAGGACACACTGAAGATACACTGAGGACACACTGAGGACACACTGAGGACACACTGAGGACACACTGAGGACACACTGAAGACACACTGAGGACACACTGAGGACACACTGAGGACACACTGAGGACACACTGAGGACACACTGAAGACACACTGAAGACACACTGAGGACACACTGAGGACACACTGAGGACACACTGAAGACACACTGAATGCACACACAATGAAGAGGACAAAGACAACCAGAGACAACATGGCAGTAGGACTTACTCTGTAGCGATGGTCTTTGTGGACACTCCCCAGGAAACAGTTCATACAGAGGACACAAGTCGAGTCTGCAGCACACTCCCTGAAACAGAACAAGAGCGAGTCAAGACCAGAACAAGAGCGAGTCAAGACCAGAACAAGAGCGAGTCAAGACCAGAACAAGACCGAGTCAAGACCAGAACAAGACCGAGTCAAGACCAGAACAAGACCGAGTCAAGACCAGAACAAGACCGAGTCAAGACCAGAACAAGAGCGAGTCAAGACCAGAACAAGACCGAGTCAAGACCAGAACAAGACAGAGTCAAGACCAGAACAAGACCGAGTCAAGACCAGAACAAGAGCGAGTCAAGACCAGAACAAGACCGAGTCAAGACCAGAACAAGACAGAGTCAAGACCAGAACAAGACCGAGTCAAGACCAGAACAAGGCAGAGTCAAGACCAGAACAAGACCGAGTCAAGACCAGAACAAGACAGAGTCAAGACCAGAACAAGACAGAGTCAAGACCAGAACAAGACAGAGTCAAGACCAGAGCGAGTCTCTTCGTTGTGTTGGTCTAAAGTTAGAGTTTGTAAAATGCTTCATTCATAAATATTCTTCTTCAGTCACAGATTTACATTTTTATTAAAGGTCAAACACACATCACGGCTCCTGCAGCTCTAGTGTTTTACATGTTCATGTTAGGGTTAAGGTCAGAGGTCAGCTGGGGTTATGTCAGCTGTGCAAGTGCATGGGGTTCATAGGGTTAAGGTCAGAGGTCAGCTGGGGTTATGTCAGCTGTGCAAGTGCATGGGGTTCATAGGGTTAAGGTCAGAGGTCAGCTGGGGTTATGTCAGCTGTACTTGTGCATGGTGTTCGTTAGTGTTAAATGTCAGAGGTCACCTGCAAGAGTAAGTGGGCTCTCCGACTCTGAACACGTGTCCGCACAGCGTTGATCCGCGGTTAGCTTCCTTCAGAGCGGCTAATGCGGCACTAGGTTCCTTCCCCAACAGCAGCCACTCCAGAGGAGCCAATAGGAGCAGCTGAATGCCAAGCTCCTCCCTCTGCTCCTCCCTGAGCCCTGCACCCTGCCCCTCCCTCAGCAGGTGAGGAACGAGCCGAGCCAGGTGAGCGTAAAGGGGTGTGGCCAAGTCCAGGGACAACAGCCATGTCTGAGAGAACAGATTACATGTTATCACATGTTACTGCATGTTATTGCATGTTATCGCATGTTATTACATGTTACTGCATGTTATTGCATTGTTATCGCATGTTATTACATGTTATCACATGTTACTGCATGTTATTGCATGTTATCTCATGTTATTACATGTTATCACATGTTACTGCATGTTATTGCATGTTATCGCATGTTATTACATGTTATCACATGTTACTGCATGTTATTGCATGTTATCGCATGTTATTACATGTTATCACATGTTACTGCATGTTATTGCATGTTATTACATGTTACTGCATGTTAAGATAAGATAGGATAAGATATTCCTTTATTGTCCCACATGGGGAAATTTCATTGGTGCAACGATACAGAGGTAGATACAGAAGAACAGATCACTTATAGGAAGTCTGAAAAACACTTTCAGTAGAAGATCTCCTATAAATAAATAAAAACTCCCATAGACAAATAAATACATGAATACCATTGCATGTGATCCCGACAGTAATTGCACATGAATATGTGTCACGACAGCACATAGATTGCACATGAATTTCACAGCAATTGCACATACGACAGAATTGCACATCAGTATTAGGTTAGGTCAGTATTGCGCCGGGATAACGTGACGATCTCCGGGTAAGACGACTGTTCTCCGCAGTTTCATGAGTTCCTCCTTTGTGGAAACGCGGTACGGCGCCGGCCGGGGGGCGGGGCCGGAGCCGGGGGGCGGGGCCGGAGCCGGGGGGCGGGGCCGGAGCCGGGGGACTCAGAGCCAAAACACATCGCAACGACACGACGAAAACACTCAATCCAGCCGAATAAAGTCAAAACAAGTTAATTTAAAGCGATTCCAATGCGTGTCCCGATCGTTCGTGGAGTTCCTCTTTCATATAAACGTGTATATAAACGTGTACCGACGACACGCCGTACTTTAGCGCGGCCGGAGGGCGCGGGGGGGGCTGGTGGGCTCGCTCGGAGCTAGCTCACGTCACAACAACACAACGAACGCAACGAAAAACGCTCAAATCCAGCCGAAAAAAGTCAAAAACAGTTGAATTAAAAAACTATTCCAGCGCGTGTCCCTATCGTACAGTAAAATAGGAAAAATATACTGACTATATTTACAAAATATAGGAGATAAAGCACAATAAGTGTGAGAAAGAAGAGAGAGCGTTTACACCGGGCTGCCAGCTGTACCAGCGCCTTATGACGATGTGATTGCATGTTATCGCATGTTATTACATGTTATCACATGTTATTGCATGTTATCGCATGTTATTACATGTTATCACATGTTATTGCATGTTATTACATGTTATCACATGTTACTGCATGTTACTGCATGTTATTGCATGTTATCACATGTTATTGCATGTTATCGCATGTTATTACATGTTATCACATGTTATTGCATGTTATCGCATGTTATTACATGTTATCACATGTTACTGCATGTTATTGCATGTTATTGCATGTTATAACATGTTATTGCATGTTATCGCATGTTATTACATGTTATCACATGTTACTGCATGTTATTGCATGTTATCGCATGTTATTACATGTTATCACATGTTATTGCATGTTATCACATGTTATTACATGTTATCACATGTTATTGCATGTTATCGCATGTTATTACATGTTACTGCATGTTATTGCATGTTATCGCATGT
This sequence comes from Eucyclogobius newberryi, assembly GCF_026437365.1. Lineage (NCBI taxonomy): Eukaryota > Metazoa > Chordata > Actinopteri > Gobiiformes > Gobiidae > Eucyclogobius > Eucyclogobius newberryi. The sequence continues at coordinate 413,854 of NW_027315812.1, read as the reverse complement.
TATCGCATGTTATCGCATGTTATCACATGTTATCACATGTTATTGCATGTTACAGCATGTTATTGCATGTTATTGCATGTTATCGCATGTTATCGCATGTGATCACATGTTACCGCATGTTATCACATGTTATCGCATGTTATCGCATGTTATCGCATGTTATCGCATGTTACCGCATGTTATCGCATGTTACCGCATGTTATCGCATGTTATCGCATGTTACCGCATGTTATCGCATGTTACCGCATGTTACCGCATGTTATCGCATCTACCTGCGTTGCACCAATGAAATTTCCCCATGTGGGACAATAAAGGATTATCTTATCTTATCTTACAGCATGTTATCGCATGTTACCGCATGTTATCGCATGTTATCGCATGTTATCGCATGTTACCGCATGTTATCGCATGTTATCGCATGTTACCGCATGTTATTGCATGTTATCGCATGTTATCGTATCGCATGTTATCGCATGTTATCGCATGTTACCGCATGTTACCGCATGTTATCGCATGTTATCGCATGTTATCGTATCGCATGTTATCGCATGTTATCGCATGTTATCGTATCACATGTTATCGCATGTTATCGCATGTTATCGCATGTTATCGCATGTTACCGCATGTTACCGCATGTTATTGCATGTTATCGCATGTTATCGTATCGCATGTTATCGCATGTTATCGCATGTTATCGTATCACATGTTATCGCATGTTATCGCATGTTATCGCATGTTATTGCATGTTACCGCATGTTACCGCATGTTATCGCATGTAATCGCATGTTATCCCATGTTATCGCATGTTATCGCATGTTATCGCATGTTATCACATGTTATCACATGTTATTACAACATATTATATCACATCATATCACATGTCCAGGAGAGAACAGCTCCTTGTAATCCCACACTGCTGTGGTTATACGCCCACTCGTTAATCAGATTATCAAAATAACATGTAAACAGGGTTATCTGATTACTCTCTGATCTGATTCTCAAATTAGCATGTCATTTAAAAAAATCTTAACAAATCAAATGTTTGTGCTTTTGAAATACAGCCATTGTCATAAATAAAATTAATAATTAATGTTAGAGTTCAACATCGTTGAATTATAAAAACTACATCTTCAAATTGACCTGAGACGTGAGACAAGTTTTATAGATCAAATGTGGCCAATAGATCCACAGGTGTTATTGTGTTGTAGTGTTATAGTGTTATAGTGTTATAGTGTGTAGTGTTATAGTGTTATAGTGTGTAGTGTTATTGTGTGTAGTGTTATAGTGTTATAGTGTGTAGTGTTATTGTGTGTAGTGTTATAGTGTTATAGTGTGTAGTGTTATAGTGTTATAGTGTTATAGTGTTATTGTGTTATAGTGCGTAGTGTTAGTGTTATAGTGTTATAGTGTGTAGTGTTATAGTGTGTAGTGTTATAGTGTGTAGTGTTATAGTGTTATAGTGTGTAGTGTTATTGTGTGTAGTGTTATAGTGTTATAGTGTGTAGTGTTATTGTGTGTAGTGTTATAGTGTGTAGTGTTATAGTGTTATAGTGTTATTGTGTTATTGTGTTATAGTGCGTAGTGTTAGTGTTATAGTGTTATAGTGTGTAGTGTTATAGTGTGTAGTGTTATAGTGTGTAGTGTTAGTGTTATAGTGTTATTGTGTGTAGTGTTAGTGTTATAGTGTGTAGTTATAGTGTTATTGTGTTGTAGTCTTAGTGTTATAGTGTTATAGTGTGTAGTGTTATAGTGTGTAGTGTTATAGTGTGTAGTGTTATAGTGTGTAGTGTTAGTTTTATAGTGTTATTGTGTGTAGTGTTAGTGTGTAGTGTTATAGTGTGTAGTGTTATAGTGTGTAGTATTATAGTGTTATAGTGTGTAGTGTTATAGTGTTATAGTGTGTAGTGTTATAGTGTGTAGTGTTATAGTGTGTAGTGTTATAGTGTGTAGTGTTATAGTGTTATAGTGTGTAGTGTTATAGTGTGTAGTGTTATAGTGTTATAGTGTGTAGTGTTATAGTGTGTAGTGTTATAGTGTTATAGTGTGTAGTGTTATAGTGTGTAGTGTTATAGTGTGTAGTGTTATAGTGTGTAGTATTATAGTGTTATAATGTGTAGTGTTATAGTGTTATAGTGTGTAGTGTTATAGTGTTATAGTGTGTAGTGTTATAGTGTGTAGTGTTATAGTGTGTAGTGTTATAGTGTGTAGTGTTATAGTGTTATAGTGTGTAGTGTTATAGTGTTATAGTGTGTAGTGTTATAGTGTGTAGTGTTATAGTGTTATAGTGTGTAGTGTTATAGTGTGTAGTGTTATAGTGTTATAGTGTGTAGTGTTATAGTGTGTAGTGTTATAGTGTGTAGTGTTATAGTGTGTAGTATTATAGTGTTATAGTGTGTAGTGTTATAGTGTGTAGTGTTATAGTGTGTAGTGTTATAGTGTTATAGTGTGTAGTGTTATAGTGTGTAGTGTTATAGTGTGTAGTGTTATAGTGTGTAGTGTTATAGTGTGTAGTGTTATAGTGTGTAGAGCATGCACTGTATAAAAGCAGATTCTTCGAATGGTCTTTTACCACTGCCTCTGGGTTTAATCCGGTTCAGCCTCAAACTAAAGAAAACCACTGCCTGGTTCTGACCTGAGCTGGACCTGAGCTGGACTTGAGCTGGACCTGAGCTGGACTTGAGCTGGACCTGAGCTGGACTTGAGCTGGACCTGAATCCTCAGACGTCCTCCTCAAAACAAATGACCTAAAGTGTGGTTTGTTTGCTCTTCTAAACACATCACGTTCATCTGGACTTGTGTCATCTCACTTACACTCAACATTTAAACTATTTAAAGTTACACTTGGGGTTATTCTTTGGTGACTCACTGCATCGGTGTCATAGAGCCAAACATCTCTGTTCTTTCAATACCAACAGTAGTTTACATCCTGCAGGACCTGATCTGGTCACACACTTTTCTCTGACATGATAAGCCCACAGACACTTTCTAAACACACATAATACTAAAGCTGTCACCACTGGTAACCTTCACAAACAAGTCTTTTATTCTGTTTGACAGTTAAAGGTTTTATCGGTTTAGTCTCCAGAAAAGGAGGAAAGTTTAGTTCAAGTGTTAGGTTAGTTGTTGACTGTCTAAGCCTAACCCTGGTGTTGATTTCCTGGAGGATTATAGTTGTTTTGCTCAGTTTGGCTCAGCTCTTTTCTGCAGAACTAACAGCTGATTATGACAGCGCAGCTCTTCTCCCACAAACCCCCACAAAAGCCTCTCAAAGCCGGGTTTAACCTGACCCACCACCGGGCCCAGGCTCCGGACACCAGCTCGAGTTCCGGCTCCAGGCTGCTACCGCTTACCGACGCCGTGTCGCGGGCGGAGAAGCTCAGAAACTCGGCGCACAACGCGGAGGTTGGATCTCGGTCCGAAGCGTCCGCCATCTTTGCTCTGCCTCCGAGGAAACCGGAAGAAGAAGGTGTAAACAGGAAGTGGCCACAATAAAGACCGCTTCAGTTAATCAAAGTGTTACGGAAAACTAATGACAAAACATTGGAGCGAAAGTGCTCATGAACCGCGTGGCCTGCGTGACGCCCCGGTGTTGTGCCGGGGTCAGGGTCGGGGTCAAGGTTAGGGTCAGGCGTGTGACCGGTTGGAGTCAATGGTTTATGACTGCTTGGTGTAATTACAGCGTGCTCCACTAGGAGGCGCCATTGCTTTGTGTTGCTGCTTGTTGACATGAAAAGTAGTACATGCTTTTACTAAGACTACTTCTCTCAATAAAATACATTTAAGTCGACTCCCATGAGTATGTGAATCCATGACACTTGGTACAATGGAGTTTTGTTTGTTTTTTGCCTTATTAAAGTGATGTCGGTTTAATAATGTTCCATTGTCCCTCAGATTGAGAATGAGAAAGAGTGATGGAAATAAAGTGACATCCAAGACATCTTGTAATTATAATCTATTAATATATTATCTACTGTTTTATATACAGGCCCTCTTATTTTTAATATCCTGGTTTAGACTTGGTTTGGACCTTGTTTAGCCCTGGGTTAGTCCTGGTTAAGTCCTGGTTTGGGTCTGGTTTAGTCCTATTTTAGACCTGGTTTAGACCTGGTTTAGACCTGGTTTGAACCTTGTTTAGACCTGGTTTAGACCTGGTTTGAACCTTGTTTAGACCTGGTTTAGACCTGGTTTAGATCTGGTTTGAACCTTGTTTAGACCTGGTTTAGATCTGATTTAGTCTTGGTTCTTGGTGGATTATGTTTGACCTACAAACAGCTGGATTTGGCTCCTCCCTCTGTGTATGTTTGATTGACAGATGTAATCTGGGGGCGGGTCTTAATCCTGTCTTTAATCCCACTCTCTCTTTCCCACACCAAACATCAAGACCGGACCAGAGCCCGGACCAGAGACCGGACCAGAGACCGGACCAGAGCCCGGACCGGAGACCGGACCAGAGCCCGGACCGGAGACCGGACCAGAGACCGGACCGGAGCCCGGACAGGAGACCGGACTGGAGACCGGTCTAAAACCTGACTTAAGATAAACTGAAACAACTAATCCAAGCCACATTGTAAACACAGCCCTGGCCCAGATCGTAAGTCCTGTTTGATCTGATGTTTGTGAAGCTGGTATTGAGTTGACCTGGTTTAGTCCTGGTTTACTCTTAGTTTAGACCTGGTTTAGTCCTGGTTTACTCTCAATTTAGACCTGGTTTAGTCCTGGTTTATTCTCAGTTTGGACCTGGTTTAGTCCTGGTTTACTCCATGTTTGACCTGGTTTAGTTCGTGTTTGCTCCATGTTTGACCTGGTTTAGTCCTGGTTTACTCTCAGTTTAGACCTGGTTAAGTCCTGGTTAGGATCTGCTTCAGTCTTGGTTTATTACTTTTGTATTCTTAATTTCTAATTTGTCAATTATTAGAGCTGGTTAGTCCTGGTTTAGTCCTGGTTTAGTCCTGGTTTTGTCCTGGTTTAGTCCTGGTTTAGTCCACAGACCCCGAACTGTGGTTATTGTGTAGATGGAGTTTCTGGGTTCATTTCAAGAACCTTTCGGAACTTTAACAATGTTTTCATGTTGTTCTCATGATGTTTTCATGATGTTCTCATGTTGTTCTCATGTTGTTCTCATGTTGTTCTCATGATGTTCTCATGTTGTTCTCATGTTGTTCTCATGTTGTTCTCATGTTGTTCTCTTGATGTTCTCATGTTGTTCTCATGTTGTTCTCTTGATGTTCTCATTGTGTTCTCATGTTGTTCTCATGTTGTTCTCTTGATGTTCTCATGTTGTTCTCATGTTGTTCTCATGATGTTCTCATGTTGTTCTCATGTTGTTCTCATGTTGTTCTCTTGATGTTCTCATGTTGTTCTCATGTTGTTCTCTTGATGTTCTCATTGTGTTCTCATGTTGTTCTCATGTTGTTCTCTTGATGTTCTCATGTTGTTCTCATGTTGTTCTCATGATGTTCTCATGTTGTTCTCATGTTGTTCTCTTGATGTTCTCATGATGTTCTCATGTTGTTCTCATGTTGTTCTCTTGATGTTCTCATGTTGTTCTCATGATGTTCTCATGTTGTTCTCATGATGTTCTCATGTTGTTCTCATGTTGTTCTCTTGATGTTCTCATGTTGTTCTCATGATGTTCTCATGTTGTTCTCATGATGTTCTCATGTTGTTCTCATGATGTTCTCATGTTGTTCTCATGTTGTTCTCTTGATGTTCTCATGTTGTTCTCATGATGTTCTCATGTTGTTCTCATGTTGTTCTCTTGACGTTCTCATGTTGTTCTCATGATGTTCTCATGTTGTTCTCATGATGTTCTCATGTTGTTCTCATGATGTTCTCATGATGTTCTCATGTTGTTCTCATGTTGTTCTCTTGATGTTCTCATGTTGTTTTCATGATGTTCTCATGTGGTTCTCATATTGTTCTCATGTTGTTCTCATGTTGTTCTCTTGATGTTCTCATGTTGTTCTCATGATGTTCTCATGTTGTTTTCATGATGTTCTCATGTTGTTCTCATGTTGTTCTCTTGATGTTCTCATGTTCTCATGATGTTCTCATGTTGTTTTCATGATGTTCTCATGTTGTTCTCATGTTGTTCTCTTGATGTTCTCATGTTGTTCTCATGTTGTTCTCATGTTGTTCTCTTGATGTTCTCATGTTGTTCTCATGATGTTCTCATGTTGTTCTCATGTTGTTTTCATGATGTTCTCATGTTGTTCTCTTGATGTTCTCATGTTGTTTTCATGATGTTCTCATGTGGTTCTCATGATGTTCTCATGTTGTTCTCATGTTGTTTTCATGATGTTCTCATGTGGTTCTCATGATGTTCTCATGTTGTTCTCATGATGTTCTCATGTTGTTCTCATGTTGTTCTCATGTTGTTTTCATGATGTTCTCATGTGGTTCTCATGTTGTTCTCATGTTGTTCTCATGATGTTCTCATGATGTTCTGAATGTGTTCTCATGATGTTCTCATGATGTTCTCATGTTGTTCTCATGTTGTTCTCATGATGTTCTCATGATGTTCTCATGTTGTTCTCATGTTGTTCTCTTGATGTTCTCATGTTGTTCTCATGATGTTCTCATGATGTTCTCATGTTGTTCTCATGTTGTTCTCTTGATGTTCTCATGATGTTCTCATTGTGTTCACATGATGTTCTCATGTTGTTCTCATGTTGTTCTCATGTTGTTTTCATGATGTTCTCATGTTGTTCTCATGTTGTTCTCATGTTGTTCTCATTGTGTTCTCATGTTGTTCTCATGTTGTTCTCATGATGTTCTCATGTTGTTCTCATGATGTTCTCATGATGTTCTCATTGTGTTCTCATGTTGTTCTCATGTTGTTCTCATTGTGTTCTCTTGATGTTCTCATGATGTTCTCATTGTGTTCTCATGTTGTTCTCATGATGTTCTCATGATGTTCTCATGTTGTTCTCATGTTGTTCTCATGTTGTTCTCATGATGTTCTCATGTTGTTCTCATGTTGTTCTCATGATGTTCTCTTGTTGTTCTCATGATGTTCTCATGTTGTTCACATTGTGTTCTCATGACGTTCTCATGTTTTTCTCATTGTGTTCTCATTGTGTTCTCATTGTGTTCTCATGATGTTCTCATGTTGTTCTCATGTTGTTCTCATGTTGTTCTCATTGTGTTCTCATAATGTGAGACTGTGTCGGCCTCTTTAACATGGACTGGAGCTCTACCTCCTACTGTGCTTTTAGAGACTCTTGGGTCCACCAGAAGGCTCCACCTCCTACTGTGCCTTTAGAGACTCTTGCCACCACCAGAAGGCTCCACCTCCTACTGTGCTTTTAGAGACTCTTGGCACCACCAGAAGGCTCTACCTCCTACTGTGCCTTTAGAGACTCTTGGCACCACCAGAAGGTTCTACCTCCTACTGTGCTTTTAGAGACTCTTGGCACCACCAGAAGGCTCTACCTCCTACTGTGCCTTTAGAGACTCTTGGCACCACCAGAAGGTTCTACCTCCTACTGTGCTTTTAGAGACTCTTGGCACCACCAGAAGGCTCTACCTCCTACTGTGCTTTTAGAGACTCTTGGCACCACCAGAAGGCCAGCATTTAGAGAGTGAAGAGCTCTGATTGGATGAGATGGTTCTAGAGCATCTTTGAGGTGGGAGGGGCCATGTCATTTATGGCTTTGTAAGTCAGGAGAAGGAGTTTAAATGTGATTCTAAACTGGACGGGAGCCAGTGAAGAGACTCCAGCACCGGCGTAAAGGGCTCTGAGCCCTGCTGTGGTGGGCTCTGAACGCTGCTGTGGTGGGCTCTGGACCCTGCTGTGGTGGGCTCTGAACCCTGCTGTGGTGAGCTCTGAACCCTGCTGTGGTGGGCTCTGAACCCTGCTGTGGTGGGCTCTGAACCCTGCTGTGGTGAGCTCTGAACCCTGCTGTGGTGGGCTCTGAACCCTGCTGTGGTGAGCTATGAACCCTGCTGTGGTGGGCTCTGAACCCTGCTGTGGTGGGCTCTGAACCCTGCTGTGGTGAGCTCTGAACCCTGCTGTGGTGGGCTCTGAACCCTGCTGTGGTGGGCTCTGAACCCTGCTGTGGTGGGCTCTGAACCCTGCTGTGGTGGGCTCTGAACCCTGCTGTGGTGAGCTCTGAACCCTGCTGTGGTGGGCTCTGAACCCTGCTGTGGTGGGCTCTGAACCCTGCTGTGGTGAGCTCTGAACCCTGCTGTGGTGGGCTCTGAACCCTGCTGTGGTGGGCTCTGAACCCTGGTTACTCGTTCATGTTTAATACTTTCCAGGTTCAGAGTTTGTGTTTTTACTTCCTGCTAATGATCTACGTGTTACAGCTCAATATCATCAAATGCACAGTATCTTTTTATTTTTATTTCTCCTTTTTTAAATCTGGATCCACACCTGGACCTGGTTCTCAACCTGGACCTGGTTCTGGATCTGGCTCTTGACCTGGTTCTGGACCTGACTCCGGACCTAGTTCTGGACCTGACTCCGGACCTGGTTCTGGACCTGACTCCGGACCTGGTTCTGGACCACATCGGTGAGTGTCTGAACAGAAAGTGAAGATCTTCTGTGTCTGGTATCTATTTTATACATTTTGAACATTGTTTGTGTGGGTTAAGTAACCCTATCCCTCAATCCTGGGTTAGACTTGGTTTACTCCTCATTTAGTCCTGGTTTAGTCCTGGTTTAGTCCTGGTTTAGTTCTGGTTTAGTCCTGGTTTGGACCTGGTTTAGACATGGTTTAGTCCTGGTTTAGACCTGGTTTAGACCTGGTTTGGTCCTGGTTTAGTCCTGGTTTAGACCTGGTTTAGACCTGGTTTGGTCCTGGTTTAGTCCTGGTTTAGTCCTGGTTTAGTCCTGGTTTAGTTCTGGTTTAGTCCTGGTTTGGACCTGGTTTAGACCTGGTTTAGTCCTGGTTTGGACCTGGTTTAGACCTGGTTTAGACATGGTTTAGTCCTGGTTTAGTCCTGGTTTAGACCTGGTTTGGTCCTGGTTTAGTCCTGGTTTAGACCTGGTTTAGACCTGGTTTGGTCCTGGTTTAGTCCTGGTTTAGACCTGGTTTAGTTCTGGTTTAGTCCTGGTTTAGTCCTGGTTTAGACCTGGTTTAGTTCTGGTTTAGACCTGGTTTGGTCCTGGTTTAGTCCTGGTTTAGTCCTGGTTTAGTCCTGGTTTAGACCTGGTTTAGTTCTGGTTTAGTCCTGGTTTGGACCTGGTTTAGTTCTGGTTTAGTCCTGGTTTAGTTCTGGTTTAGTCCTGGTTTAGACCTGGTTTGGTCCTGGTTTAGTCCTGGTTTAGACCTGGTTTAGACCTGGTTTGGTCCTGGTTTAGTCCTGGTTTAGTCCTGGTTTAGTCCTGGTTTAGACCTGGTTTAGTTCTGGTTTAGTCCTGGTTTAGTCCTGGTTTAGACCTGGTTTAGTTCTGGTTTAGACCTGGTTTAGACCTGGTTTGGTCCTGGTTTAGTCCTGGTTTAGTCCTGGTTTAGTCCTGGTTTAGACCTGGTTTAGTTCTGGTTTAGTCCTGGTTTGGACCTGGTTTAGTTCTGGTTTAGACCTGGTTTAGACCTGGTTTGGTCCTGGTTTAGTCCTGGTTTAGTCCTGGTTTAGTCCTGGTTTAGACCTGGTTTAGTTCTGGTTTAGTCCTGGTTTGGACCTGGTTTAGTTCTGGTTTAGTCCTGGTTTAGTTCTGGTTTAGTCCTGGTTCAGACCTGGTTTAGAATCGCTGATGGGACAGTTCCTCTGCGTGGCTCCTGCGCCGTGACGTCACTGCATGAGGCGTAGTGACGTCACGGCTGCAGCAGCAGAGCACAGAGGACGGAGGAGCACGCGCGCACTGCAGGTACGGGGCGCACGCGCAGAGCGTCTGGACTCTTCTTTTAGACTCAAACACTTTCTCATGTTTCTCATGTTTGTGATGTTTCCGCCGCGGCGCCGCGCGGCACTGACGCGGACTGACGCGGGACAGGGAGGGTCTGGGGGCGCGCACACAAACCGGCATTCACACGCACGCGCACGCGCACCCCACCGTCTGTAAGCCGCATGACGTAAGTGACGTAAGTGACGTAAGTGACGCACCGCGGCGTCAGAGTTTGAGCAGAGCTTTGGGATGATCCCCGATGTACTTCTGATGTGGTCCTGGTCCTGGTGCTGGTCCAGGACCAGGTCCAGGTCCAGGTCCTGGTCCTGGTCCTGGTCCTGGTCCTGGTTTCTGGCCGGACGCAGATGTAGAGCTCGCACAAGGACAGATGTATGACCCGAGCCGGGGTGAAGGGTGAGGGTTAGGGTCAGGGTCAGGGTTAGGGTCAGAGTTAGGGTCAGAGTCAGGGTTAGGGTTAGGGTTAGGGTTAGGGTCAGGGTTATGGTTAGGGTTAGGGATAGGGATAGGGTTAGGGTTAGGGTTAGGGTTAGGGTTAGGGTCAGGGTCAGGGTTATGGTTAGGGTTAGGGTCAGGGTTCAGCAGAGGTCAGGGTCAGGGTCCAGCACAGGTCAGGGTCAGGGTTCAGCAGAGGTCAGGGTTTGACACTTCTGGATCGATCGTAATCGTGAATCTTATGATTGACTCAGATGAAATATTAATATGAATTCTGTTTCTCCTTCCACAGCCTCATCACCATGGCAACAGATACAGAGGAGGCGGAGTCTTTGGTTGACGCTGCCGCCCACTCCACACCTTTGAAGGTAACTCCGCCCACTGCTCCTACAGGTCCAGACCCAGATCCTGGCTCATGTTTAGTTTATGCATTATCAGATTGAATGCGATGAGTTATGAATGTGAGAACCAGCCATTGGTGGAGGCTCTCAGCTCCGCCCACTGACCCCGCCCCGGTTCACTAAGAGCAGGTCATTCTGTGGCAGGTTGGACCAATAAGACAATGGCTCTGTGTTCTCGTCTCTGATTGGACATCTATTGCAGGGTGAGGCGTGCCCTGGCAGCTCATTGGCCGATGACTCGTCCAGTCAGCAATCGTCTCTGAGTCACCTGACCCGCTCTCCTCCAATCCGAGCGCTCAGCTTCAGGACCATGCAGTGCAGAGTCACGCTATTGGACGGATCAGTCTTCAACTGCGTCATCGAGGTCAGCGTCTCCTCCAGAGTGATGGAGCTTCTGTTGTCATGGCAACTGTGGTGGCCATCTTTAAACACATTATATGTGTTTAAAGTCACATATAATGGTATATTTGTGTCCTAATGAGAGTATATTTGTGTCCTAATAAGAGTATATTTGTGTCCTAATAAGAGTATAGTTGTGTCCTAATAAGAGTATATTTGTGTCCTAATAAGAGTATATTTGTGTCCTAATAAGAGTATAGTCGTGTCCTAATAAGAGTATATTTGTGTCCTAATAAGAGTATAGTCGTGTCCTAATAAGAGTATAGTTGTGTCCTAATAAGAGTATATTTGTGTCCTAATAAGAGTATATTTGTGTCCTAATAAGAGTATATTTGTGTCCTAATAAGAGTATATTTGTGTCCTAATAAGAGTATACTTGTAGTTGTGTCCTAATAAGAGTATATTTGTGTCCTAATAAGAGTATATTTGTGTCCTAATAAGAGTATATTTGTGTCCTAATAAGAGTATATTTGTGTCCTAATAAGAGTATAGTTGTGTCCTAATAAGAGTATAGTTGTAGTTGTGTCCTAATAAGAGTATATTTGTGTCCTAATAAGAGTATAGTTGTAGTTGTGTCCTAATAAGAGTATATTTGTGTCCTAATAAGAGTATAGTTGTGTCGTAATAAGAGTATATTTGTGTCCTAATAAGAGTATAGTTGTGTCCTAATAAGAGTATAGTTGTGTCCTAATAAGAGTATAGTTGTGTCCTAATAAGAGTATATTTGTGTCCTAATAAGAGTATAGTTGTGTCCTAATAAGAGTATATTTGTGTCCTAATAAGAGAATATTTGTGTCCTAATAAGAGTATATAGAGTATACTTGTGTCCTAATAAGACTATATTTGTGTCCTAATAAGAGTATATTTGTGTCCTAATAAGAGTATAGTTGTGTCCTAATAAGAGTATAGTTGTGTCCTAATAAGAGTATATTTGTGTCCTAATAAGAGTATAGTTGTGTCCTAATAAGAGTATAGTTGTGTCCTAATAAGAGTATATTTGTGTCCTAATAAGAGTATACTTGTGTCCTAATAAGAGTATAGTTGTGTCCTAATAAGAGAATATTTGTGTCCTAATAAGAATATATAGAGTATACTTGTGTCCTAATAAGACTATATGTGTGTCCTAATAAGAGTATATTTGTGTCCTAATAAGAGTATAGTTGTGTCCTAATAAGAGTATAGTTGTGTCCTAATAAGAGTATATTTGTGTCCTAATAAGAGTATATTTGTGTCCTAATAAGAGTATATTTGTGTCCTAATAAGAGTATATTTGTGTCCTAATAAGAGTATATTTGTGTCCTAATAAGAGTATACTTGTAGTTGTGTCCTAATAAGAGTATATTTGTGTCCTAATAAGAGTATAGTTGTGTCGTAATAAGAGTATATTTGTGTCCTAATAAGAGTATAGTTGTGTCCTAATAAGAGTATAGTTGTGTCCTAATAAGAGTATATTTGTGTCCCAATAAGAATATAGTTGTGTCCTAATAAGAGTATAGTTGTGTCCTAATAAGAGAATATTTGTGTCCTAATAAGAGTATATAGAGTATACTTGTGTCCTAATAAGACTATATTTGTGTCCTAATAAGAGTATAGTTGTGTCCTAATAAGAGTATAGTTGTATCCTAATAAGAGAATATTTGTGTCCTAATAAGAGTATATAGAGTATACTTGTGTCCTAATAAGACTATATTTGTGTCCTAATAAGAGTATATAGAGTATACTTGTGTCCTAATAAGAGTATAGTTGTGTCCTAATAAGAGTATAGTTGTGTCCTAATAAGAGTATGTTTGTGTCCTAATAAGAGTATAGTTGTGTCCTAATAAGAGTATAGTTGTGTCCTAATAAGAGTATATTTGTGTCCTAATAAGAGTATATAGAGTATACTTGTGTCCTAATAAGACTATATTTGTGTCCTAATAAGAGTATATAGAGTATACTTGTGTCCTAATAAGACTATATGTGTGTCCTAATAAGAGTATATTTGTGTCCTAATAAGAGTATAGTTGTGTCCTAATAAGAGTATAGTTGTGTCCTAATAAGAGTATATTTGTGTCCTAATAAGAGTATATTTGTGTCCTAATAAGAGTATAGTTGTGTCCTAATAAGAGTATAGTTGTGTCCTAATAAGAGTATAGTTGTGTCCTAATAAGAGTATATTTGTGTCCTAATAAAAGTATAGTTGTGTCCTAATAAGAGTATAGTTGTGTCCTAATAAGAGTATAGTTGTGTCCTAATAAGAGTATAGTTGTGTCCTAATAAGAGTATATTTGTATCCTAATAAAAGTATAGTTGTGTCCTAATAAGAGTATAGTTGTGTCCTAATAAGAGTATAGTTGTGTCCTAATAAGAGTATAGTTGTGTCCTAATAAGAGTATAGTTGTGTCCTAATAAGAGTATAGTTGTGTCCTAATAAGAGAATATTTGTGTCCTAATAAGAGTATATTTGTGTCCTAATAAGAGTATAGTTGTGTCCTAATAAGAGAATATTTGTGTCCTAATAAGAGTATATTTGTGTCCTAATAAGAGTATAGTTGTGTCCTAATAAGAGTATAGTTGTGTCCTAATAAGAGTATAGTTGTGTCCTAATAAGAGTATAGTTGTGTCCTAATAAGAGTATAGTTGTGTCCTAATAAGAGTATATTTGTGTCCTAATAAGAGTATAGTTGTGTCCTAATAAGAGTATAGTTGTGTCCTAATAAGAGTATAGTTGTGTCCTAATAAGAGTATAGTTGTGTCCTAATAAGAGTATAGTTGTGTCCTAATAAGAGGATGATTATGACTTTTAAACATGTTTGTTCAGATTTGTTTACAATAGTTTGGTAGAACATGAACATCAGATAAAGTGCAAATAAGTATTTATTACAGAATGTTGATTCAAAAGTCCTGTTGTTTACTCTCGGTTGCCGTGGCGACCGTCTCTGGTCGTAACTATAACTCAGAGTTTTGTCTTTCACAGAAACGTTCTCGAGCTTTGCACTTGTTTGATAAAGTTTGTGAATACATTAATCTTCTGGAGCGAGATTATTTTGGACTGAACTTCAGAGACCAAGAGAACAACAAGGTGCGTCCCTGTCTTACACCTGTCTTACACCTGTCTGCACCTGTCTTACACCTGTTTGCACCTGTCTGCACCTGTCTTACACCTGTCTGCACCTGTCTTACACCTGTCTTACACCTGTTTGCACCTGTCTGCACCTGTCTTACACCTGTCTTACACCTGTCACACTTGTGCAGAGCTGCATCTGTGTCAAATGTGAGGTCTATGATTGACGATTGTTCACATTTTGATTTAATAATGTCACTGTCTTTGTTATAAAAGGTCTGTATGTTTTAGAGTCTGTTTTGTCCGGATTAACATTAAATTTAGACAAAAAAAGTCATCGCAGCTGTAGCAGAAACACAAAATGAATAAATGTTGCCAGAATTTTGTCTAAACGACAAACTTTGTGTCTGAGCAGAACTGGCTCGATCCGGCCAAAGAGATGAAGAAACAAGTGCGAGGTAAGACCTGGTTTAGTCCTGGTTTAGACCTGGTTTAGTCCTGGTTTAGACCTGGTTTAGTCCTGGTTTAGTCCTGCTTTAGACCTGGTTTAGTCCTGGTTTAGTCCTGGTTTAGTCCTGGTTTAGACCTGGTTTAGACCTGGTTTAGTCCTGGTTTAGTCCTGCTTTAGACCTGATTTAGACCTGGTTTAGTCCTGGTTTAGTCCTGGTTTAGTCCTGGTTTAGTCCTGCTTTAGTCCTGCTTTAGTCCTGCTTTAGACCTGGTTTAGTCCTGCTTTAGTCCTGGTTTAGACCTGGTTTAGTCCTGGTTTAGTCCTGCTTTAGACCTGCTTTAGACCTGGTTTAGTCCTGGTTTAGTCCTGGTTTAGTCCTGGTTTAGTCCTGGTTTAGTCCTGGTTTAGTCCTGGTTTGGACCTGGTTTAGTCCTGGTTTAGTCCTGGTTTAGTCCTAGTTTGGACCTGGTTTGGACCTGGTTTAGTCCCGGTTTAGTCCTGGTTTAGTCCTGGTTTAGACCTGGTTTAGACCTGGTTTAGACCTGGTTTAGTCCTGGTTTAGTCCTGCTTTAGACCTGGTTTAGACCTGGTTTAGTCCTGGTTTAGTCCTGGTTTAGTCCTGGTTTAGTCCTGCTTTAGTCCTGCTTTAGTCCTGCTTTAGACCTGGTTTAGTCCTGCTTTAGTCCTTCTTTAGTCCTGCTTTAGTCCTGCTTTAGACCTGCTTTGGTTTCCAGGAGTCCCGTGGAACTTCTGCTTCAGTGTAAAGTTTTATCCTCCGGAGCCGGCTCAGCTCTCTGAAGATCTGACCAGGTAAAAGTGTCTAATATATCTGTAAATATATCATATAAATATAAGTACAAATATTGTGTTAAAGTGTCTAATATATCTGTAAATATATCATATAAATATAAGTACAAATATTGTGTTAAAGTGTCTAATATATCTGTAAATATATCATGTAAATATAAGTACAAATATTGTGTTAAAGTGTCTAATATATCTGTAAATATATCATATAAATATAAGTACAAATATTGTGTTAAAGTGTCTAATATATCTGTAAATATATCATGTAAATATAAGTACAAATATTGTGTTAAAGTGTCTAATATATCTGTAAATATATCATATAAATATAAGTACAAATATTGTGTTAAAGTGTCTAATATATCTGTAAATATATCATATAAATATAAGTACAAATATTGTGTTAAAGTGTCTAATATATCTGTAAATATATCATATAAATATAAGTACAAATATTGTGTTAAAGTGTCTAATATATCTGTAAATATATCATATAAATATAAGTACAAATATTGTGTTAAAGTGTCTAATATATCTGTAAATATATCATATAAATATAAGTACAAATATTGTGTTAAAGTGTCTAATATATCTGTAAATATATCATATAAATATAAGTACAAATATTGTGTTAAAGTGTCCAATATATCTGTAAATATATCATATAAATATAAGTACAAATATTGTGTTAAAGTGTCTAATATATCTGTAAATATATCATATAAATATAAGTACAAATATTGTGTTAAAGCGTCTAATATATCTGTAAATATATCATATAAATATAAGTACAAATATTGTGTTAAAGTGTCTAATATATCTGTAAATATATCATATAAATATAAGTACAAATATTGTGTTAAAGTGTCTAATATATCTGTAAATATATCATATAAATATAAGTACAAATATTGTGTTAAAGTGTCCAATATATCTGTAAATATATCATATAAGTACAAATATTGTGTTAAAGTGTCTAATATATCTGTAAATATATCATATAAATATAAGTACAAATATTGTGTTAAAGCGTCTAATATATCTGTAAATATATCATATAAATATAAGTACAAATATTGTGTTAAAGTGTCTAATATATCTGTAAATATATCATATAAATATAAGTACAAATATTGTGTTAAAGCGTCTAATATATCTGTAAATATATCATATAAATATAAGTACAAATATTGTGTTAAAGTGTCCAATATATCTGTAAATATATCATATAAATATAAGTACAAATATTGTGTTAAAGTGTCTAATATATCTGTAAATATATCATATAAATATAAGTACAAATATTGTGTTAAAGTGTCTAATATATCTGTAAATATATCATATAAATATAAGTACAAATATTGTGTTAAAGTGTCTAATATATCTGTAAATATATCATATAAATATAAGTACAAATATTGTGTTAAAGCGTCTAATATATCTGTAAATATATCATATAAATATAAGTACAAATATTGTGTTAAAGTGTCTAATATATCTGTAAATATATCATGTAAATATAAGTACAAATATTGTGTTAAAGTGTCTAATATATCTGTAAATATATCATATAAATATAAGTACAAATATTGTGTTAAAGTGTCTAATATATCTGTAAATATATCATATAAATATAAGTACAAATATTGTGTTAAAGTGTCTAATATATCTGTAAATATATCATATAAATATAAGTACAAATATTGTGTTAAAGTGTCTAATATATCTGTAAATATATCATATAAATATAAGTACAAATATTGTGTTAAAGTGTCTAATATATCTGTAAATATATCATATAAATATAAGTACAAATATTGTGTTAAAGCGTCTAATATATCTGTAAATATATCATATAAATATAAGTACAAATATTGTGTTAAAGTGTCTAATATATCTGTAAATATATCATATAAATATAAGTACAAATATTGTGTTAAAGTGTCTAATATATCTGTAAATATATCATGTAAATATAAGTACAAATATTGTGTTAAAGTGTCTAATATATCTGTAAATATATCATATAAATATAAGTACAAATATTGTGTTAAAGTGTCTAATATATCTGTAAATATATCATATAAATATAAGTACAAATATTGTGTTAAAGTGTCTAATATATCTGTAAATATATCATATAAATATAAGTACAAATATTGTGTTAAAGTGTCTAATATATCTGTAAATATATCATATAAATATAAGTACAAATATTGTGTTAAAGTGTCAGCAGTAAAATCCACTGTAAAAAGAACTAAACGTTTCAACTTCATCCAAGAGTCATTGTCCTCTTGTCCTCTTGTCCTCTGAGCTGGTGGACACCTCCTTTTGTCCTCTGAGTTCAGGACCACAGAAGACAGAGTTCAGGACCACAGAAGACAGAGTTCAGGACCACAGAAGACAGAGTTCAGGACCACAGAAGACAGAGTTCAGGACCACAGAAGACACTGGAGTTCAGGACCACAGAAGACAGAGTTCAGGACCACAGAAGACAGAGTTCAGGACCACAGAAGACAGAGTTCGGGACCACAGAAGACACTGGAGTTCAGGACCACAGAAGACAGAGTTCAGGACCACAGAAGACAGAGTTCAGGACCACAGAAGACAGAGTTCAGGACCACAGAAGACAGAGTTCAGGACCACAGAAGACAGAGTTCGGGACCACAGAAGACACTGGAGTTCAGGACCACAGAAGACAGAGTTCAGGACCACAGAAGACAGAGTTCAGGACCACAGAAGACAGAGTTCAGGACCACAGAAGACACTGGAGTTCAGGACCACAGAAGACAGAGTTCGGGACCACAGAAGACACTGGAGTTCAGGACCACAGAAGACAGAGTTCAGGACCACAGAAGACACTGGAGTTCAGGACCGCAGAAGACAGAGTTCGGGACCACAGAAGACACTGGAGTTCAGGACCGCAGAAGACACTGGAGTTCAGGACCACAGAAGACACTGGAGTTCAGGACCACAGAAGACAGAGTTCAGGACCACAGAAGACAGAGTTCAGGACCACAGAAGACAGAGTTCAGGACCACAGAAGACAGAGTTCAGGACCACAGAAGACACTGGAGCTTCTTTAAAAAGGAGGATTAAGGTTCAACTTGTTTTTAGTCTATGATGTAATCTTGACCCTGGAGAGGTCGAGGTCCAGGACATTCTGATGTCCTCAGGTCCTCAGGGCGTGTGAGCCAGGGACAAAGACAAAAGGGAGACTAAAAGTCCATTAAAGGACAGACTGTAGGGTTAGGGTTAGGGTTAGAGGGTTTGTTTGTATGTTTGTCCATTCTGAGATGCACAATGCACGGGCCTCCACTGACGGTCACGTCCCCCTCGCCTCTAGTTTCCCCCGTGTGACAATTAAGTTATATATATATATATATATATATATATATATTTATTTATATATATTAACTATAAAAATGATATACGATACATGAGCCTTATGGGGGTCGTCCTGGGGGAGGAGCCTATAGTGAGCCTGACCCATGGGCAGAACATGCTCCACACGTGTTCATGGTGATGTTTACATGTGTTTCCATAGATACCAGCTGTGTCATGGTGATGTTTACATGTGTTTCCATAGATACCTGCTGTGTCATGGTGATGTTTACATGTGTTTCCATAGATACCAGCTGTGTCATGGTGATGTTTACATGTGTTTCCATAGATACATGGTGATGTTTACATGTGTTTCCATAGATACATGGTGATGTTTACATGTGTTTCCATAGATACCTGCTGTGTCATGGTGATGTTTACATGTGTTTCCATAGATACATGGTGATGTTTACATGTGTTTCCATAGATACCTGCTGTGTCATGGTGATGTTTACATGTGTTTCCATAGATACCTGCTGTGTCATGGTGATGTTTACATGTGTTTCCATAGATACCAGCTGTGTCATGGTGATGTTTACATGTGTTTCCATAGATACCTGCTGTGTCATGGTGATGTTTACATGTGTTTCCATAGATACCTGCTGTGTCATGGTGATGTTTACATGTGTTTCCATAGATA
The DNA here is from genome assembly GCF_026437365.1 of Eucyclogobius newberryi. Lineage (NCBI taxonomy): Eukaryota > Metazoa > Chordata > Actinopteri > Gobiiformes > Gobiidae > Eucyclogobius > Eucyclogobius newberryi. The sequence continues at coordinate 394,444 of NW_027315812.1, read as the reverse complement.
CCAGCTGTGTCATGGTGATGTTTACATGTGTTTCCATAGATACCAGCTGTGTCATGGTGATGTTTACATGTGTTTCCATAGATACCAGCTGTGTCATGGTGATGTTTACATGTGTTTCCATAGATACCAGCTGTGTCATGGTGATGTTTACATGTGTTTCCATAGATACCAGCTGTGTCATGGTGATGTTTACATGTGTTTCCATAGATACCAGCTGTGTCATGGTGATGTTTACATGTGTTTCCATAGATACCTGCTGTGTCATGGTGATGTTTACATGTGTTTCCATAGATACCAGCTGTGTCATGGTGATGTTTACATGTGTTTCCATAGATACCTGCTGTGTCATGGTGATGTTTACATGTGTTTCCATAGATACCTGCTGTGTCATGGTGATGTTTACATGTGTTTCCATAGATACCTGCTGTGTCATGGTGATGTTTACATGTGTTTCCATAGATACCAGCTGTGTCATGGTGATGTTTACATGTGTTTCCATAGATACCAGCTGTGTCATGGTGATGTTTACATGTGTTTCCATAGATACCTGCTGTGTCATGGTGATGTTTACATGTGTTTCCATAGATACCAGCTGTGTCATGGTGATGTTTACATGTGTTTCCATAGATACCAGCTGTGTCATGGTGATGTTTACATGTGTTTCCATAGATACCAGCTGTGTCATGGTGATGTTTACATGTGTTTCCATAGATACCAGCTGTGTCATGGTGATGTTTACATGTGTTTCCATAGATACCTGCTGTGTCATGGTGATGTTTACATGTGTTTCCATAGATACCAGCTGTGTCATGGTGATGTTTACATGTGTTTCCATAGATACCTGCTGTGTCATGGTGATGTTTACATGTGTTTCCATAGATACCAGCTGTGTCATGGTGATGTTTACATGTGTTTCCATAGATACCAGCTGTGTCATGGTGATGTTTACATGTGTTTCCATAGATACCTGCTGTGTCATGGTGATGTTTACATGTGTTTCCATAGATACCAGCTGTGTCATGGTGATGTTTACATGTGTTTCCATAGATACCTGCTGTGTCATGGTGATGTTTACATGTGTTTCCATAGATACCTGCTGTGTCATGGTGATGTTTACATGTGTTTCAATAGATACCTGCTGTGTCATGGTGATGTTTACATGTGTTTCCATAGATACCTGCTGTATCATGGTGATGTTTACATGTGTTTCCATAGATACCTGCTGTGTCATGGTGATGTTTACATGTGTTTCCATAGATACATGGTGATGTTTACATGTGTTTCCATAGATACCAGTTGTGTCATGGTGATGTTTACATGTGTTTCCATAGATACCAGCTGTGTCATGGTGATGTTTACATGTGTTTCCATAGATACCAGCTGTGTCATGGTGATGTTTACATGTGTTTCCATAGATACCAGCTGTGTCATGGTGATGTTTACATGTGTTTCCATAGATACCTGCTGTGTCATGGTGATGTTTACATGTGTTTCCATAGATACCTGCTGTGTCATGGTGATGTTTACATGTGTTTCCATAGATACCTGCTGTGTCATGGTGATGTTTACATGTGTTTCAATAGATACATGGTGGTTTACATGTGTTTCCATAGATACCTGCTGTGTCATGGTGATGTTTACATGTGTTTCCATAGATACCTGCTGTATCATGGTGATGTTTACATGTGTTTCCATAGATACATGGTGATGTTTACATGTGTTTCCATAGATACCTGCTGTATCATGGTGATGTTTACATGTGTTTCCATAGATACATGGTGATGTTTACATGTGTTTCCATAGATACCTGCTGTGTCATGGTGATGTTTACATGTGTTTCCATAGATACATGGTGATGTTTACATGTGTTTCCATAGATACCTGCTGTGTCATGGTGATGTTTACATGTGTTTCCATAGATACCTGCTGTATCATGGTGATGTTTACATGTGTTTCCATAGATACATGGTGATGTTTACATGTGTTTCCATAGATACCTGCTGTATCATGGTGATGTTTACATGTGTTTCCATAGATACATGGTGATGTTTACATGTGTTTCCATAGATACCTGCTGTGTCTGCAGCTGCGTGATGACATCATCTCTGGGCGACTGCCGTGTTCCTTTAACACAGCCACAGTTTTAGGAACTTACACCGTCCAATCAGAGCTCGGCGACTTTAACACTTCAGATCTGGGAGACTTCAGCCAATCAGAGCATGGTACGCTGCCTCAGTCCTGTTCTCCAGTTTCCTGTGTCAGATTGTGTCAGATGCCCTCCCTGTGTGTGTTTCAGACCAGGGCTGGACTTACGTCTCTGAGCTCAGCTTTGCTCCAAATCAAACCAAGGAAATGGAAGAAAAGATCATGGAACTGCACAAGAAACTCAGGTCTAAACCAGGTCTAAACCAGGTCTAAACCAGGTCTGAACCAGGACTAAACCAGGTCTAAACCAGGTCTGAACCAGGCCTAAACCAGGTCTGAACCAGGACTAAACCAGGTCTAAACCAGGTCTGAACCAGGCCTAAACCAGGTCTAAACCAGGTCTAAACCAGGTCTAAACCAGGTCTGAACCAGGTCTAAACCAGGTCTAAACCAGGTCTAAACCAGGTCTAAACCAGGTCTGAACCAGGACTAAACCAGGTCTAAACCAGGTCTGAACCAGGCCTAAACCAGGTCTGAACCAGGACTAAACCAGGTCTAAACCAGGTCTGAACCAGGCCTAAACCAGGTCTAAACCAGGTCTAAACCAGGTCTAAACCAGGTCTGAACCAGGTCTAAACCAGGTCTAAACCAGGTCTGAACCAGGTCTGAACCAGGTCTAAACCAGGTCTAAACCAGGTCTAAATCAGGTCTAAACCAGGTCTAAACCAGGTCTAAATCAGGTCTGAACCAGGTCTAAACCAGGTCTAAACCAGGTCTGAACCAGGTCTAAACCAGGTCTAAACCAGGTCTAAACCAGGACTAAACCAAGTCTGAACCAGGTCTAAACCAGGTCTGAACCAGGACTAAACCAGGTCTGAACCAGGACTAAACCAGGTCTAAACCAGGTCTAAACCAGGTCTAAACCAGGTCTAAACCAGGTCTGAACCAGGACTAAACCAGGTCTGAACCAGGTCTAAACCAGGTCTAAACCAGGTCTGAACCAGGACTAAACCAGGTCTGAACCAGGTCTAAACCAGGTCTAAACCAGGTCTGAACCAGGACTAAACCAGGACTAAACCAGGACTAAACCAGGACTAAACCAGGTCCGAACCAGGTCTAAACCAGGTCTGAACCAGGTCTAAACCAGGACTAAACCAGGACTAAACCAGGTCTGAACCAGGACTAAACCAGGTCTAAACCAGGTCTGAACCAGGACTAAACCAAGTCTAAACCAGGTCTAAACCAGGACTAAACCAGGACTAAACCAGGACTAAACCAGGTCCGAACCAGGACTAAACCAGGTCTAAACCAGGTCTGAACCAGGACTAAACCAGGACTAAACCAGGTCTGAACCAGGACTAAACCAAGTCTAAACCAGGTCTAAACCAGGACTAAACCAGGACTAAACCCGGTAAGAACCAGGACTAAACCAGGACTAAACCAGGTCCGAACCAGGTCTAAACCAGGTCTAAACCAGGTCTGAACCAGGACTAAACCAGGACTAAACCCGGTAAGAACCAGGACTAAACCAGGACTAAACCAGGACTAATCCAGGTCTAAACCAGGTCCGAACCAGGACTAAACCAGGACTAAACCAGGACTAAACCAGGACTAAACCAGGTCTAAACCAGGACCAAACCAGGTCTAAACCAGGTCTAAACCAGGACTAAACCAGGTCTAAACCAGGTCTAAACCAGGACTAAACCAGGTCTAAACTAGGTCTAAACCAGGACTAAACCAGGACTTAACCAGGACTAAACCAGGTCTAAACCAGGACTAAACCAGGACTAAACCAGGTCTAAACCAGGTCTGAACCGGGACTAAACCAGGACTAAACCAGGACTAAACCAGGACTAATCCAGGTCTAAACCAGGTCCGAACCAGGACTAAACCAGGACTAAACCAGGACTAAACCAGGACTAAACCAGAACTAAACCAGGTCTAAACCAGGACCAAACCAGGTCTAAACCAGGTCTAAACCAGGACTAAACCAGGTCTAAACCAGGTCTAAACCAGGACTAAACCAGGACTAAACCAGGACTTAAGCAGGACTAAACCAGGTCTAAACCAGGACTAAACCAGGACTAAACCAGGTCCAAACCAGGTCTGAACCAGGTCTAAACCAGGACTAAACCAGGACTAAACCAGGTCTGAACCAGGACTAAACCAGGTCTAAACCAGGTCTGAACCAGGACTAAACCAGGACTAAACCAGGACTAAACCAGGTCTGAACCAGGACTAAACCAAGTCTAAACCAGGTCTAAACCAGGACTAAACCAGGTAAGAACCAGGACTAAACCAGGTCTGAACCAGGACTAAACCAGGTCTAAACCAGGTCTGAACCAGGACTAAACCAGGACTAAACCAGGACTAAACCAGGACTAATCCAGGTCTAAACCAGGTCCGAACCAGGACTAAACCAGGACTAAACCAGGACTAAACGAGGACTAAACCAGGACTAAACCAGGTCTAAACCAGGACCAAACCAGGTCTAAACCAGGTCTAAACCAGGACTAAACCAGGTCTAAACCAGGACTAAACCAGGTCTAAACCAGGACTAAACTAGGACTAAACCAGGACTTAATCAGGACTAAACCAGGTCTAAACCAGGACTAAACCAGGACTAAACCAGGACTAAACCAGGTCTAAACCAGGATTAAACCAGGTCTAAACCAGGTCTGAACCAGGACTAAACCAGGTCTGAACCAGGACTAAACCAGGACTAAACCAGGACTAAACCAGGTCCAAACCAGGTCTGAACCAGGACTAAACCAGGACTAAACCAGGTCCAAACAAGGTCTGAACCAGGACTAAACCAGGACTAAATCAGGTCTGAACCAGGACTAAACCAGGTCTAAACCAGGTCTGAACCAGGACTAAACCAGGTCTAAACCAGGTCTGAACCAGGACTAAACCATGACTAAACCAGGACTAAACCAGGACTAAACCAGGACTAAACCAGGTCTGAACCAGGACTTAACCAGGTCTAAACCAGGTCTGAACCAGGACTAAACCAGGACTAAACCAGGACTAAACCAGGACTAAACCAGGACTAAACCTGGTCCGAACCAGAACTAAACCAGGTCTAAACCAGGACTAAACCAGGTCTAAACCAGGTCTGAACCAGGTCTAAACCAGGTCTGAACCAGGACTAAACCAGGTCTAAACCAGGTCTGAACCAGGTCTAAACCAGGTCTAAACCAGGTCTGAACCAGGACTAAACCAGGTCTAAACCAGGTCTGAACCAGGACTAAACCAGGACTAAACCAGGACTAAACCAGGTCCAAACCAGGTCCAAACCAGTTCTGAACCAGGTCTAAACCAGGACTAAACCAGGACTAAACCAGGTCTGAACCAGGACTAAACCAGGACTAAACCAGGACTAAACCAGGACTAAACCTGGTCCGAACCAGAACTAAACCAGGTCTAAACCAGGACTAAACCAGGTCTAAACCAGGTCTGAACCAGGTCTAAACCAGGTCTGAACCAGGACTAAACCAGGTCTAAACCAGGTCTGAACCAGGTCTAAACCAGGTCTAAACCAGGTCTGAACCAGGACTAAACCAGGTCTAAACCAGGTCTGAACCAGGACTAAACCAGGACTAAACCAGGACTAAACCAGGTCCAAACCAGGTCCAAACCAGGTCTGAACCAGGTCTAAACCAGGACTAAACCAGGACTAAACCAGGTCTGAACCAGGACTAAACCAGGACTAAACCAGGACTAAACCAGGTCTGAACCAGGACTAAACCAGGTCTAAACCAGGTTTGAACCAGGACTAAACCAGGACTAAACCAGGACTAAACCAGGACTAAACCAGGTCTGAACCAGGACTAAACCAAGTCCAAACCAGGTCTGAACCAGGACTAAACCAGGACTAAACCAGGACTAAACCAGAACTAAACCAGGTCTAAACCAGGACCAAACCAGGTCTAAACCAGGTCTAAACCAGGACTAAACCAGGTCTAAACCAGGTCTAAACCAGGACTAAACCAGGTCTAAACCAGGACTAAACCAGGACTAAACCAGGACTTAAGCAGGACTAAACCAGGTCTAAACCAGGACTAAACCAGGACTAAACCAGGTCCAAACCAGGTCTGAACCAGGTCTAAACCAGGACTAAACCAGGACTAAACCAGGTCTGAACCAGGACTAAACCAGGTCTAAACCAGGTCTGAACCAGGACTAAACCAGGACTAAACCAGGACTAAACCAGGTCTGAACCAGGACTAAACCAAGTCTAAACCAGGTCTAAACCAGGACTAAACCAGGTAAGAACCAGGACTAAACCAGGTCTGAACCAGGACTAAACCAGGTCTAAACCAGGTCTGAACCAGGACTAAACCAGGACTAAACCAGGACTAAACCAGGACTAATCCAGGTCTAAACCAGGTCCGAACCAGGACTAAACCAGGACTAAACCAGGACTAAACGAGGACTAAACCAGGACTAAACCAGGTCTAAACCAGGACCAAACCAGGTCTAAACCAGGTCTAAACCAGGACTAAACCAGGTCTAAACCAGGACTAAACCAGGTCTAAACCAGGACTAAACTAGGACTAAACCAGGACTTAATCAGGACTAAACCAGGTCTAAACCAGGACTAAACCAGGACTAAACCAGGACTAAACCAGGTCTAAACCAGGATTAAACCAGGTCTAAACCAGGTCTGAACCAGGACTAAACCAGGTCTGAACCAGGACTAAACCAGGACTAAACCAGGACTAAACCAGGTCCAAACCAGGTCTGAACCAGGACTAAACCAGGACTAAACCAGGTCCAAACCAGGTCTGAACCAGGACTAAACCAGGACTAAATCAGGTCTGAACCAGGACTAAACCAGGTCTAAACCAGGTCTGAACCAGGACTAAACCAGGTCTAAACCAGGTCTGAACCAGGACTAAACCATGACTAAACCAGGACTAAACCAGGACTAAACCAGGACTAAACCAGGTCTGAACCAGGACTTAACCAGGTCTAAACCAGGTCTGAACCAGGACTAAACCAGGACTAAACCAGGACTAAACCAGGACTAAACCAGGACTAAACCTGGTCCGAACCAGAACTAAACCAGGTCTAAACCAGGACTAAACCAGGTCTAAACCAGGTCTGAACCAGGTCTAAACCAGGTCTGAACCAGGACTAAACCAGGTCTAAACCAGGTCTGAACCAGGTCTAAACCAGGTCTAAACCAGGTCTGAACCAGGACTAAACCAGGTCTAAACCAGGTCTGAACCAGGACTAAACCAGGACTAAACCAGGACTAAACCAGGTCCAAACCAGGTCCAAACCAGTTCTGAACCAGGTCTAAACCAGGACTAAACCAGGACTAAACCAGGTCTGAACCAGGACTAAACCAGGACTAAACCAGGACTAAACCAGGACTAAACCTGGTCCGAACCAGAACTAAACCAGGTCTAAACCAGGACTAAACCAGGTCTAAACCAGGTCTGAACCAGGTCTAAACCAGGTCTGAACCAGGACTAAACCAGGTCTAAACCAGGTCTGAACCAGGACTAAACCAGGTCTAAACCAGGTCTGAACCAGGTCTAAACCAGGTCTAAACCAGGTCTGAACCAGGACTAAACCAGGTCTAAACCAGGTCTGAACCAGGACTAAACCAGGACTAAACCAGGACTAAACCAGGTCCAAACCAGGTCCAAACCAGGTCTGAACCAGGTCTAAACCAGGACTAAACCAGGACTAAACCAGGTCTGAACCAGGACTAAACCAGGACTAAACCAGGACTAAACCAGGTCTGAACCAGGACTAAACCAGGTCTAAACCAGGTTTGAACCAGGACTAAACCAGGACTAAACCAGGACTAAACCAGGACTAAACCAGGTCTGAACCAGGACTAAACCAAGTCCAAACCAGGTCTGAACCAGGACTAAACCAGGACTAAACCAGGACTAAACCAGGTCCAAACCAGGTCTAAACCAGGACTAAACCAGGTCAAAACCAGGACTAAACCAGGTCTAAACCAGGTCTGAACCAGGACTAAACCAGGTCCAAACTAGGTCTAAACCAGGTCTAAACCAGGTCTGAACCAGGACTAAACCAGGACTAAACCAGGTCCAAACCAGGACTAAACCAGGACTAAACCAGGACTAAACCAGGACTAAACCAGGTCTGAACCAGGACTAAACAAGGACTAAACCAGGTCTGAACTAGGACTAAACCAGGTCTGAACCAGGACTAAACCAGGACTAAACCAGGTCCAAACCAGGTCTGAACCAGGACTAAACCAGGACTAAACCAGGACTAAACCAGGACTAAACCAGGACTAAACCAGGTCTAAACCTGGTCTGAACCAGGACTAAACCAGGTCTAAACCTGGTCTGAACCAGGACTAAACCAGGACTAAACCAGGACTAAACCAGGACTAAACCAGGACTAAACCAGGTCTGAACCAGGACTAAACCACGACTAAACCAGGTCTAAACCAGGACCAAACCAGGTCTAAACCAGGTCTAAACCAGGACTAAACCAGGTCTAAACCAGGACTAAACCAGGTCTAAACCAGGTATAAACCAGGACTAAACCAGGTCTAAACCAGGACTAAACCAGGACTAAACCAGGCCTAAACCAGGTCTGAACCAGGTCTAAACCAGGACTAAACCAGGACTTAACCAGGACTAAACCAGGTCTAAACCAGGACTAAACCAGGACTAAACCAGGTCCAAACCAGGTCTAAACCAGGACTAAACCAGGTCTAAACCAGGTCTGAATCAGGGCTAAACCAGGACTAAACCAGGTCCAAACCAGGTCTAAACCAGGACTAAACCAGGTCTAAACCAGGTCTGAATCAGGGCTAAACCAGGACTAAACCAGGACTAAACCAGGACTAAACCAGGACTAAACCAGGTCTGAATCAGGGCTAAACCAGGACTAAACCAGGACTAAACCAGGACTAAACCAGGACTAAACCAGGTCTAAACCAGGTCTAAACCAGGACTAAACCAGGTCTAAACCAGGACTAAACCAGGACTAAACCAGGTCTGAACCAGGACTAAACCAGGTCTAAACCAGGTCTGAACCAGGACTAAACCAGGTCTAAACCAGGTTTGAACCGGGACTAAACCAGGACTAAACCAGGACTAAACCAGGACTAAACCAGGTCTAAACCAGGTCTAAACCAGGACTAAACCAGGACTAAACCAGGACTTAATCAGGACTAAACCAGGTCTAAACCAGGACTAAACCAGGACTAAACCAGGACTAAACCAGGACTAAACCAGGTCTAAACCAGGATTAAACCACGTCTAAACCAGGACTAAACCAGGACTAAATCAGGTCTGAACCAGGACTAAACCAGGTCTAAACCAGGTCTGAACCAGGACTAAACCAGGACTAAACCAGGTCTGAACCAGGACTAAACCAGGTCTGAACCAGGACTAAACCAGGTCAAAACCAGGTCTGAACTAGGACTAAACCAGGACTAAACCAGGACTAAACCAGGACTAAATCAGGTCTGAACCAGGACTAAACCAGGTCTGAACTAGGACTAAACCAGGTAAGAACCAGGACTAAACCAGGACTAAACCAGGTCTGAACCAGGACTAAACCAAGTCTAAACCAGGTCTAAACCAGGACTAAACCAGGACTAAACCAGGACTAAACCAGGTCCGAACCAGGTCTAAACCAGGTCTAAACCAGGTCTGAACCAGGACTAAACCAGGACTAAACCCGGTAAGAACCAGGACTAAACCAGGACTAAACCAGGACTAATCCAGGTCTAAACCAGGTCCGAACCAGGACTAAACCAGGACTAAACCAGGACTAAACCAGGACTAAACCAGGTCTAAACCAGGACCAAACCAGGTCTAAACCAGGTCTAAACCAGGACTAAACCAGGTCTAAACCAGGTCTAAACCAGGACTAAACCAGGTCTAAACTAGGTCTAAACCAGGACTAAACCAGGACTTAACCAGGACTAAACCAGGTCTAAACCAGGACTAAACCAGGACTAAACCAGGTCTAAACCAGGTCTGAACCGGGACTAAACCAGGACTAAACCAGGACTAAACCAGGACTAATCCAGGTCTAAACCAGGTCCGAACCAGGACTAAACCAGGACTAAACCAGAACTAAACCAGGTCTAAACCAGGACTAAACCAGGTCTAAACCAGGTCTAAACCAGGACTAAACCAGGTCTAAACCAGGACTAAACCAGGACTAAACCAGGACTAAACCAGGACTAAACCAGGACTAAACCAGGTCCAAACCAGGTCTAAACCAGGTCTGAACCAGGTCTAAACCAGGTCTAAACCAGGACTAAACCAGAACTAAACCAGGTCTGAACCAGGACTAAACCAGGTCTAAACCAGGTCTGAACCAGGACTAAACCAGGACTAAACCAGGACTAAACCAGGTCTGAACCAGGACTAAACCAAGTCTAAACCAGGTCTAAACCAGGACTAAACCAGGACTAAACCAGGACTAAACCAGGTCCGAACCAGGACTAAACCAGGTCTAAACCAGGTCTGAACCAGGACCAAACCATGACTAAACCAGGTAAGAACCAGGACTAAACCAGGTCTGAACCAGGACTAAACCAGGTCTAAACCAGGTCTGAACCAGGACTAAACCAGGACTAAACTAGGACTAAACCAGGACTAATCCAGGTCTAAACCAGGTCCGAACCAGGACTAAACCAGGACTAAACCAGGACTAAACGAGGACTAAACCAGGACTAAACCAGGTCTAAACCAGGACCAAACCAGGTCTAAACCAGGTCTAAACCAGGACTAAACCAGGTCTAAACCAGGACCAAACCAGGTCTAAACCAGGTCTGAACCAGGACTAAACCAGGACTAAACCAGGTCCAAACCAGGTCTGAACCAGGACTAAACCAGGACTAAACCAGGTCCAAACCAGGTCCGAACCAGGACTAAACCAGGACTAAATCAGGTCTGAACCAGGACTAAACCAGGTCTAAACCAGGTCTGAACCAGGTCTAAACCAGGTCTGAACCAGGACTAAACCAGGTCTAAACCAGGTCTGAACCAGGTCTAAACCAGGACTAAACCAGGACTAAACCAGGTCTGAACCAGGACTAAACCAGGTCTAAACCAGGTCTGAACCAGGACTAAACCAGGACTAAACCAGGACTAAACCAGGTCTGAACCAGGACTAAACCAAGTCTAAACCAGGTCTAAACCAGGACTAAACCAGGACTAAACCAGGACTAAACCAGGTCCGAACCAGGACTAAACCAGGTCTAAACCAGGTCTGAACCAGGACCAAACCAGGACTAAACCAGGTAAGAACCAGGACTAAACCAGGTCTGAACCAGGACTAAACCAGGTCTAAACCAGGTCTGAACCAGGACTAAACCAGGACTAAACTAGGACTAAACCAGGACTAATCCAGGTCTAAACCAGGTCCGAACCAGGACTAAACCAGGACTAAACCAGGACTAAACGAGGACTAAACCAGGACTAAACCAGGTCTAAACCAGGACCAAACCAGGTCTAAACCAGGTCTAAACCAGGACTAAACCAGGTCTAAACCAGGACTAAACCAGGTCTAAACCAGGACTAAACTAGGACTAAACCAGGACTTAATCAGGACTAAACCAGGTCTAAACCAGGACTAAACCAGGACTAAACCAGGACTAAACCAGGACTAAACCAGGTCTAAACCAGGATTAAACCAGGTCTAAACCAGGTCTGAACCAGGACTAAACCAGGTCTGAACCAGGACTAAACCAGGACTAAACCAGGACTAAACCAGGACTAAATCAGGTCTGAACCAGGACTAAACCAGGACTAAACCAGGTCTGAACCAGGACTAAACCAGGTCTGAACCAGGACTAAACCAGGTCTAAACCAGGTCTGAACTAGGACTAAACCAGGACTAAACCAGGACTAAACCAGGACTAAACCAGGACTAAATCAGGTCTGAACCAGGACTAAACCAGGTCTAAACCAGGTCTTAACCAGGACTAAACCAGGACTAAACCAGGTCTGAACTAGGACTAAACCAGGTCTGAACTAGGACTAAACCAGGTCTGAACCAGGACTAAACCAGGACTAAACCAGGTCCAAACCAGGTCTGAACCAGGACTAAACCAGGACTAAACCAGGTCCAAACCAGGTCCGAACCAGGACTAAACCAGGACTAAATCAGGTCTGAACCAGGACTAAACCAGGTCTAAACCAGGTCTGAACCAGGACTAAACCAGGTCTAAACCAGGTCTGAACCAGGACTAAACCAGGACTAAACCAGGACTAAACCAGGACTAAACCAGGTCTGAACCAGGACTTAACCAGGTCTAAACCAGGTCTGAACCAGGACTAAACCAGGACTAAACCAGGACTAAACCAGGACTAAACCAGGACTAAACCTGGTCCGAACCAGAACTAAACCAGGTCTAAACCAGGACTAAACCAGGTCTAAACCAGGTCTGAACCAGGTCTAAACCAGGTCTGAACCAGGACTAAACCAAGTCTAAACCAGGTCTGAACCAGGTCTAAACCAGGTCTAAACCAGGTCTGAACCAGGACTAAACCAGGTCTAAACCAGGTCTGAACCAGGACTAAACCAGGACTAAACCAGGACTAAACCAGGTCCAAACCAGGTCCAAACCAGGTCTGAACCAGGTCTAAACCAGGACTAAACCAGGACTAAACCAGGTCTGAACCAGGACTAAACCAGGACTAAACCAGGACTAAACCAGGTCTGAACCAGGACTAAACCAGGACTAAACCAGGTCTAAACCAGGTCTGAACCAGGACTAAACCAGGTCTAAACCAGGTCTGAACCAGGACTAAACCAGGACTAAACCAGGACTAAACCAGGACTAAACCAGGACTAAACCAGGTCTGAACCAGGACTAAACCAAGTCCAAACCAGGTCTGAACCAGGACTAAACCAGGACTAAACCAGGACTAAACCAGGTCCAAACCAGGTCTAAACCAGGACTAAACCAGGTCAAAACCAGGACTAAACCAGGTCTAAACCAGGTCTGAACCAGGACTAAACCAGGTCCAAACCAGGTCTAAACCAGGTCTAAACCAGGTCTGAACCAGGACTAAACCAGGACTAAACCAGGTCCAAACCAGGACTAAACCAGGACTAAACCAGGACTAAACCAGGACTAAACCAGGACTAAACCAGGTCTGAACCAGGACTAAACCAGGACTAAACCAGGTCTGAACTAGGACTAAACCAGGTCTGAACCAGGACTAAACCAGGACTAAACCAGGTCCAAACCAGGTCTGAACCAGGACTAAACCAGGACTAAACCAGGACTAAACCAGGACTAAACCAGGTCTGAACCAGGACTAAACCAGGTCTAAACCTGGTCTGAACCAGGACTAAACCAGGTCTAAACCTGGTCTGAACCAGGACTAAACCAGGACTAAACCAGGACTAAACCAGGACTAAACCAGGACTAAACCAGGTCTGAACCAGGACTTAACCAGGTCTAAACCAGGTCTAAACCAGGTCTGAACCAGGTCTAAACCAGGTCTGAACCAGGACTAAACCAGGTCTAAACCAGGTCTGAACCAGGTCTAAACCAGGTCTAAACCAGGTCTGAACCAGGACTAAACCAGGTCTAAACCAGGTCTGAACCAGGTCTAAACCAGGACTAAACCAGGTCAGAACCAGGTCTAAACCAGGTCTAAACCAGGTCTGAACCAGGACTAAACCAGGTCTAAACCAGGTCTGAACCAGGACTAAACCAGGACTAAACCAGGACTAAACCAGGTCCAAACCAGGTCTAAACCAGGTCTGAACCAGGTCTAAACCAGGACTAAACCAGGACTAAACCAGGACTAAACCAGGTCTGAACCAGGACTAAACCAGGACTAAACCAGGTCTAAACCAGGTCTGAACCAGGACTAAACCAGGTCTAAACATGGTCTGAACCAGGACTAAACCAGGACTAAACCAGGACTAAACCAGGACTAAACCAGGTCTGAACCAGGTCCAAACCAGGTCTAAACCAGGACTAAACCAGGTCAAAACCAGGTCTAAACCAGGTCTAAACCAGGTCTGAACCAGGACTAAACCAGGTCTAAACCAGGTCTGAACCAGGACTAAACCAGGACTAAACCAGGACTAAACCAGGTCTGAACCAGGACTAAACCAGGACTAAACCAGGACTAAACCAGGTCCGAACCAGGACTAAACCAGGACTAAACCAGGTCTAAACCAGGTCTGAACCAGGACTAAACCAGGTCTAAACCAGGTCTGAACCAGGACTAAACCAGGACTAAACCAGGACTAAACCAGGACTAAACCAGGACTAAACCAGGTCTGAAGCAGGACTAAACCAAGTCTAAACCAGGTCTAAACCAGGACTAAACCAGGACTAAACTAGGTCCGAACCAGGACTAAACCAGGTCAAAACCAGGTCTGAACCAGGACTAAACCAGGACTAATCCAGGTAAGAACCAGGACTAAACCAGGACTAAACCAGGTCTGAACCAGGACTAAACCAAGTCTAAACCAGGTCTAAACCAGGACTAAACCAGGACTAAACCAGGACTAAACCAGGTCTAAACCAGGTCTGAACCAGGACTAAACCAGGACTAAACCAGGCAAGAACCAGGACTAAACCAGGTCTGAACCAGGACTAAACCAGGTCTAAACCAGGTCTGAACCGGGACTAAACCAGGACTAAATCAGCACTAAACCAGGACTAAACCAGGACTAATCCAGGTCTAAACCAGGTCCGAACCAGGACTAAACCAGGACTAAATCAGGACTAAACCACGACTAAACCAGGTCTAAACCAGGACCAAACCAGGTCTAAACCAGGTCTAAACATGGACTAAACCAGGTCTAAACCAGGTATAAACCAGGACTAAACCAGGTCTAAACCAGGACTAAACCAGGACTAAACCAGGCCTAAACCAGGTCTGAACCAGGTCTAAACCAGGACTAAACCAGGACTTAACCAGGACTAAACCAGGTCTAAACCAGGACTAAACAAGGACTAAACCAGGTCCAAACCAGGTCTAAACCAGGACTAAACCAGGTCTAAACCAGGACTAAACCAGGACTAAACCAGGACTTAACCAGGACTAAACCAGGTCCAAACCAGGTCTAAACCAGGACTAAACCAGGTCCAAACCAGGACTAAAACAGGACTAAACCAGGACTAAACCAGGTCCGAACCAGGACTAAACCAGGTCTAAACCAGGTCTGAACCAGGACTAAACCAGGACTAAACCAGGACTAAACCAGGTCTGAACCAGGACTAAACCAGGTCTAAACCAGGTCTGAACCAGGACTAAACCAGGTCTAAACCAGGTCTGAACCGGGACTAAACCAGGACTAAACCAGGACTAACCCAGGACTAAACCAGGACTAAACCAGGTCTAAACCAGGTCTAAACCAGGACTAAACCAGGACTAAACCAGGACTTAATCAGGACTAAACCAGGTCCAAACCAGGACTAAACCAGGACTAAACCAGGACTAAACCAGGACTAAACCAGGTCTAAACCAGGATTAAACCACGTCTAAACCAGGACTAAACCAGGACTAAATCAGGTCTGAACCAGGACTAAACCAGGTCTAAACCAGGACTAAACCAGGACTAAACCAGGACTAAACCAGGTCTAAACCAGGATTAAACCACGTCTAAACCAGGACTAAACCAGGACTAAATCAGGTCTGAACCAGGACTAAACCAGGACTAAACCAGGTCTGAACCAGGACTAAACCAGGTCAAAACCAGGTCTGAACTAGGACTAAACCAGGACTAAACCAGGACTAAACCAGGACTAAATCAGGTCTGAACCAGGACTAAACCAGGTCTGAACTAGGACTAAACCAGGTCTGAACCAGGACTAAACCAGGTCCAAACCAGGACTAAACCAGGACTAAACCTGGTCTGAACCAGAACTAAACCAGGTCTAAACCAGGACTAAACCAGGTCTAAACCAGGTCTGAACCAGGTCTAAACCAGGTCTGAACCAGGACTAAACCAGGACTAAACCAGGACTAAACCAGAACTAAACCAGGTCTAAACCAGGACCAAACCAGGACTAAACCAGGTCTAAACCAGGACTAAACCAGGACTAAACCAGGACTAAACCAGGACTTAACCAGGACTAAACCAGGTCTAAACCAGGACTAAACCAGGACTAAACCAGGTCCAAACCAGGTCTAAACCAGGTCTGAACCAGGTCTAAACCAGGACTAAACCAGGACTAAACCAGGTCTGAACCAGGTCTGAACCAGGACTAAACCAGGTCTAAACCAGGTCTGAACCAGGACTAAACCAGGACTAAACCAGGACTAAACCAGGACTAAACCAGGTCTGAACCAGGACTAAACCAAGTCTAAACCAGGTCTAAACCAGGACTAAACCAGGACTAAACCAGGACTAAACCAGGACTAAACCAGGTCTGAACCAGGACTAAACCAAGTCTAAACCAGGTCTAAACCAGGACTAAACCAGGACTAAACCAGGTCTGAACCAGGACCAAACCAGGACTAAACCAGGTAAGAACCAGGACTAAACCAGGTCTGAACCAGGACTAAACCAGGTCTAAACCAGGTCTGAACCGGGACTAAACCAGGACTAAACCAGGACTAAACCAGGACTAAACCAGGACTAATCCAGGTCTAAACCAGGTCCGAACCAGGACTAAACCAGGACTAAACCAGGACTAAACCAGGACTAAACCAGGTCTAAACCAGGACCAAACCAGGACCAAACCAGGTCTAAACCAGGTCTAAAACAGGACTAAACCAGGTCTAAACCAGGACTAAACCAGGTCTAAACCAGGACTAAACTAGGACTAAACCAGGACTTAATCAGGACTAAACCAGGACTAAACCAGGACTAAACCAGGACTAAACCAGGACTAAACCAGGTCTAAACCAGGATTAAACCAGGTCTAAACCAGGTCTGAACCAGGACTAAACCAGGACTAAACCAGGTCTGAACCAGGACTAAACCAGGACTAAACCAGGACTAAACCAGGACTAAATCAGGTCTGAACCAGGACTAAACCAGGTCTAAACCAGGTCTGAACCAGGACTAAACCAGGACTAAACCAGGTCTGAACCAGGACTAAACCAGGTCTGAACCAGGACTAAACCAGGTCTAAACCAGGTCTGAACTAGGACTAAACCAGGACTAAACCAGGACTAAACCAGGACTAAACCAGGTCTAAATCAGGTCTGAACCAGGACTAAACCAGGTCTAAACCAGGTCTAAACCAGGACTAAACCAGGTCTGAACTAGGACTAAACCAGGTCCAAACCAGGTCTGAACCAGGACTAAACCAGGTCCAAACCAGGTCTAAACCAGGTCTAAACCAGGTCTGAACTAGGACTAAACCAGGACTAAACCAGGACTAAACCAGGACTAAACCAGGACTAAACCAGGACTAAACCAGGCAAGAACCAGGACTAAACCAGGTCTGAACCAGGACTAAACCAGGTCTAAACCAGGTCTGAACCGGGACTAAACCAGGACTAAACCAGCACTAAACCAGGACTAAACCAGGACTAATCCAGGTCTAAACCAGGTCCGAACCAGGACTAAACCAGGACTAAATCAGGACTAAACCACGACTAAACCAGGTCTAAACCAGGACCAAACCAGGTCTAAACCAGGTCTAAACATGGACTAAACCAGGTCTAAACCAGGTATAAACCAGGACTAAACCAGGTCTAAACCAGGACTAAACCAGGACTAAACCAGGCCTAAACCAGGTCTGAACCAGGACTAAACCAGGTCTAAACCAGGTCTAAACCAGGACTAAACCAGGTCTGAACTAGGACTAAACCAGGTCCAAACCAGGTCTGAACCAGGACTAAACCAGGTCCAAACCAGGTCTGAACCAGGACTAAACCAGGACTAAACCAGGACTAAACCAGGACTAAATCAGGTCTGAACCAGGACTAAACCAGGTCTAAACCAGGTCTGAACCAGGACTAAACCAGGTCTAAACCTGGTCTGAACCAGGACTAAACCAGGACTAAACCAGGTCTGAACCAGGACTAAACCAGGACTAAACCAGGACTAAACCAGGTCTAAACCAGGTCTGAACCAGGACTAAACCAGGACTAAACCAGGCAAGAAACAGGACTAAACCAGGTCTGAACCAGGACTAAACCAGGTCTAAACCAGGTCTAAACATGGACTAAACCAGGTCTAAACCAGGTATAAACCAGGACTAAACCAGGTCTAAACCAGGACTAAACCAGGACTAAACCAGGCCTAAACCAGGTCTGAACCAGGTCTAAACCAGGACTAAACCAGGACTTAACCAGGACTAAACCAGGTCTAAACCAGGACTAAACAAGGACTAAACCAGGTCCAAACCAGGTCTAAACCAGGACTAAACCAGGTCTAAACCAGGACTAAACCAGGACTAAACCAGGACTTAACCAGGACTAAACCAGGTCCAAACCAGGTCTAAACCAGGACTAAACCAGGTCCAAACCAGGACTAAAACAGGACTAAACCAG
This sequence comes from Eucyclogobius newberryi, assembly GCF_026437365.1. Lineage (NCBI taxonomy): Eukaryota > Metazoa > Chordata > Actinopteri > Gobiiformes > Gobiidae > Eucyclogobius > Eucyclogobius newberryi. The sequence goes on along the minus strand of NW_027315812.1, from coordinate 375,851 downwards.
GACTAAACCAGGTCCGAACCAGGACTAAACCAGGTCTAAACCAGGTCTGAACCAGGACTAAACCAGGACTAAACCAGGACTAAACCAGGTCTGAACCAGGACTAAACCAGGTCTAAACCAGGTCTGAACCAGGACTAAACCAGGTCTAAACCAGGTCTGAACCAGGACTAAACCAGGTCCAAACCAGGACTAAACCAGGACTAAACCTGGTCTGAACCAGAACTAAACCAGGTCTAAACCAGGACTAAACCAGGTCTAAACCAGGTCTGAACCAGGTCTAAACCAGGTCTGAACCAGGACTAAACCAGGACTAAACCAGGACTAAACCAGAACTAAACCAGGTCTAAACCAGGACCAAACCAGGACTAAACCAGGTCTAAACCAGGACTAAACCAGGACTAAACCAGGACTAAACCAGGACTTAACCAGGACTAAACCAGGTCTAAACCAGGACTAAACCAGGACTAAACCAGGTCCAAACCAGGTCTAAACCAGGTCTGAACCAGGTCTAAACCAGGACTAAACCAGGACTAAACCAGGTCTGAACCAGGTCTGAACCAGGACTAAACCAGGTCTAAACCAGGTCTGAACCAGGACTAAACCAGGACTAAACCAGGACTAAACCAGGACTAAACCAGGTCTGAACCAGGACTAAACCAAGTCTAAACCAGGTCTAAACCAGGACTAAACCAGGACTAAACCAGGACTAAACCAGGACTAAACCAGGTCTGAACCAGGACTAAACCAAGTCTAAACCAGGTCTAAACCAGGACTAAACCAGGACTAAACCAGGTCTGAACCAGGACCAAACCAGGACTAAACCAGGTAAGAACCAGGACTAAACCAGGTCTGAACCAGGACTAAACCAGGTCTAAACCAGGTCTGAACCGGGACTAAACCAGGACTAAACCAGGACTAAACCAGGACTAAACCAGGACTAATCCAGGTCTAAACCAGGTCCGAACCAGGACTAAACCAGGACTAAACCAGGACTAAACCAGGACTAAACCAGGTCTAAACCAGGACCAAACCAGGACCAAACCAGGTCTAAACCAGGTCTAAAACAGGACTAAACCAGGTCTAAACCAGGACTAAACCAGGTCTAAACCAGGACTAAACTAGGACTAAACCAGGACTTAATCAGGACTAAACCAGGACTAAACCAGGACTAAACCAGGACTAAACCAGGTCTAAACCAGGATTAAACCAGGTCTAAACCAGGTCTGAACCAGGACTAAACCAGGACTAAACCAGGTCTGAACCAGGACTAAACCAGGACTAAACCAGGACTAAACCAGGACTAAATCAGGTCTGAACCAGGACTAAACCAGGTCTAAACCAGGTCTGAACCAGGACTAAACCAGGACTAAACCAGGTCTGAACCAGGACTAAACCAGGTCTGAACCAGGACTAAACCAGGTCTAAACCAGGTCTGAACTAGGACTAAACCAGGACTAAACCAGGACTAAACCAGGACTAAACCAGGTCTAAATCAGGTCTGAACCAGGACTAAACCAGGTCTAAACCAGGTCTAAACCAGGACTAAACCAGGTCTGAACTAGGACTAAACCAGGTCCAAACCAGGTCTGAACCAGGACTAAACCAGGTCCAAACCAGGTCTAAACCAGGTCTAAACCAGGTCTGAACTAGGACTAAACCAGGACTAAACCAGGACTAAACCAGGACTAAACCAGGACTAAACCAGGCAAGAACCAGGACTAAACCAGGTCTGAACCAGGACTAAACCAGGTCTAAACCAGGTCTGAACCGGGACTAAACCAGGACTAAACCAGCACTAAACCAGGACTAAACCAGGACTAATCCAGGTCTAAACCAGGTCCGAACCAGGACTAAACCAGGACTAAATCAGGACTAAACCACGACTAAACCAGGTCTAAACCAGGACCAAACCAGGTCTAAACCAGGTCTAAACATGGACTAAACCAGGTCTAAACCAGGTATAAACCAGGACTAAACCAGGTCTAAACCAGGACTAAACCAGGACTAAACCAGGCCTAAACCAGGTCTGAACCAGGACTAAACCAGGTCTAAACCAGGTCTAAACCAGGACTAAACCAGGTCTGAACTAGGACTAAACCAGGTCCAAACCAGGTCTGAACCAGGACTAAACCAGGTCCAAACCAGGTCTGAACCAGGACTAAACCAGGACTAAACCAGGACTAAACCAGGACTAAATCAGGTCTGAACCAGGACTAAACCAGGTCTAAACCAGGTCTGAACCAGGACTAAACCAGGTCTAAACCTGGTCTGAACCAGGACTAAACCAGGACTAAACCAGGTCTGAACCAGGACTAAACCAGGACTAAACCAGGACTAAACCAGGTCTAAACCAGGTCTGAACCAGGACTAAACCAGGACTAAACCAGGCAAGAAACAGGACTAAACCAGGTCTGAACCAGGACTAAACCAGGTCTAAACCAGGTCTAAACATGGACTAAACCAGGTCTAAACCAGGTATAAACCAGGACTAAACCAGGTCTAAACCAGGACTAAACCAGGACTAAACCAGGCCTAAACCAGGTCTGAACCAGGTCTAAACCAGGACTAAACCAGGACTTAACCAGGACTAAACCAGGTCTAAACCAGGACTAAACAAGGACTAAACCAGGTCCAAACCAGGTCTAAACCAGGACTAAACCAGGTCTAAACCAGGACTAAACCAGGACTAAACCAGGACTTAACCAGGACTAAACCAGGTCCAAACCAGGTCTAAACCAGGACTAAACCAGGTCCAAACCAGGACTAAAACAGGACTAAACCAGGACTAAACCAGGTCCGAACCAGGACTAAACCAGGTCTAAACCAGGTCTGAACCAGGACTAAACCAGGACTAAACCAGGACTAAACCAGGTCTGAACCAGGACTAAACCAGGTCTAAACCAGGTCTGAACCAGGACTAAACCAGGTCTAAACCAGGTCTGAACCGGGACTAAACCAGGACTAAACCAGGACTAACCCAGGACTAAACCAGGACTAAACCAGGTCTAAACCAGGTCTAAACCAGGACTAAACCAGGACTAAACCAGGACTTAATCAGGACTAAACCAGGTCCAAACCAGGACTAAACCAGGACTAAACCAGGACTAAACCAGGACTAAACCAGGTCTAAACCAGGATTAAACCACGTCTAAACCAGGACTAAACCAGGACTAAATCAGGTCTGAACCAGGACTAAACCAGGTCTAAACCAGGTCTGAACCAGGACTAAACCAGGACTAAACCAGGTCTGAACCAGGACTAAACCAGGTCAAAACCAGGTCTGAACTAGGACTAAACCAGGACTAAACCAGGACTAAACCAGGACTAAATCAGGTCTGAACCAGGACTAAACCAGGTCTGAACTAGGACTAAACCAGGTCTGAACCAGGACTAAACCAGGTCCAAACCAGGACTAAACCAGGACTAAACCTGGTCTGAACCAGAACTAAACCAGGTCTAAACCAGGACTAAACCAGGTCTAAACCAGGTCTGAACCAGGTCTAAACCAGGTCTGAACCAGGACTAAACCAGGACTAAACCAGGACTAAACCAGAACTAAACCAGGTCTAAACCAGGACCAAACCAGGACTAAACCAGGTCTAAACCAGGACTAAACCAGGACTAAACCAGGACTAAACCAGGACTTAACCAGGACTAAACCAGGTCTAAACCAGGACTAAACCAGGACTAAACCAGGTCCAAACCAGGTCTAAACCAGGTCTGAACCAGGTCTAAACCAGGACTAAACCAGGACTAAACCAGGTCTGAACCAGGTCTGAACCAGGACTAAACCAGGTCTAAACCAGGTCTGAACCAGGACTAAACCAGGACTAAACCAGGACTAAACCAGGTCTGAACCAGGACTAAACCAAGTCTAAACCAGGTCTAAACCAGGACTAAACCAGGACTAAACCAGGACTAAACCAGGACTAAACCAGGTCTGAACCAGGACTAAACCAAGTCTAAACCAGGTCTAAACCAGGACTAAACCAGGACTAAACCAGGACTAAACCAGGTCTGAACCAGGACCAAACCAGGACTAAACCAGGTAAGAACCAGGACTAAACCAGGTCTGAACCAGGACTAAACCAGGTCTAAACCAGGTCTGAACCGGGACTAAACCAGGACTAAACCAGGACTAAACCAGGACTAATCCAGGTCTAAACCAGGTCCGAACCAGGACTAAACCAGGACTAAACCAGGACTAAACCAGGACTAAACCAGGTCTAAACCAGGACCAAACCAGGTCTAAACCAGGTCTAAAACAGGACTAAACCAGGTCTAAACCAGGACTAAACCAGGTCTAAACCAGGACTAAACTAGGACTAAACCAGGACTTAATCAGGACTAAACCAGGACTAAACCAGGACTAAACCAGGACTAAACCAGGACTAAACCAGGACTAAACCATGTCTAAACCAGGATTAAACCAGGTCTAAACCAGGTCTGAACCAGGACTAAACCAGGACTAAACCAGGTCTGAACCAGGACTAAACCAGGACTAAACCAGGACTAAATCAGGTCTGAACCAGGACTAAACCAGGTCTAAACCAGGTCTGAACCAGGACTAAACCAGGACTAAACCAGGTCTGAACCAGGACTAAATCAGGTCTGAACCAGGACTAAACCAGGTCTAAACCAGGTCTAAACCAGGACTAAACCAGGTCTGAACTAGGACTAAACCAGGTCCAAACCAGGTCTGAACCAGGACTAAACCAGGTCCAAACCAGGTCTGAACCAGGACTAAACCAGGACTAAAACAGGACTAAACCAGGACTAAATCAGGTCTGAACCAGGACTAAACCAGGTCTAAACCAGGTCTGAACCAGGACTAAACCAGGTCTAAACCTGGTCTGAACCAGGACTAAACCAGGACTAAACCAGGACTAAACCAGGACTAAACCAGGACTAAACCAGGTCTGAACCAGGACTAAACCAGGACTAAACCAGGACTAAACCAGGACTAAACCAGGACTAAACCTGGTCCGAACCAGAACTTAACCAGGTCTAAACCAGGACTAAACCAGGTCTAAACCAGGTCTGAACCAGGTCTAAACCAGGTCTGAACCAGGACTAAACCAGGTCTAAACCAGGTCTGAACCAGGTCTAAACCAGGTCTAAACCAGGTCTGAACCAGGACTAAACCAGGTCTAAACCAGGTCTGAACCAGGTCTAAACCAGGACTAAACCAGGTCTGAACCAGGACTAAACCAGGACTAAACCAGGACTAAACCAGGACTAAACCAGGTCTAAACCAGGACTAAACCAGGTCAAAACCAGGTCTAAACCAGGTCTAAACCAGGACTAAACCAGGACTAAACCAGGACTAAACCAGGTCTAAACCAGGACTGAACCAGGACTGAACCAGGACTAAACCAGAACTAAACCAGGTCTAAACCAGGTCTAAACCAGGACTGAACCAGGACTGAGCCAGGTCTAAACCAGGACTAAACCAGAACTAAACCAGGACTAAACCAGGACTAAACCAGGTCTAAACCAGGACTTAACCAGGACTAAACCAGGACTAAACCAGGTCTAAACCAGGACTAAACCTGGTCTGAGCCAGAACTAAACCAGGTCCAAACCAGGTCCGAACCAGGACTAAACAAGAACTAAACCAGGACTGAACCAGGACTAAACCAGGTCTGAACCAGGACTAAACCAGGACTAAACCAGGACTAAACCAGGTCTAAACCAGGTCTAAACCATGACTAAAACAGGACTAAACCAGGACTAAACCAGGACTAAACCAGGACTAAACCAGGACTAAACCAGGTCTAAACCAGGTCTGAACCAGGTCTGAACCAGGACCAAACCAGGACCGAACCAGGACTAAACCAGGACTAAACCAGGACTAAACCAGGACTAAACCAGGTCTAAACCATGACTAAACCAGGACTAAACCAGGACCAAACCAGGTCTAAACCAGGTCTAAACCAGGACTGAACCAGGACTGAACCAGGTCTAAACCAGGTCTAAACCAGGACTAAACCAGGACTAAACCAGGTCTAAAACAGGTCTAAACCAGGTCTAAACCAGGACTAAACCAGGACTAAACCAGGACTAAACCAGGTCTAAACCAGGACTAAACCAGGTCTAAACCAGGTCTAAACCAGGACTAAACCAGGACTAAACCAGGACTAAACCAGGTCTAAACCAGGACTGAACCAGGACTGAACCAGGACTAAACCAGGTCTAAACCAGGTCTAAACTAGGACTGAACCAGGACTGAACCAGGTCTGAACCAGGTCTAAACCAGGACTAAACCAGAACTAAACCAGGACTAAATCAGGTCTGAACCAGGACTAAACCAGGTCTAAACCAGGTCTGAACCAGGACTAAACCAGGACTAAACCAGGTCTAAACCAGGACTAAACCAGGTCTGAACCAGGACTAAACCAGGTCTAAACCAGGTCTGAACTAGGACTAAACCAGGACTAAACCAGGACTAAACCAGGACTAAACCAGGTCTAAATCAGGTCTGAACCAGGACTAAACCAGGTCTAAACCAGGTCTAAACCAGGACTAAACCAGGTCTGAACTAGGACTAAACCAGGTCTGAACCAGGACTAAACCAGGACTAAACCAGGTCCAAACCAGGTCTGAACCAGGACTAAACCAGGTCCAAACCAGGTCTGAACCAGGACTAAACCAGGACTAAACCAGGACTAAACCAGGACTAAATCAGGTCTGAACCAGGACTAAACCAGGTCTGAACCAGGACTAAACCAGGTCTGAACCAGGACTAAACCAGGTCTAAACCTGGTCTGAACCAGGACTAAACCAGGACTAAACCAGGACTAAACCAGGACTAAACCAGGTCTGAACCAGGACTAAACCAGGACTAAACCAGGACTAAACCAGGACTAAACCTGGTCCGAACCAGAACTTAACCAGGTCTAAACCAGGACTAAACCAGGTCTAAACCAGGTCTGAACCAGGTCTAAACCAGGTCTGAACCAGGACTAAACCAGGTCTAAACCAGGTCTGAACCAGGTCTAAACCAGGTCTAAACCAGGTCTGAACCAGGACTAAACCAGGTCTAAAGCAGGTCTGAACCAGGTCTAAACCAGGACTAAACCAGGTCAGAACCAGGTCTAAACCAGGACTAAACCAGGTCAAAACCAGGACTAAACCAGGTCTAAACCAGGTCTGAACCAGGTCTAAACCAGGACTAAACCAGGACTTAACCAGGACTAAACCAGGTCTAAACAAGGACTAAACCAGGACTAAACCAGGTCTAAACCAGGACTAAACCAGGTCTAAACCAGGTCTAAACCAGGACTAAACCAGGACTAAACCAGGTCTAAACCAGGACTAAACCAGGTCTAAACCAGGTCTAAACCAGGACTAAACCAGGACTAAACCAGGACCGAACCAGGACCGAACCAGGACTAAACCAGGACTAAACCAGGACTAAACCAGGACTAAACCAGGTCTAAACCATGACTAAACCAGGACTAAACCAGGACCAAACCAGGTCTAAACCAGGTCTAAACCAGGACTGAACCAGGACTGAACCAGGTCTAAACCAGGTCTAAACCAGGACTAAACCAGGACTAAACCAGGTCTAAACCAGGTCTAAACCAGGACTAAACCAGGACTAAACCAGGTCTAAACCAGGACTAAACCAGGTCTAAACCAGGTCTAAACCAGGACTAAACCAGGACTAAACCAGGACTAAACCAGGTCTAAACCAGGACTGAACCAGGACTGAACCAGGACTAAACCAGGTCTAAACCAGGTCTAAACCAGGTCTAAACCAGAACTAAACCAGGACTAAACCAGGACTAAACCAGGTCTAAACCAGGTCTAAACCAGGACTAAACCAGGACTAAACCAGGTTTAAACCAGGTCTTAACCAGGTCTAAACTAGGACTGAACCAGGACTGAACCAGGTCTGAACCAGGTCTAAACCAGGTCTAAACCAGGACTAAACCAGAACTAAACCAGGACTAAACCAGGACTAAACCAGGTCTAAACCAGGTCTAAACCAGGACTGAACCAGGACTGAACCAGGTCTAAACCAGGTCTAAACCAGGACTAAACCACGACTAAACCACGACTAAACCAGGTCTAAACCAGGTCTAAACCAGGACTAAACCAGGTCTAAACCAGGACTAAACCAGGACTAAACCAGGACTAAACCAGGTCTAAACCAGGACTAAACCAAGTCCGAACCAGGTCCGAACCAGGTCCGAACCAGGTCCGAACCAGGTCCGAACCAGGTCCGAACCAGGTCTGAACCAGGTCTAAACCAGGACTAAACCAGGACTAAACCAGGTCCGAACCAGGTCTAAACCAGGTCTAAACCAGGACTAAACCAGGACTAAACCAGGTCTAAACCAGGTCTAAACCACGTCCAAACCAGGTCTAAACCAGGACTAAACCAGGTCTAAACCAGGACTGAACCAGGTCTAAACCAGGTCTAAACCAGGTCTAAACCACGTCCAAACCAGGTCTAAACCAGGACTAAACCAGGTCTAAACCAGGACTGAACCAGGACTGAACCAGGTCTAAACCAGGTCTAAACCAGGTCTAAACCAGGACTAAACCAGGACTAAACCAGGTCTAAACCAGGTCTAAACCATGACTAAAACAGGACTAAACCACGACTAAACCACGACTAAATCAGGTCTAAACCAGTTCTGAACCAGGTCTGAACCAGGACTAAACAAGGTCTAAACCAGGTCTGAACCAGGTCTAAACCAGGTCTAAACCAGGTCTGAACCAGGACTAAACCAGGTCTAAACCAGGTCTGAACCAGGTCTAAACCAGGTCTGAACCAGGACTAAACCAGGTCTAAACCAGGTCTGAACCAGGTCTAAACCAGGTCTAAACCAGGTCTGAACCAGGACTAAACCAGGTCTGAACCAGGTCTAAACCAGGTCTAAACCAGGTCTGAACCAGGACTAAACCAAGTCTAAACCAGGTCTAAACCAGGACTAAACCAGGACTAAACCAGGACTAAACCAGGTCCGAACCAGGACTAAACCAGGACTAAACCAGGTAAGAACCAGGACTAAAACAGGTCTGAAACAGGAGTAAACCAGGTCTAAACCAGGTCTGAACCAGGACTAAACCAGGACTAAACCAGGACTAAACCAGGACTAAACCAGGTAAGAACCAGGACTAAACCAGGTCTGAACCAGGAGTAAACCAGGTCTAAACCAGGTCTGAACCGGGACTAAACCAGGACTAAACCAGGACTAAACCAGGACTAAACCAGGACTAATCCAGGTCTAAACCAGGTCCGAACCAGGACTAAACCAGGTCCAAACCAGGTCTGAACCAGGACTAAACCAGGACTAAACCAGGACTAAACCAGGACTAAACCAGGTCTAAACCAGGACCAAACCAGGTCTAAACCAGGACTAAACCAGGACTAAATCAGGTCCGAACCAGGACTAAACCAGTTCTAAACCAGGTCTGAACCAGGACTAAACCAGGACTAAACCAGGACTAAACCAGGACTAATCCAGGTCTAAACCAGGTCCGAACCAGGACTAAACCAGGACTAAACCAGGACTAAACCAGGACTAAACCAGGCCTAAACCAGGACCAAACCAGGTCTAAACCAGGTCTAAACCAGGACTAAACCAGGTCTAAACCAGGTCTAAACCAGGACTAAACCAGGTCTAAACCAGGACTAAACCAGGACTAAACCAGGACTAATCCACGACTAAACCAGGTCTAAACCAGGTCCAAACCAGGACTAAACCAGGACTTAACCAGGACTAAACCAGGTCTAAACCAGGACTAAACCAGGACTAAACCAGGACTAAACCAGGTCTAAACCAGGACTAAACCAGGACTAAACCAGGACTAAACCAGGTCTAAACCAGGATTAAACCAGGTCTAAACCAGGTCTGAACCAGGACTAAACCAGGTCTGAACCAAGACTAAACCAGGACTAAACCAGGACTAAACCAGGACTAAATCAGGACTAAATCAGGTCTGAACCAGGACTAAACCAGGACTAAACCAGGACTAAACCAGGACTAAACCAGGACTAAATCAGGTCTGAACCAGGTCTGAACCAGGACTAAACCAGGACTAAACCAGGTCTGAACTAGGACTAAACCAGGTCTGAACCATGACTAAACCAGGTCCAAACCAGGTCTGAACCAGGACTAAACCAGGACTAAACTAGGTCTAAACCAGGTCTGAACCAGGTCTGAACCAGGTCTAAACCAGGTCTAAACCAGGTCTAAACCAGGTCTGAACCAGGTCTAAACCAGGTCTAAACCAGGTCTGAACCAGGTCTAAACCAGGTCTAAACCAGGTCTGAACCAGGTCTAAACCAGGTCTAAACCAGGTCTAAACCAGTTCTGAACCAGGTCTGAACCAGGACTAAACAAGGTCTAAACCAGGTCTGAACCAGGTCTAAACCAGGTCTAAACCAGGTCTGAACCCGGACTAAACCAGGTCTAAACCAGGTCTGAACCAGGTCTAAACCAGGTCTGAACCAGGACTAAACCAGGTCTAAACCAGGTCTGAACCAGGTCTAAACCAGGTCTAAACCAGGTCTGAACCAGGACTGAACCAGGTCTGAACCAGGTCTAAACCAGGTCTAAACCAGGTCTGAACCAGGACTAAACCAAGTCTAAACCAGGTCTAAACCAGGACTAAACCAGGACTAAACCAGGACTAAACCAGTTCCGAACCAGGACGAAACCAGGACTAAACCAGGACTAAACCAGGACTAAACCAGGACTAAACCAGGTCTAAACAAGGACTAAACCAGGTCTAAACCAGGTCTAAACCAGGACTAAACCAGGTCTAAACCAGGACTAAACCAGGACTAAACCAGGACTAAACCAGGACTAAACCAGGTCTAAACCAGGTCTAAAACAGGACTAAAACAGGACTTAACCAGGACTAAACCAGGACTAAACCAGGTCTAAACCAGGACTAAACCAGGACTAAACCAGGACTAAACCAGGTCTAAACCAGGACTAAACCAGGACTAAACCAGGACTAAACCAGGTCTAAACCAGGATTAAACCAGGACTAAATCAGGTCTGAACCAGGACTAAACCAGGTCTAAACCAGGTCTGAACCAGGTCTAAACCAGGTCTAAACCAGGACTAAACCAGGTCTAAACCAGGACTAAACCAGGACTAAACCAGGACTAAACCAGGTCTAAACCAGGACTAAACCAGGTCTAAACCAGGTCTAAACCAGGACTAAACCAGGACTAAACCAGGACTAAACCAGGTCTAAACCAGGACTAAACCAGGACTAAACCAGGTCTAAACCAGGTCTAAACCAGGACTGAACCAGGACTGAACCAGGTCTGAACCAGGTCTAAACCAGGACTAAACCAGGACTAAACCAGGACTAAATCAGGTCTGAACCAGGACTAAACCAGGTCTAAACCAGGACTAAACCTGGTCTGAACCAGAACTAAACCAGGTCTAAACCAGGTCTGAACCAGGACTAAACCAGGACTAAACCAGGACTAAACCAGGACTAAACCAGGTCTAAACCAGGTCTGAACCAGGTCCGAACCAGGACCGAACCAGGACCGAACCAGGACCGAACCAGGACTAAACCAGGACTAAACCAGGACTAAACCAGGACTAAACCAGGTCTAAACCAGGTCTGAACCAGGACTAAACCAGGACTAAACCAGGACCAAACCAGGTCTAAACCAGGTCTAAACCAGGACAGAACCAGGACTGAACCAGGTCTAAACCAGGTCTAAACCAGGACTAAACCAGGACTAAACCAGGTCTAAAACAGGACTAAACCAGGTCTAAACCAGGTCTAAACCAGGACTAAACCAGGACTAAACCAGGTCTAAACCAGGTCTAAACCAGGTCTAAACCAGGACTGAACCAGGTCTAAACCAGGTCTAAACCAGGACTAAACCAGGACTAAACCAGGACTAAACCAGGTCTAAACCAGGACTAAACCAGGTCTAAACCAGGTGTAAACCAGGACTAAACCAGGACTAAACCAGGTCTAAACCAGGACTGAACCAGGTCTAAACCAGGACTAAACCAGAACTAAACCAGGACTAAACCAGGACTAAACCAGGTCTAAACCAGGACTTAACCAGGACTAAACCAGGACTAAACCAGGTCTAAACCAGGACTAAACCTGGTCTGAACCAGAACTAAACCAGGTCCAAACCAGGTCTGAACCAGGACTAAACAAGAACTAAACCAGGTCTGAACCAGGACTAAACCAGGACTGAACCAGGACTAAACCAGGTCTGAACCAGGACTAAACCAGGACTAAACCAGGACTAAACCAGGTCTAAACCAGGTCTAAACCATGACTAAAACAGGACTAAACCAGGACTAAACCAGGACTAAACCAGGACTAAACCAGGTCTAAACCATGACTAAACCAGGACTAAACCAGGACTGAAGCAGGACTGAACCAGGTCTAAACCAGGTCTAAACCAGGACTAAACCAGGACTAAACCAGGTCTAAACCAGGACTAAACCAGGTCTAAACCAGGTCTAAACCAGGTCTAAACCAGGTCTAAACCAGGACTAAACCAGGACTAAACCAGGTCTAAACCAGGTCTAAACCAGGACTAAACCAGGACTAAACCAGGACTAAACCAGGTCTAAACCAGGACTGAACCAGGACTGAACCAGGACTAAACCAGGTCTAAACCAGGTCTAAACCAGGACTGAACCAGGACTGAACCAGGTCTGAACCAGGTCTAAACCAGGACTAAACCAGAACTAAACCAGGACTAAACCAGGACTAAACCAGGTCTAAACCAGGTCTAAACCAGGACTAAACCAGGACTAAACCAGGTTTAAACCAGGTCTTAACCAGGTCTAAACCAGGACTAAACCAGGACTAAACCAGGTCTAAACCAGGACTAAACCAGGTCTAAACCAGGACTAAACCAGGTCTAAACCAGGACTAAACCAGGTCCGAACCAGGTCCGAACCAGGTCCGAACCAGGTCCGAACCAGGTCCGAACCAGGTCCGAACCAGGTCTGAACCAGGTCTAAACAAGGTCTAAACCAGGACTAAACCAGGTCCGAACCAGGACTAAACCAGGTCTAAACCAGGTCTAAACCAGGTCTAAACCACGTCTAAACCAGGTCTAAACCAGGTCTGAACCAGGACTAAACCAGGTCTAAACCAGGTCTGAACCAGGTCTAAACCAGGTCTGAACCAGGACTAAACCAGGTCTAAACCAGGTCTGAACCAGGTCTAAACCAGGTCTAAACCAGGTCTGAACCAGGACTGAACCAGGTCTGAACCAGGTCTAAACCAGGTCTAAACCAGGTCTGAACCAGGACTAAACCAAGTCTAAACCAGGTCTAAACCAGGACTAAACCAGGACTAAACCAGGACTAAACCAGTTCCGAACCAGGACTAAACCAGGACTAAACCAGGACTAAACCAGGACTAATCCAGGTCTAAACCAGGTCCGAACCAGGTCCGAACCAGGACGAAACCAGGTCTAAACCAGGACCAAACCAGGTCTAAACCAGGTCTAAACAAGGACTAAACCAGGTCTAAACCTGGTCTAAACCAGGACTAAACCAGGACTAAACCAGGACTAAACCAGGACTAAACCAGGACTAAACCAGGTCTAAACCAGGTCTAAACCAGGTCTAAAACAGGACTAAACCAGGACTTAACCAGGACTAAACCAGGTCTAAACCAGGACTAAACCAGGACTAAACCAGGACTAAACCAGGTCTAAATCAGGACTAAACCAGGACTAAACCAGGACTAAACCAGGTCTAAACCAGGATTAAACCAGGTCCAAACCAGGTAAGAACCAGGTCTGAACCAGGACTAAACCAGGACTAAACCAGGACTGAACCAGGACTGAGCCAGGTCTAAACCAGGACTAAACCAGAACTAAACCAGGACTAAACCAGGACTAAACCAGGTCTAAACCAGGACTTAACCAGGACTAAACCAGGACTAAACCAGGTCTAAACCAGGACTAAACCTGGTCTGAGCCAGAACTAAACCAGGTCCAAACCAGGTCCGAACCAGGACTAAACAAGAACTAAACCAGGACTGAACCAGGACTAAACCAGGTCTGAACCAGGACTAAACCAGGACTAAACCAGGACTAAACCAGGTCTAAACCAGGTCTAAACCATGACTAAAACAGGACTAAACCAGGACTAAACCAGGACTAAACCAGGACTAAACCAGGACTAAACCAGGTCTAAACCAGGTCTGAACCAGGTCTGAACCAGGACCAAACAAGGACCGAACCAGGACTAAACCAGGACTAAACCAGGACTAAACCAGGACTAAACCAGGTCTAAACCATGACTAAACCAGGACTAAACCAGGACCAAACCAGGTCTAAACCAGGTCTAAACCAGGACTGAACCAGGACTGAACCAGGTCTAAACCAGGTCTAAACCAGGACTAAACCAGGACTAAACCAGGTCTAAAACAGGTCTAAACCAGGTCTAAACCAGGACTAAACCAGGACTAAACCAGGACTAAACCAGGTCTAAACCAGGACTAAACCAGGTCTAAACCAGGTCTAAACCAGGACTAAACCAGGACTAAACCAGGACTAAACCAGGTCTAAACCAGGACTGAACCAGGACTGAACCAGGACTAAACCAGGTCTAAACCAGGTCTAAACTAGGACTGAACCAGGACTGAACCAGGTCTGAACCAGGTCTAAACCAGGACTAAACCAGAACTAAACCAGGACTAAATCAGGTCTGAACCAGGACTAAACCAGGTCTAAACCAGGTCTGAACCAGGACTAAACCAGGACTAAACCAGGTCTAAACCAGGACTAAACCAGGTCTGAACCAGGACTAAACCAGGTCTAAACCAGGTCTGAACTAGGACTAAACCAGGACTAAACCAGGACTAAACCAGGACTAAACCAGGTCTAAATCAGGTCTGAACCAGGACTAAACCAGGTCTAAACCAGGTCTAAACCAGGACTAAACCAGGTCTGAACTAGGACTAAACCAGGTCTGAACCAGGACTAAACCAGGACTAAACCAGGTCCAAACCAGGTCTGAACCAGGACTAAACCAGGTCCAAACCAGGTCTGAACCAGGACTAAACCAGGACTAAACCAGGACTAAACCAGGACTAAATCAGGTCTGAACCAGGACTAAACCAGGTCTGAACCAGGACTAAACCAGGTCTGAACCAGGACTAAACCAGGTCTAAACCTGGTCTGAACCAGGACTAAACCAGGACTAAACCAGGACTAAACCAGGACTAAACCAGGTCTGAACCAGGACTAAACCAGGACTAAACCAGGACTAAACCAGGACTAAACCTGGTCCGAACCAGAACTTAACCAGGTCTAAACCAGGACTAAACCAGGTCTAAACCAGGTCTGAACCAGGTCTAAACCAGGTCTGAACCAGGACTAAACCAGGTCTAAACCAGGTCTGAACCAGGTCTAAACCAGGTCTAAACCAGGTCTGAACCAGGACTAAACCAGGTCTAAAGCAGGTCTGAACCAGGTCTAAACCAGGACTAAACCAGGTCAGAACCAGGTCTAAACCAGGACTAAACCAGGTCAAAACCAGGACTAAACCAGGTCTAAACCAGGTCTGAACCAGGTCTAAACCAGGACTAAACCAGGACTTAACCAGGACTAAACCAGGTCTAAACAAGGACTAAACCAGGACTAAACCAGGTCTAAACCAGGACTAAACCAGGTCTAAACCAGGTCTAAACCAGGACTAAACCAGGACTAAACCAGGTCTAAACCAGGACTAAACCAGGTCTAAACCAGGTCTAAACCAGGACTAAACCAGGACTAAACCAGGACCGAACCAGGACCGAACCAGGACTAAACCAGGACTAAACCAGGACTAAACCAGGACTAAACCAGGTCTAAACCATGACTAAACCAGGACTAAACCAGGACCAAACCAGGTCTAAACCAGGTCTAAACCAGGACTGAACCAGGACTGAACCAGGTCTAAACCAGGTCTAAACCAGGACTAAACCAGGACTAAACCAGGTCTAAACCAGGTCTAAACCAGGACTAAACCAGGACTAAACCAGGTCTAAACCAGGACTAAACCAGGTCTAAACCAGGTCTAAACCAGGACTAAACCAGGACTAAACCAGGACTAAACCAGGTCTAAACCAGGACTGAACCAGGACTGAACCAGGACTAAACCAGGTCTAAACCAGGTCTAAACCAGGTCTAAACCAGAACTAAACCAGGACTAAACCAGGACTAAACCAGGTCTAAACCAGGTCTAAACCAGGACTAAACCAGGACTAAACCAGGTTTAAACCAGGTCTTAACCAGGTCTAAACTAGGACTGAACCAGGACTGAACCAGGTCTGAACCAGGTCTAAACCAGGTCTAAACCAGGACTAAACCAGAACTAAACCAGGACTAAACCAGGACTAAACCAGGTCTAAACCAGGTCTAAACCAGGACTGAACCAGGACTGAACCAGGTCTAAACCAGGTCTAAACCAGGACTAAACCACGACTAAACCACGACTAAACCAGGTCTAAACCAGGTCTAAACCAGGACTAAACCAGGTCTAAACCAGGACTAAACCAGGACTAAACCAGGACTAAACCAGGTCTAAACCAGGACTAAACCAAGTCCGAACCAGGTCCGAACCAGGTCCGAACCAGGTCCGAACCAGGTCCGAACCAGGTCCGAACCAGGTCTGAACCAGGTCTAAACAAGGTCTAAACCAGGACTAAACCAGGTCCGAACCAGGTCTAAACCAGGTCTAAACCAGGACTAAACCAGGACTAAACCAGGTCTAAACCAGGTCTAAACCACGTCCAAACCAGGTCTAAACCAGGACTAAACCAGGTCTAAACCAGGACTGAACCAGGACTGAACCAGGTCTAAACCAGGTCTAAACCAGGTCTAAACCAGGACTAAACCAGGACTAAACCAGGTCTAAACCAGGTCTAAACCATGACTAAAACAGGACTAAACCACGACTAAACCACGACTAAATCAGGTCTAAACCAGTTCTGAACCAGGTCTGAACCAGGACTAAACAAGGTCTAAACCAGGTCTGAACCAGGTCTAAACCAGGTCTAAACCAGGTCTGAACCAGGACTAAACCAGGTCTAAACCAGGTCTGAACCAGGTCTAAACCAGGTCTGAACCAGGACTAAACCAGGTCTAAACCAGGTCTGAACCAGGTCTAAACCAGGTCTAAACCAGGTCTGAACCAGGACTAAACCAGGTCTGAACCAGGTCTAAACCAGGTCTAAACCAGGTCTGAACCAGGACTAAACCAAGTCTAAACCAGGTCTAAACCAGGACTAAACCAGGACTAAACCAGGACTAAACCAGGTCCGAACCAGGACTAAACCAGGACTAAACCAGGTAAGAACCAGGACTAAAACAGGTCTGAAACAGGAGTAAACCAGGTCTAAACCAGGTCTGAACCAGGACTAAACCAGGACTAAACCAGGACTAAACCAGGACTAAACCAGGTAAGAACCAGGACTAAACCAGGTCTGAACCAGGAGTAAACCAGGTCTAAACCAGGTCTGAACCGGGACTAAACCAGGACTAAACCAGGACTAAACCAGGACTAAACCAGGACTAATCCAGGTCTAAACCAGGTCCGAACCAGGACTAAACCAGGTCCAAACCAGGTCTGAACCAGGACTAAACCAGGACTAAACCAGGTCTGAACCAGGACTAAACCAGGTCTGAACCAGGACTAAACCAGGTCTAAACCAGGTCTGAACCAGGTCTAAACCAGGTCTGAACCAGGACTAAACCAGGTCTAAACCAGGTCTGAACCAGGTCTAAACCAGGTCTAAACCAGGTCTGAACCAGGACTGAACCAGGTCTGAACCAGGTCTAAACCAGGTCTAAACCAGGTCTGAACCAGGACTAAACCAAGTCTAAACCAGGTCTAAACCAGGACTAAACCAGGACTAAACCAGGACTAAACCAGTTCCGAACCAGGACTAAACCAGGACTAAACCAGGACTAAACCAGGACTAATCCAGGTCTAAACCAGGTCCGAACCAGGTCCGAACCAGGACGAAACCAGGTCTAAACCAGGACCAAACCAGGTCTAAACCAGGTCTAAACAAGGACTAAACCAGGTCTAAACCTGGTCTAAACCAGGACTAAACCAGGACTAAACCAGGACTAAACCAGGACTAAACCAGGACTAAACCAGGTCTAAACCAGGTCTAAACCAGGTCTAAAACAGGACTAAACCAGGACTTAACCAGGACTAAACCAGGTCTAAACCAGGACTAAACCAGGACTAAACCAGGACTAAACCAGGTCTAAATCAGGACTAAACCAGGACTAAACCAGGACTAAACCAGGTCTAAACCAGGATTAAACCAGGTCCAAACCAGGTAAGAACCAGGTCTGAACCAGGACTAAACCAGGACTAAACCAGGACTGAACCAGGACTGAGCCAGGTCTAAACCAGGACTAAACCAGAACTAAACCAGGACTAAACCAGGACTAAACCAGGTCTAAACCAGGACTTAACCAGGACTAAACCAGGACTAAACCAGGTCTAAACCAGGACTAAACCTGGTCTGAGCCAGAACTAAACCAGGTCCAAACCAGGTCCGAACCAGGACTAAACAAGAACTAAACCAGGACTAAACCAGGACTAAACCAGGACTGAACCAGGACTAAACCAGGTCTGAACCAGGACTAAACCAGGACTAAACCAGGACTAAACCAGGTCTAAACCAGGTCTAAACCATGACTAAAACAGGACTAAACCAGGACTAAACCAGGACTAAACCAGGACTAAACCAGGACTAAACCAGGTCTAAACCAGGTCTGAACCAGGTCTGAACCAGGACCAAACCAGGACCGAACCAGGACTAAACCAGGACTAAACCAGGACTAAACCAGGACTAAACCAGGTCTAAACCATGACTAAACCAGGACTAAACCAGGACCAAACCAGGTCTAAACCAGGTCTAAACCAGGACTGAACCAGGACTGAACCAGGTCTAAACCAGGTCTAAACCAGGACTAAACCAGGACTAAACCAGGTCTAAAACAGGTCTAAACCAGGTCTAAACCAGGACTAAACCAGGACTAAACCAGGACTAAACCAGGTCTAAACCAGGACTAAACCAGGTCTAAACCAGGTCTAAACCAGGACTAAACCAGGACTAAACCAGGACTAAACCAGGTCTAAACCAGGACTGAACCAGGACTGAACCAGGACTAAACCAGGTCTAAACCAGGTCTAAACTAGGACTGAACCAGGACTGAACCAGGTCTGAACCAGGTCTAAACCAGGACTAAACCAGAACTAAACCAGGACTAAATCAGGTCTGAACCAGGACTAAACCAGGTCTAAACCAGGTCTGAACCAGGACTAAACCAGGACTAAACCAGGTCTAAACCAGGACTAAACCAGGTCTGAACCAGGACTAAACCAGGTCTAAACCAGGTCTGAACTAGGACTAAACCAGGACTAAACCAGGACTAAACCAGGACTAAACCAGGTCTAAATCAGGTCTGAACCAGGACTAAACCAGGTCTAAACCAGGTCTAAACCAGGACTAAACCAGGTCTGAACTAGGACTAAACCAGGTCTGAACCAGGACTAAACCAGGACTAAACCAGGTCCAAACCAGGTCTGAACCAGGACTAAACCAGGTCCAAACCAGGTCTGAACCAGGACTAAACCAGGACTAAACCAGGACTAAACCAGGACTAAATCAGGTCTGAACCAGGACTAAACCAGGTCTGAACCAGGACTAAACCAGGTCTGAACCAGGACTAAACCAGGTCTAAACCTGGTCTGAACCAGGACTAAACCAGGACTAAACCAGGACTAAACCAGGACTAAACCAGGTCTGAACCAGGACTAAACCAGGACTAAACCAGGACTAAACCAGGACTAAACCTGGTCCGAACCAGAACTTAACCAGGTCTAAACCAGGACTAAACCAGGTCTAAACCAGGTCTGAACCAGGTCTAAACCAGGTCTGAACCAGGACTAAACCAGGTCTAAACCAGGTCTGAACCAGGTCTAAACCAGGTCTAAACCAGGTCTGAACCAGGACTAAACCAGGTCTAAAGCAGGTCTGAACCAGGTCTAAACCAGGACTAAACCAGGTCAGAACCAGGTCTAAACCAGGACTAAACCAGGTCAAAACCAGGACTAAACCAGGTCTAAACCAGGTCTGAACCAGGTCTAAACCAGGACTAAACCAGGACTTAACCAGGACTAAACCAGGTCTAAACAAGGACTAAACCAGGACTAAACCAGGTCTAAACCAGGACTAAACCAGGTCTAAACCAGGTCTAAACCAGGACTAAACCAGGACTAAACCAGGTCTAAACCAGGACTAAACCAGGTCTAAACCAGGTCTAAACCAGGACTAAACCAGGACTAAACCAGGACCGAACCAGGACCGAACCAGGACTAAACCAGGACTAAACCAGGACTAAACCAGGACTAAACCAGGTCTAAACCATGACTAAACCAGGACTAAACCAGGACCAAACCAGGTCTAAACCAGGTCTAAACCAGGACTGAACCAGGACTGAACCAGGTCTAAACCAGGTCTAAACCAGGACTAAACCAGGACTAAACCAGGTCTAAACCAGGTCTAAACCAGGACTAAACCAGGACTAAACCAGGTCTAAACCAGGACTAAACCAGGTCTAAACCAGGTCTAAACCAGGACTAAACCAGGACTAAACCAGGACTAAACCAGGTCTAAACCAGGACTGAACCAGGACTGAACCAGGACTAAACCAGGTCTAAACCAGGTCTAAACCAGGTCTAAACCAGAACTAAACCAGGACTAAACCAGGACTAAACCAGGTCTAAACCAGGTCTAAACCAGGACTAAACCAGGACTAAACCAGGTTTAAACCAGGTCTTAACCAGGTCTAAACTAGGACTGAACCAGGACTGAACCAGGTCTGAACCAGGTCTAAACCAGGTCTAAACCAGGACTAAACCAGAACTAAACCAGGACTAAACCAGGACTAAACCAGGTCTAAACCAGGTCTAAACCAGGACTGAACCAGGACTGAACCAGGTCTAAACCAGGTCTAAACCAGGACTAAACCACGACTAAACCACGACTAAACCAGGTCTAAACCAGGTCTAAACCAGGACTAAACCAGGTCTAAACCAGGACTAAACCAGGACTAAACCAGGACTAAACCAGGTCTAAACCAGGACTAAACCAAGTCCGAACCAGGTCCGAACCAGGTCCGAACCAGGTCCGAACCAGGTCCGAACCAGGTCCGAACCAGGTCTGAACCAGGTCTAAACAAGGTCTAAACCAGGACTAAACCAGGTCCGAACCAGGTCTAAACCAGGTCTAAACCAGGACTAAACCAGGACTAAACCAGGTCTAAACCAGGTCTAAACCACGTCCAAACCAGGTCTAAACCAGGACTAAACCAGGTCTAAACCAGGACTGAACCAGGACTGAACCAGGTCTAAACCAGGTCTAAACCAGGTCTAAACCAGGACTAAACCAGGACTAAACCAGGTCTAAACCAGGTCTAAACCATGACTAAAACAGGACTAAACCACGACTAAACCACGACTAAATCAGGTCTAAACCAGTTCTGAACCAGGTCTGAACCAGGACTAAACAAGGTCTAAACCAGGTCTGAACCAGGTCTAAACCAGGTCTAAACCAGGTCTGAACCAGGACTAAACCAGGTCTAAACCAGGTCTGAACCAGGTCTAAACCAGGTCTGAACCAGGACTAAACCAGGTCTAAACCAGGTCTGAACCAGGTCTAAACCAGGTCTAAACCAGGTCTGAACCAGGACTAAACCAGGTCTGAACCAGGTCTAAACCAGGTCTAAACCAGGTCTGAACCAGGACTAAACCAAGTCTAAACCAGGTCTAAACCAGGACTAAACCAGGACTAAACCAGGACTAAACCAGGTCCGAACCAGGACTAAACCAGGACTAAACCAGGTAAGAACCAGGACTAAAACAGGTCTGAAACAGGAGTAAACCAGGTCTAAACCAGGTCTGAACCAGGACTAAACCAGGACTAAACCAGGACTAAACCAGGACTAAACCAGGTAAGAACCAGGACTAAACCAGGTCTGAACCAGGAGTAAACCAGGTCTAAACCAGGTCTGAACCGGGACTAAACCAGGACTAAACCAGGACTAAACCAGGACTAAACCAGGACTAATCCAGGTCTAAACCAGGTCCGAACCAGGACTAAACCAGGTCCAAACCAGGTCTGAACCAGGACTAAACCAGGACTAAACCAGGACTAAACCAGGACTAAACCAGGTCTAAACCAGGACCAAACCAGGTCTAAACCAGGACTAAACCAGGACTAAATCAGGTCCGAACCAGGACTAAACCAGTTCTAAACCAGGTCTGAACCAGGACTAAACCAGGACTAAACCAGGACTAAACCAGGACTAATCCAGGTCTAAACCAGGTCCGAACCAGGACTAAACCAGGACTAAACCAGGACTAAACCAGGACTAAACCAGGCCTAAACCAGGACCAAACCAGGTCTAAACCAGGTCTAAACCAGGACTAAACCAGGTCTAAACCAGGTCTAAACCAGGACTAAACCAGGTCTAAACCAGGACTAAACCAGGACTAAACCAGGACTAATCCACGACTAAACCAGGTCTAAACCAGGTCCAAACCAGGACTAAACCAGGACTTAACCAGGACTAAACCAGGTCTAAACCAGGACTAAACCAGGACTAAACCAGGACTAAACCAGGTCTAAACCAGGACTAAACCAGGACTAAACCAGGACTAAACCAGGTCTAAACCAGGATTAAACCAGGTCTAAACCAGGTCTGAACCAGGACTAAACCAGGTCTGAACCAAGACTAAACCAGGACTAAACCAGGACTAAACCAGGACTAAATCAGGACTAAATCAGGTCTGAACCAGGACTAAACCAGGACTAAACCAGGACTAAACCAGGACTAAACCAGGACTAAATCAGGTCTGAACCAGGTCTGAACCAGGACTAAACCAGGACTAAACCAGGTCTGAACTAGGACTAAACCAGGTCTGAACCATGACTAAACCAGGTCCAAACCAGGTCTGAACCAGGACTAAACCAGGACTAAACTAGGTCTAAACCAGGTCTGAACCAGGTCTGAACCAGGTCTAAACCAGGTCTAAACCAGGTCTAAACCAGGTCTGAACCAGGTCTAAACCAGGTCTAAACCAGGTCTGAACCAGGTCTAAACCAGGTCTAAACCAGGTCTGAACCAGGTCTAAACCAGGTCTAAACCAGGTCTAAACCAGTTCTGAACCAGGTCTGAACCAGGACTAAACAAGGTCTAAACCAGGTCTGAACCAGGTCTAAACCAGGTCTAAACCAGGTCTGAACCCGGACTAAACCAGGTCTAAACCAGG
The DNA here is from genome assembly GCF_026437365.1 of Eucyclogobius newberryi. Lineage (NCBI taxonomy): Eukaryota > Metazoa > Chordata > Actinopteri > Gobiiformes > Gobiidae > Eucyclogobius > Eucyclogobius newberryi. Next base: position 352,530 of record NW_027315812.1, on the reverse strand, counting down.
TCTGAACCAGGTCTAAACCAGGTCTGAACCAGGACTAAACCAGGTCTAAACCAGGTCTGAACCAGGTCTAAACCAGGTCTAAACCAGGTCTGAACCAGGACTGAACCAGGTCTGAACCAGGTCTAAACCAGGTCTAAACCAGGTCTGAACCAGGACTAAACCAAGTCTAAACCAGGTCTAAACCAGGACTAAACCAGGACTAAACCAGGACTAAACCAGTTCCGAACCAGGACGAAACCAGGACTAAACCAGGACTAAACCAGGACTAAACCAGGACTAAACCAGGTCTAAACAAGGACTAAACCAGGTCTAAACCAGGTCTAAACCAGGACTAAACCAGGTCTAAACCAGGACTAAACCAGGACTAAACCAGGACTAAACCAGGACTAAACCAGGTCTAAACCAGGTCTAAAACAGGACTAAAACAGGACTTAACCAGGACTAAACCAGGACTAAACCAGGTCTAAACCAGGACTAAACCAGGACTAAACCAGGACTAAACCAGGTCTAAACCAGGACTAAACCAGGACTAAACCAGGACTAAACCAGGTCTAAACCAGGATTAAACCAGGACTAAATCAGGTCTGAACCAGGACTAAACCAGGTCTAAACCAGGTCTGAACCAGGTCTAAACCAGGTCTAAACCAGGACTAAACCAGGTCTAAACCAGGACTAAACCAGGACTAAACCAGGACTAAACCAGGTCTAAACCAGGACTAAACCAGGTCTAAACCAGGTCTAAACCAGGACTAAACCAGGACTAAACCAGGACTAAACCAGGTCTAAACCAGGACTAAACCAGGACTAAACCAGGTCTAAACCAGGTCTAAACCAGGACTGAACCAGGACTGAACCAGGTCTGAACCAGGTCTAAACCAGGACTAAACCAGGACTAAACCAGGACTAAATCAGGTCTGAACCAGGACTAAACCAGGTCTAAACCAGGACTAAACCTGGTCTGAACCAGAACTAAACCAGGTCTAAACCAGGTCTGAACCAGGACTAAACCAGGACTAAACCAGGACTAAACCAGGACTAAACCAGGTCTAAACCAGGTCTGAACCAGGTCCGAACCAGGACCGAACCAGGACCGAACCAGGACCGAACCAGGACTAAACCAGGACTAAACCAGGACTAAACCAGGACTAAACCAGGTCTAAACCAGGTCTGAACCAGGACTAAACCAGGACTAAACCAGGACCAAACCAGGTCTAAACCAGGTCTAAACCAGGACAGAACCAGGACTGAACCAGGTCTAAACCAGGTCTAAACCAGGACTAAACCAGGACTAAACCAGGTCTAAAACAGGACTAAACCAGGTCTAAACCAGGTCTAAACCAGGACTAAACCAGGACTAAACCAGGTCTAAACCAGGTCTAAACCAGGTCTAAACCAGGACTGAACCAGGTCTAAACCAGGTCTAAACCAGGACTAAACCAGGACTAAACCAGGACTAAACCAGGTCTAAACCAGGACTAAACCAGGTCTAAACCAGGTGTAAACCAGGACTAAACCAGGACTAAACCAGGTCTAAACCAGGACTGAACCAGGTCTAAACCAGGACTAAACCAGAACTAAACCAGGACTAAACCAGGACTAAACCAGGTCTAAACCAGGACTTAACCAGGACTAAACCAGGACTAAACCAGGTCTAAACCAGGACTAAACCTGGTCTGAACCAGAACTAAACCAGGTCCAAACCAGGTCTGAACCAGGACTAAACAAGAACTAAACCAGGTCTGAACCAGGACTAAACCAGGACTGAACCAGGACTAAACCAGGTCTGAACCAGGACTAAACCAGGACTAAACCAGGACTAAACCAGGTCTAAACCAGGTCTAAACCATGACTAAAACAGGACTAAACCAGGACTAAACCAGGACTAAACCAGGACTAAACCAGGTCTAAACCAGGTCTGAACCAGGTCTGAACCAGGACCAAACCAGGACCGAACCAGGACCGAACCAGGACTAAACCAGGACTAAACCAGGACTAAACCAGGTCTAAACCATGACTAAACCAGGACTAAACCAGGACTGAAGCAGGACTGAACCAGGTCTAAACCAGGGCTAAACCAGGACTAAACCAGGACTAAACCAGGTCTAAACCAGGACTAAACCAGGTCTAAACCAGGTCTAAACCAGGTCTAAACCAGGTCTAAACCAGGACTAAACCAGGACTAAACCAGGTCTAAACCAGGTCTAAACCAGGACTAAACCAGGACTAAACCAGGACTAAACCAGGTCTAAACCAGGACTGAACCAGGACTGAACCAGGACTAAACCAGGTCTAAACCAGGTCTAAACCAGGACTGAACCAGGACTGAACCAGGTCTGAACCAGGTCTAAACCAGGACTAAACCAGAACTAAACCAGGACTAAACCAGGACTAAACCAGGTCTAAACCAGGTCTAAACCAGGACTAAACCAGGACTAAACCAGGTTTAAACCAGGTCTTAACCAGGTCTAAACCAGGACTAAACCAGGACTAAACCAGGTCTAAACCAGGACTAAACCAGGTCTAAACCAGGACTAAACCAGGTCTAAACCAGGACTAAACCAGGTCCGAACCAGGTCCGAACCAGGTCCGAACCAGGTCCGAACCAGGTCCGAACCAGGTCCGAACCAGGTCTGAACCAGGTCTAAACAAGGTCTAAACCAGGACTAAACCAGGTCCGAACCAGGACTAAACCAGGTCTAAACCAGGTCTAAACCAGGTCTAAACCACGTCTAAACCAGGTCTAAACCAGGTCTGAACCAGGACTAAACCAGGTCTAAACCAGGTCTGAACCAGGTCTAAACCAGGTCTGAACCAGGACTAAACCAGGTCTAAACCAGGTCTGAACCAGGTCTAAACCAGGTCTAAACCAGGTCTGAACCAGGACTGAACCAGGTCTGAACCAGGTCTAAACCAGGTCTAAACCAGGTCTGAACCAGGACTAAACCAAGTCTAAACCAGGTCTAAACCAGGACTAAACCAGGACTAAACCAGGACTAAACCAGTTCCGAACCAGGACTAAACCAGGACTAAACCAGGACTAAACCAGGACTAATCCAGGTCTAAACCAGGTCCGAACCAGGTCCGAACCAGGACGAAACCAGGTCTAAACCAGGACCAAACCAGGTCTAAACCAGGTCTAAACAAGGACTAAACCAGGTCTAAACCTGGTCTAAACCAGGACTAAACCAGGACTAAACCAGGACTAAACCAGGACTAAACCAGGACTAAACCAGGTCTAAACCAGGTCTAAACCAGGTCTAAAACAGGACTAAACCAGGACTTAACCAGGACTAAACCAGGTCTAAACCAGGACTAAACCAGGACTAAACCAGGACTAAAACAGGTCTAAATCAGGACTAAACCAGGGCTAAACCAGGACTAAACCAGGTCTAAACCAGGATTAAACCAGGTCCAAACCAGGTAAGAACCAGGTCTGAACCAGGACTAAACCAGGACTAAACCAGGACTGAACCAGGACTAAATCAGGTCTGAACCAGGACTAAACCAGGTCTAAACCAGGACTAAACCAGGTCCAAACCAGGTTTAAACCAGGACTAAATCAGGTCCAAACCAGGTCTGAACCAGGACTAAACCAGGACTAAACCAGGTCTAAACCAGGACTAAACCAGGACTAAACCAGGACTAAACCAGGTCTAAACCAGGACTAAACCAGGTCTAAACCAGGTCTAAACCAGGACTAAACCAGGACTAAACCAGGACTAAACCAGGTCTAAACCAGGACTAAACCAGGACTAAACCAGGTCTAAACCAGGTCTAAACCAGGACTGAACCAGGACTCAACCAGGTCTGAACCAGGTCTAAACCAGGACTAAACCAGGACTAAACCAGGACTAAATCAGGTCTGAACCAAATCAAATCAAATCAATTTATTTTTGTAAGGCCCAAAATCACAACAACAGTTGCCTCTGAGGGCCACAGGGAGAAATGAATCAACAATGTCTGTGGTGGCGATGAAGTCAGACAATGTCTGTGGTGGCGAGGGACGATGTCCCAGGGTCCTCTGTCCTTAGACTCTCCTTCTCGGCCAGGAAAAACTACAAAAAAAAACCTCTTTGGGAAAAAACCGTAGAAACCTGGAGGAGTTCCAGTGAAGGAGAGATCCCACTCTCACAGACGGACACGAGGAGACTGGAGCTGGACCCACTCTTCAGGCAGAAGAGGGACCGTCTGAGTCGAGCTGGACCCACTCTTCAGGCAGAAGAGGGACCGTCTGAGTCGAGCTGGACCCACTCTTCAGGCAGAAGAGGGACCGTCTGAGTCGAGCTGGACCCACTCTTCAGGCAGAAGAGGGACCGTCTGAGGCGAACTGGAGCCACTCTTCAGGCAGATGAGGGACCGTCCACACAGGGCAGGGACCACTTCACCAGGGGAGGGGCATCTGGGTCCACAGGTCCTCAGGAGTGAGAGAAAGAAAAGAAGGCGGTGAACAGTTTGCAAGTGGAATCAAAAAATAAATATTGTTTGATAGCATAAGTAGTCAGAAGAAGAAGAGGATAGTGCTCAAGCTGTCATACTTCCCCCAGCACAGTTACTCCTAGGGCAGCGTAGCTGAAGCTGTGGGTTTATCTTTATGTTCCTAACTACTCTGACCATAAGCGATTTCGAAGAGGAACGTTTTAAGCCTGGACTTAAATGAAGAGACTGTGTCAGCATATTTAACATGGGTCGGGAGCTGATTCCATAACACAGGAGCTTGGTAGCTAAACGCTCTACCTCCTACAGTACTTTTAGAGACTCTTGGCACCACCAGAAGGCTCTACCTCCTACAGTACTTTTAGAGACTCTTGGCACCACCAGAAGGCCAGCATTCTGAGAGCGAAGAGCTCTGTTTGGATGATATGGTTCTATAGCATCTTTGAGGTAGGATGTGGCCATGTCATTTATGGCTTTGTAGGTCAAGAGTAGAATTTTGAATTTGATTCTAAACTCGACAGGAGCCAGTGAAGAGACTTCAGCACCGGCGTAATGTGCTCTCTTCTTTTTGTTCCTGTTAGTAATCTTGCTGCTGCATTTTGAACCAGTTGAAAGCTTTTTATGGAGCTTTTAGGACACGCTGCAAGCAGGGAGTTACAGTAGTCTAATCTAGTCGTTACAAATGCATGGATAAGTTTTTCAGCATCACTTTTAGGCAGGATTCTTCTGATTTTGGCGATGTTGCGCAAATGGAAATAGGCTGTTTTACAAGCTTGATTTATATGAGCTTTAAATGAGAGCTCCTGGTCAAATAAGACTCCAAGGTTTCTTACAGTAGAACTGGAGGCTACACTGACATTGTCCAGTGTGACTATCTGCTCAGATAGAGCGTCTCGTAGATGCTTAGGGCCAAGCACAATGACCTTGGTTTTTTCAGGGTTAAGAAGCAGGTAGTTTAGTGTCATCCAAGTTTTTATCTCCTTCACACAAGCACTAAGTCTGTCTACTTGATCGCTCTGATCAGGTTTCATTGATAAATACAGCTGAGTGTCATCTGCATAGCAGTGGAAGTTAATGCCATGCTTTCTAATAATGTTGCCTAATGGTAGCATATAAAGAGTAAACAGAATTGGACCGAGTACCGAACCCTGTGGCACACCGTAAATTACTTTAGAGCTTGGTGAGGAGCTCTGGTTTACATTAACAAATTGGAACCTATCAGATAGATAGGATTTAAACCAGCTGAGGGCTGTTCCTCCAACACCTACATCACATTCTAACCTCTGCAGTAGAATGTTGTGGTCGATGGTGTCAAACGCTGCGCTGAGGTCCAACAGAACCAGGATTGAGACCAGTCCATCGTCAGCGGCTAATAACAAATCATTTGTGACTTTAACTAGTGCAGTTTCAGTGATGTGGTGGGCTCTGAACCCTGACTGGAAAACTTCAAATAAGTTATTGTCCTGCAGGTGGCGACAAAGCTGTTTTACTACAACTTTTTCAAGGATTTTAGAGACGAAGGGAAGATTTGAAATAGGTCTGTAGTTTACCAATAGGTCGGGATCTAGATTAGGCTTTTTCAGAAGAGGTTTAATGACTGCATGTTTGAAGGACTGTGGAACATAAACACTTTCGAGTGAAGTATTTATTATATTAAGAATAGGGTCTATAATTAGGGGAAGAATGTCTTTGAGGAGTCTGCTTGGAATGGGGTCTAGGACACAAGTTGAGCTTTTAGAGGACATAATGGCTGAAGTTATCTCTGCTTGATCAACAGCTGTGAACCTTTCTAGGTTTACAGGTGGATTTATATGGGACGTTAGATTTACAGCTTGGGCTAGTTCAGGGCTAATAGCGGGGGTAATTTCATCTAATTTATCTCTGATTGTTTTTATTTTATTGTTAAAAAATAGGAGGAAATCATCAGAGCTAAGTGTAGCTGGGATTGAGGGCTCTACTGCACTGTGACAGTTTGTTAGCCTAGCTACAGTGCTGAAAAGGAATTTAGTGTTACTTTTGTTGACTTCTATTAGATTTGAATAATATCTGGTTTGGGCCTTACGCAGAGCCTGCTTATAGGACAGCAGGCAACTTTTCCATGCTTTTAGAGATTCTTCGGTGTGAGAGCGACGAAATAATCCCTCTAACTTTCTAACTTTTTGTTTATGTGAACGCAGTTCTTGGTTGTACCATGGGGAGGCGCGCTTTGGCCTAATGACCTTCTGTTTTAACGGCGCTACAACGTCAAGAGCAGACTTCAGAGAATTCATGGTCAAGTCGACACATTGATCACTTAAACTGGGACTAAAGCTGTTCTCAGCATGATCACATGACATGATCACATGACATGATCACATGACATGATCACATGACATGTCACTGAATATTGGCTCTATTATTTCTTTGAATTTTGAGATAGATTTTTCAGATATTGTCCTTTTCATTATAACTTTATTTTGTGGGACTGGATGATCTTTAAGAATAAACTGAAAGGTAATTAGGAAATGATCTGACAATATAGGGTTTTGAGGGAGGACAATGAGGTCACTAATCTCTGTTCCATACGTTAGGACAAGATCCAGAGTGTTCTTGTGAGTGTGAGTCGGTTTATTTACATTCTGAGTGAAACCAATGCTGTCTAACAAGGCGCTGAAGGCATTACTGAGAGCGTCATCACTCATGTTCACGTGGATATTAAAGTCTCCAACTATAACTATTTTATCCCAGGCTAACACTAAGTTTGATATAAAGTCAGAAAACTCTGTTAAAAACTCTGAGTAGGGACCAGGAGGTCGGTAGATAACTATGAACAAAACTCCTTTTTGGTTTTTCATATTTGGACATGTGATCGACAGCATAAGGCTTTCAAATGAGTGAAATGCATTGTTAGTTTTAGGGCTCATGAGTCGCTTGAGTGTGAGATCACTGCCACACCACCACCTCGGCCTGTGCTCCTGGCAGTCTGAAAGTTAACATGGGTGGGTGGGGTGGACTCATTTAGTCTGACGTAGTCGTCTTGTTGAAGCCACGTTTCAGTTAGAGCTAGAAGATCTATGTTATAGTCACTAATTAATTCATTAACTAAGAGCGATTTGGAGGAAATTGCTCTAATGTTTAGCAGTCCACATTTTACGTGTTTATTCATTTGTGTATTTGTGTCATTTGTGATTGTTATTTTCCTTAAGTTATTTGGTCTGACGCCTGAAATATTTTTTCTGAGATGTGACTTTTTGGCATTATTTGTACGAGGGACACGAGGGACACACACAGTCTCTATCTGTCTTGAATCTGAACACTTCACATGTAACAGAACGGGCGAGAGTTCAGCGACAGAGGAGCGTCTTGAACTGCTGCTCTGCACCTGGGGCTCATCCCTAGATGGTCACTTAACACGACTAAGACTATCGGTCAAATTCCGAACTAATAGGGATGTACCCTCCGAAGTCGGATGGATGCCATCCCTGCGTATGAGCCCGGGCTTTCCCCAAAACGCACTCCAGTTATCAATAAAGACAACGTTGTTTTGAGGGCACCATCTGGATAACCAGTTGTTGAATGCTGAGAGACGGCTGTACAATTCAGCATTGATCCGATTGGGCAGGGGACCAGAAAATATTACAGTGTCCGACATCGACTAAACCAGGTCTAAACCAGGACTAAACCTGGTCTGAACCAGAACTAAACCAGGTCTAAACCAGGTCTGAACCAGGTCTGAACCAGGACTAAACCAGGACTAAACCAGGACTAAACCAGGACTAAACCAGGACTAAACCAGGTCTAAACCAGGTCTGAACCAGGTCTGAACCAGGACCAAACCAGGACCGAACCAGGACCGAACCAGGACTAAACCAGGACTAAACCAGGACTAAACCAGGACTAAACCAGGTCTAAACCAGGTCTGAACCAGGACCAAACCAGGACCGAACCAGGACCGAACCAGGACTAAACCAGGACTAAACCAGGACTAAACCAGGACTAAACCAGGACCAAACCAGGTCTAAACCAGGTCTAAACCAGGTCTAAACCAGGACTAAACCAGGACTAAACCAGGTCTAAACCAGGTCTAAACCAGGTCTAAACCAGGACTGAACCAGGTCTAAACCAGGTCTAAACCAGGACTAAACCAGGACTGAACCAGATCTAAACCAGGTCTAAACCAGGACTAAACCAGGACTAAACCAGGTCTAAACCAGGACTAAACCAGGTCTAAACCAGGTCTAAACCAGGACTAAACCAGGACTAAACCAGGTCTAAACCAGGTCTAAACCAGGTCTAAACCAGGACTGAACCAGGTCTAAACCAGGTCTAAACCAGGACTAAACCAGGACTAAACCAGGACTAAACCAGGTCTAAACCAGGGCTAAACCAGGACTAAACCAGGTCTAAACCAGGACTAAACCTGGTCTGAACCAGAACTAAACCAGGTCCAAACCAGGTCCGAACCAGGACTAAACAAGAACTAAACCAGGTCTGAACCAGGACTAAACCAGGACTGAACCAGGACTAAACCAGGTCTGAACCAGGACTAAACCAGGACTAAACCAGGACTAAACCAGGTCTAAACCAGGTCTAAACCATGACTAAAACAGGACTAAACCAGGACTAAACCAGGACTAAACCAGGTCTAAACCAGGACTAAACCAGGACTAAACCAGGACTGAACCAGGACTAAACCAGGTCTGAACCAGGACCAAACCAGGACCGAACCAGGACCGAACCAGGTCTAAACTAGGTCTAAACCAGGACTAAACCAGGTCTAAACCAGGTCTAAACCAGGTCTAAACCAGGACTAAACCAGGACTAAACCAGGGTCAAAACTCAGGACTTGATTGGACCAAAACCTTGGCTCCATCTCAATCCGTTTAAAAAGGTTGTTGGAGAAATCAGTAACGAAAGCACCAAAGGAGCTTCGATCATCAACATTTGACCCTGACCCCCTGACCCCTGACCCCTGACCTCCAGAGGTATGAGAACCTCTGACTTAAAGGACACGACTTCTTTGTTTCTTGTTCCAGAGGAATGTCTCCGTCTGAGGCCGAGGGTCATTTTCTGGACAACGTGAAGAAGCTCTCGATGTACGGAGTCGACCTGCACCACGCTACTGTACGTTTACACCTGTTTACACCTGACACTCACCTGTCACTCACCTGCTGCACCTGTCACTCACCTGCTGCACCTGTCACTCACCTGTCTCACAAACATGTATTTGTGATCTACAGGATGATACAGTCAGAGCAGTAGCGTGTTGTGACTTTTATATATGGGCAGCAGACTTAACCGACTTAACCAACCCTAACCCTTAACCGACTTAACCGACCCTAACCCTAACCCTTAACCGACCCTAACCCTTAACCGACTTAACCGACCCTAACCCTTAACCGACTTAACCAACCCTAACCCTTAACCGACTTAACCGACCCTAACCCTAACCCTTAACCGACTTAACCGACCCTAACCCTTAACCGACTTAACCAACCCTAACCCTTAACCGACTTAACCGACCCTAACCCTTAACCGACTTAACCGACCCTAACCCTAACCCTTAACCGACTTAACCGACCCTAACCCTTAACCGACTTAACCAACCCTAACCCTTAACCGACTTAACCGACCCTAACCCTAACCCTAACCGACCCTAACCCTTAACCGACTTAACCGACCCTAACCCTTAACCGACTTAACCAACCCTAACCCTTAACCGACTTAACCGACCCTAACCCTAACCCTTAACCGACTTAACCGACCCTAACCCTTAACCGACTTAACCAACCCTAACCCTTAACCGACTTAACCGACCCTAACCCTTAACCGACTTAACCGACCCTAACCCTAACCCTTAACCGACTTAACCGACCCTAACCCTTAACCGACTTAACCAACCCTAACCCTTAACCGACTTAACCGACCCTAACCCTAACCCTTAACCGACCCTAACCCTTAACCGACTTAACCGACCCTAACCCTTAACAGACTTAACCAACCCTAACCCTTAACCGACTTAACCGACCCTAACCCTTAACCGACTTAACCAACCCTAACCCTTAACCGACTTAACCGACCCTAACCCTTAACCGACTTAACCGACCCTAACCCTTAACCGACTTAACCGACCCTAACCCTAACCCTTAACCGACTTAACCGACCCTAACCCTTAACCGACTTAACCAACCCTAACCCTTAACCGACTTAACCAACCCTAACCCTTAACCGACTTAACCGACCCTAACCCTTAACCGACTTAACCGACCCTAACCCTTAACCGACTTAACCGACCCTAATCCTAACCCTTAACCGACTTAACCGACCCTAACCCTTAACCGACTTAACCAACCCTTAACCGACCCTAACCCTTAACCGACTTAACCGACCCTAACCCCTAACCGACTTAACCAACCCTAACCCTTAACCGACTTAACCGACCCTAACCCTAACCCTTAACCGACTTAACCGACCCTAACCCTTAACCGACTTAACCAACCCTAACCCTTAACCGACTTAACCAACCCTAACCCTTAACCGACTTAACCAACCCTAACCCTTAACCGACTTAACCGACCCTAACCCTAACCCTTAACCGACCCTAACCCTTAACCGACTTAACCGACCCTAACCCTTAACCGACTTAACCGACTTAACCGACCCTAACCCTTAACCGACTTAACCGACCCTAACCCTTAACCGACCCTAACCCTTAACCGACTTAACCAACCCTAACCCTTAACCGACTTAACCAACCCTAACCCTTAACCGACTTAACCGACCCTAACCCTTAACCGACTTAACCGACCCTAACCCTTAACCGACCCTAACCCTTAACCGACTTAACCAACCCTAACCCTTAACCGACTTAACCAACCCTAACCCTTAACCGACCCTAACCCTTAACCGACTTAACCGACCCTAACCTTTAACCGACTTAACCGACTTAACCGACTTAACCGAGCTTCTCTTCTGCACATGCTCAGTTAGAGCTTCTCTTCTGCACATGCTCAGTTAGAGCTTCTCTTCTGCACATGCTCAGTTTGAGCTTCTCTTCTGCACATGCTCAGTTAGAGCTTCTCTTCTGCACATGCTCAGTTAGAGCTTCTCTTCTGCACATGCTCAGTTTGAGCTTCTCTTCTGCACATGCTCAGTTAGAGCTTCTCTTCTGCACATGCTCAGTTTGAGCTTCTCTTCTGCACATGCTCAGTTAGAGCTTCTCTTCTGCACATGCTCAGTTTGAGCTTCTCTTCTGCACATGCTCAGTTTGAGCTTCTCTTCTGCACATGCTCAGTTAGAGCTTCTCTTCTGCACATGCTCAGTTAGAGCTTCTCTTCTGCACATGCTCAGTTAGAGCTTCTCTTCTGCACATGCTCAGTTAGAGCTTCTCTTCTGCACATGCTCAGTTAGCACATGTGCAGAGCTCTAAAATAAGCTGTTGTCCGCTTTGGTTCTTTATTTTTTTAAAATTTTATTTAAATGATTTTATTTTTTCAATTTATGAACAAACAAAAAACAAAGAAACACGAGGAAAGAAAATCAAGACCAGAACTAACACAGAGCTAACACAGAGCTAACATGGAGCTAACATGGAGCTAACACAAAGCTAACACAGAGCTAACACAGAACTAACACGGAGCTAACACGGAGCTAACACGGAGCTAACATGGAGCTAACACACGAGGCATCTCACTGCACGAGGCCTCTGTCCGTGTCCTCTCACTGTCCTCGCCTCTGTCCTCTCACTGTACGAGGCCTCTGTCCTCTCACTGCACGAGGCCTCTGTCCTCTCACTGTCCTCGCCTCTGTCCTCTCACTGCACGAGGCCTCTGTCCCTGTCCTCTCACTGTACGAGGCCTATGTCCTCTCACTGTCCTCGCCTCTGTCCTCTCACTGCACGAGGTCCCTGTCCTCTCACTGTCCTCGCCTCTGTCCTCTCACTGTACGAGGTCTCTGTCCTCTCACTGCACGAGGCCTCTGTCCTCTCACTGCACGAGGCCTCTGTCCCTGTCCTCTCACTGTACGAGGCCTATGTCCTCTCACTGTCCTCGCCTCTGTCCTCTCACTGCACGAGGTCTCTGTCCTCTCACTGTACGAGGCCTCTGTCCTCTCACTGTACGAGGCGTATGTCCTCTCACTGTCCTCGCCTCTGTCCTCTCACTGTACGAGGCCTCTGTCCTCTCACTGTACGAGGCCTCTGTCCTCTCACTGTCCTCGCCTCTGTCCTCTCACTGCACGAGGCCTCTGTCCCTGTCCTCTCACTGCACGAGGTCTCTGTCCTCTCACTGTACGAGGTCTCTGTCCTCTCACTGCACGAGGTCTCTGTCCTCTCACTGCACGAGGCCTCTGTCCCTGTCCTCTCACTGCACGAGGCCTCTGTCCTCTCACTGTACGAGGCCTATGTCCTCTCACTGTCCTCGCCTCTGTCCTCTCACTGCACAAGGTCTCTGTCCTCTCACTGTACGAGGTCTCTGTCCTCTCACTGCACGAGGTCTCTGTCCTCTCACTGTCCTCGCCTCTGTCCTCTCACTGCACGAGGTCTCTGTCCTCTCACTGCACGAGGTCTCTGTCCTCTCACTGCACGAGGTCTCTGTCCTCTACCTGCACGAGGCCTCTGTCCCTGTCCTCTCACTGTACGAGGCCTCTGTCCTCTCACTGCACAAGGCCTCTGTCCTCTCACTGCACAAGGCCTCTGTCCTCTCACTGTACGAGGCCTCTGTCCTCTCACTACACGAGGCCTATGTCCTCTCACTGTCCTCGCCTCTGTCCTCTCACTGCACGAGGCCTCTGTCCCTGTCCTCTCACTGCACGAGGTCTCTGTCCTCTCACTGTACGAGGTCTCTGTCCTCTCACTGCACGAGGTCTCTGTCCTCTCACTGCACGAGGCCTCTGTCCCTGTCCTCTCACTGCACGAGGCCTCTGTCCTCTCACTGTACGAGGCCTATGTCCTCTCACTGTCCTCGCCTCTGTCCTCTCACTGCACAAGGTCTCTGTCCTCTCACTGTACGAGGTCTCTGTCCTCTCACTGCACGATGTCTCTGTCCTCTCACTGTCCTCGCCTCTGTCCTCTCACTGCACGAGGTCTCTGTCCTCTCACTGCACGAGGTCTCTGTCCTCTCACTGCACGAGGTCTCTGTCCTCTACCTGCATGAGGCCTCTGTCCCTGTCCTCTCACTGTACGAGGCCTCTGTCCTCTCACTGCACAAGGCCTCTGTCCTCTCACTGCACAAGGCCTCTGTCCTCTCACTGCACGAGGTCTCTGTCCTCTCACTGCACGAGGTCTCTGTCCTCTCACTGTACGAGGCCTCTGTCCCTGTCCTCTCACTGCACAAGGCCTCTGTCCTCTCACTGCACGAGGTCTGTCCTCTCACTGCACGAGGTCTCTGTCCTCTCACTGTACGAGGTCTCTGTCCTCTCACTGTCCTCGCCTCTGTCCTCTCACTGTACGAGGCCTCTGTCCTCTCACTGTACGAGGCCTCTGTCCTCTCACTGTACGAGGCCTCTGTCCTCTCACTGTACGAGGCCTCTGTCCTCTCATTGTCCCTTAACTAATACCATTTCAACTGCACAATAACGGCTTCTTATTCCTGTCTCACCCCTCCCCCTTTGTCTCACCCCTCCCCCTTTGTCTCACCCCTCCCCCTTTGTCTCACCCCTCCCCCTTTGTCTCACCACTCCCCCTTTTTCTCACCCCTCCCCCTTTGTCTCACTACTCCCCCTTTGTCTCACCCCTCCCCCTTTGTCTCACTCCCCCTTTTGTCTCACCCCTCCCCCTTTGTCTCACCACTCCCCCTTTGTCTCACCCCTCCCCCTTTGTCTCACCACTCCCCTTTGTCTCACCCCTCCCCCTTTGTCTCACCCCTCCCCTTTGTCTCACCACTCCCCCTTTGTCTCACCCCTCCCCCTTTGTCTCACCACTCCCCTTTGTCTCACCCCTCCCCCTTTGTCTCACCACTCCCCCTTTGTCTCACCCCTCCCCCTTTGTATCACCACTCCCCTTTGTCTCACCACTCCCCCTTTGTCTCACCCCTCCCCCTTTGTCTCACCACTCCCCTTTTTCTCACCCCTCCCCCTTTGTCTCACCACTCCCCTTTGTCTCACCACTCCCCCTTTTTCTCACCCCTCCCCCTTTGTCTCACTACTCCCCCTTTGTCTCACCCCTCCCCCTTTGTCTCACTCCCCCTTTTGTCTCACCCCTCCCCCTTTGTCTCACCACTCCCCCTTTGTCTCACCCCTCCCCCTTTGTCTCACCACTCCCCTTTGTCTCACCCCTCCCCCTTTGTCTCACCCCTCCCCTTTGTCTCACCACTCCCCCTTTGTCTCACCCCTCCCCCTTTGTCTCACCACTCCCCTTTGTCTCACCCCTCCCCCTTTGTCTCACCACTCCCCCTTTGTCTCACCCCTCCCCCTTTGTCTCACCACTCCCCTTTGTCTCACCACTCCCCTTTGTCTCACCACTCCCCCTTTGTCTCACCCCTCCCCTTTGTCTCACCACTCCCCTTTTTCTCACCCCTCCCCCTTTGTCACACCACTCCCCTTTGTCTCACCCCTCCCCCTTTGTCTCACCACTCCCCTTTGTCTCACCCCTCCCACTTTGTCTCACCACTCCCCCTTTGTCTCACCCCTCCCCCTTTTGTCTCACCACTCCCCCTTTTGACTCACCCCTCCCCTTTGTCTCACCCCTCCCCCTTTGTCTCACCCCTCCCCTTTGTCTCACCCCTCCACTTTGTCTCACCCCTCCCCCTTTGTCTCACCCCTCCCCCTTTGTCTCACCCCTCCCCTTTGTCTCACCCCTCCCCTTTGTCTCACCCCTCCCCCTTTGTCTCACCACTCCCCTTTTTGTCTCACCACTCCCCTTTGTCTCACCCCTCCCCCTTTGTCTCACCACTCCCCTTTTTGTCTCACCACTCCCCCTTTGTCTCACCACTCCCCCTTTGTCTCACACCTCCCCCTTTGTCTCACCTCTCCCCCTGTGTCTCACCCCTCCCCCTTTGTCTCACCCCTCCCCCTTTGTCTCACCCCTCCCTTTCCTCTGGACACTCTCTGGACACTCTGTGGACACTCTCTGGACAATCCTGTGGCCTGTGGGACGCAGATGGTCGGCAGCAGAGTCGAATGTTTATCCACCAGAACTGAGGTGAGACATAAATGTGTTTTAGTCCAAACAGAAGTATTTCTGCAGTAAATATTTGCAGTATTTGCCGTATTTGCAGTATTTGCAGTATTTGCAGTATTTGCAGTATTTGCAGTATTTGCAGTATTTGCAGAGGGGGATTTAGAGCTGAAGGTTGAATTTGCTTCACTGTGAAACTCCTCCAGGTTTCTGCTTTTTCCCAAAGAGGTTTTGTGTTTTTGGCCGAGAAGGTCTAAGGACACGGGACGCTGGGACATGTGTCTAAGGACACGGGACGCTGGGACATGTGTCTAAGGACACGGGACGCTGGGACATGTGTCTAAGGACACGGGACGCTGGGACATGTGTCTAAGGACGCGGGACGCTGGGACATGTGTCTAAGGACGCGGGACGCTGGGACATGTGTCTAAGGACGCGGGACGCTGGGACATGAGTCTAAGGACACGGGACGCTGGGACATGTGTCCAAGGACACGGGACGCTGGGACATGTGTCTGAGGACACGGGACGCTGGGACATGTGTCTGAGGACACGGGACGCAGGACACGGGACGCTGGGACACGTGTCTGAGGACACGGGACGCTGGGACACGTGTCTGAAGACACGGGACGCTGGGACATGTGTCTGAAGACACGGGACGCTGGGACATGTGTCTGAGGACACGGGACGCTGGGACATTGCCACGCCCATATGAACATTGTTTCATCTTTCACTGTCGCTCTGCGAGGAAACTGCTGTTGTGATTTTGGGCGTTACAACAATAAATTGAATTGAATTGTTGTGTCCTTGATATGTACTTCCTGCTTCTGAAGAGTGCAGACGCTCGACACTGTAGTGGAGATGCAGCTGTCCAGACATGTACTTCCTGCTTCTGAAGAGTGCAGACGGTCGACACTGTAGTGGAGATGCAGCTGTCCAGATATGTACTTCCTGCTTCTGAAGAGTGCAGACGGTCGACACTGTAGTGGAGATGCAGCTGTCCAGATATGTACTTCCTGCTTCTGAAGAGTGCAGACCCTCGACACTGTAGTGGAGATGCAGCTGTCCAGATATGTACTTCCTGCTTCTGAAGAGTGCAGACGCTCGACACTGTAGTGGAGATGCAGCTGTCCAGATATGTACTTCCTGCTTCTGAAGAGTGCAGACGCTCGACACTGTAGTGGAGATGCAGCTGTCCAGATATGTACTTCCTGCTTCTGAAGAGTGCAGACCCTCGACATTGTAGTGGAGATGCAGCTGTCCAGATATGTACTTCCTGCTTCTGAAGAGTGCAGACCCTCGACACTGTAGTGGAGATGCAGCTGTCCAGATATGTACTTCCTGCTTCTGAAGAGTGCAGACCCTCGACATTGTAGTGGAGATGCAGCTGTCCAGATATGTACTTCCTGCTTCTGAAGAGTGCAGACCCTCGACACTGTAGTGGAGATGCAGCTGTCCAGATATGTACTTCCTGCTTCTGAAGAGTGCAGACGCTCGACACTGTAGTGGAGATGCAGCTGTCCAGATATGTACTTCCTGCTTCTGAAGAGTGCAGACCCTCGACACTGTAATGGAGATGCAGCTGTCCAGATATGTACTTCCTGCTTCTGAAGAGTGCAGACCCTCGACACTGTAGTGGAGATGCAGCTGTCCAGACATGTACTTCCTGCTTCTGAAGAGTGCAGACACTTTCTCGGTCGCTCCAGCTTCTGTCGCTGTTTTCCTTTATTTTGCTTTTTAATCATTTTTTGTCATCCAAACATTTTTGGTTGTGACTTTTTTAAGTGAATCAAAGATTTCAAGAACATTTTTCCAGTTTTAAGGACATATCTGACGCCAGCGACACGTCCGGCAGAAGAACAGACTCTTGTGAACGCTCAGGAAATATCAACAAGAAATGAATGAGCTAAAAACATGGATATTTTCTTTAGAATCTGAAAAAGGACTCGAGACACTTTCCAGTGTAAGAAGTCCACATTTTATATAAGGCTACTTTCAATCTAAACTGCAGTGACTCTGTGTTGTTCCCAAAACTGTCTAAAGACCAGAAAGACCAGGCTGTTTCTGGAACAAACTCTGTGCAAAGTCAAAACGATACAAAGATAACGTAAAGTCGCCTAAAATACTGCTCACACAGATTTGTACTTTCAGAGACTGAAGTAGTAGTTGATTTGATGTTTTTAAACTGAAACATGGCTTGACAAAAACACAGGAAATGTATATATACATATAAATGTAGTTCTGACAGAATCTGCTCCACTTTAAGTTTGAATCTGAAACACGAGAAAACAAAAAAGGGGGCGGAGTCTGTGCAGTTTTTAGAGATGAAATAATGACCCGCAGGTTGTTCTTTTGGGTGTTTTCATCATTTGAGTTTGTCTCCTTTAAAATGGAGCTAAAACGGTCTCATTCTCTTCATTGTTTTACACAAGCCTCTCCAGCACTGCCAACGTTTCACTGATGATTTTACTGAGATGTTTCAGTCGCACAGACTTTATGGTTTGGTCATTACAGGTGCTTTCAATGTGCATGTGGATAATATTTGTGACAGAAACACTAAAGAGCTTGATGCTTTCAGTCTTACTCAGCATGTGAGAGGCCCCACCCACAGCAGAGAGGCCCCACCCACAGCAGAGAGGCCACACCCACAGCAGAGAGGCCACACCCACAGCAGAGAGGCCCCACCCACAGCAGAGAGGCCACACCCACAGCAGAGAGGCCACACCCACAGCAGAGAGGCCCCACCCACAGCAGAGAGGCCACACCCACAGCAGAGAGGCCACACCCACAGCAGAGAGGCCACACCCACAGCAGAGAGGCCCCACCCACAGCAGAGAGGCCCCACCCACAGCAGAGAGGCCCCACCCACAGCAGAGAGGCCCCACCCACAGCAGAGAGGCCACACCCACAGCAGAGAGGCCCCACCCACAGCAGAAAGGCCACACCCACAGCAGAGAGGCCACACCCACAGCAGAGAGGCCACACCCACAGCAGAGAGGCCACACCCACAGCAGAGTGGCCCCACCCACAGCAGAGTGGCCCCACCCACAGCAGAGAGGCCACACCCACAGCAGAGAGGCCACACCCACAGCAGAGTGGCCCCACCCACAGCAGAGAGGCCACACCCACAGCAGAGAGGCCACACCCACAGCAGAGAGGCCACACCCACAGCAGAGAGGCCACACCCACAGCAGAGTGGCCCCACCCACAGCAGAGAGGCCACACCCACAGCAGAGTGGCCCCACCCACAGCAGAGAGGCCCCACCCACAGCAGAGAGGCCACACCCACAGCAGAGAGGCCCCACCCACAGCAGAGAGGCCCCACCCACAGCAGAGAGGCCACACCCACAGCAGAGAGGCCACACCCACAGCAGAGAGGCCACACCCACAGCAGAGAGGCCCCACCCACAGCAGAGTGGCCCCACCCACAGCAGAGAGGCCACACCCACAGCAGAGAGGCCACACCCACAGCAGAGAGGCCACACCCACAGCAGAGTGGCCCCACCCACAGCAGAGTGGCCCCACCCACAGCAGAGAGGCCACACCCACAGCAGAGAGGCCACACCCACAGCAGAGTGGCCCCACCCACAGCAGAGAGGCCACACCCACAGCAGAGAGGCCCCACCCACAGCAGAGTGGCCCCACCCACAGCAGAGTGGCCCCACCCACAGCAGAGTGGCCCCACCCACAGCAGAGAGGCCCCACCCACAGCAGAGAGGCCACACCCACAGCAGAGAGGCCCCACCCACAGCAGAGTGGCCCCACACACAGCAGAGTGGCCCCACCCACAGCAGAGAGGCCACACCCACAGCAGAGAGGCCCCACCCACAGCAGAGAGGCCCCACAAACAGCAGAGAGGCCACACCCACAGCAGAGTGGCCCCACCCACAGCAGAGAGGCCACACCCACAGCAGAGAGGCCCCACCCTCAGCAGAGAGGCCCCACCCACAGCAGAGAGGCCCCACCCACAGCAGAGAGGCCCCACCCACAGCAGAGAGGCCCCACCCACAGCAGAGGACACACTCTAGATCTCATAATTACAAAGGGGGTTCATATTTCAAATGTTAATGTGATCGATGTTGCTCTGTCTGATCATTTATGTGTCTTCTTTGACCTGTTTCTCCCAACTCACCGGCTGGTCCTGCAGCTGTTCAGAGGCTGGTCCTGCAGCTGTTCAGAGGCTGGTCCTGCAGCTGTTCAGAGGCTGGTCCTGCAGCTGCTCGGAGTGTTCAGAGGCTGGTCCTACAGCTATACAGAGTGTTCAGAGGCTGGTCCTTCAGCTGTTCAGAGGCTGGTCCTGCAGCTGTTCAGAGGATACTGTTTATGGAAATGATAAACGTTGAAAATGTCTCATGTTCTGATGTAAATGATGTTGAACTCTGTTACATCGAGTGTTTTGAATGTTCTGGACACCATCGCCCTCTGAAGGCTAAAATGGTAAATAAGCAGAAGTTGCCATGGAGACATGATGATTGGGTCAGGGTACAGAAAAGAGAGTGCTGCCGGGCCCAACGGAAATAACACAGGTCAAAGCTCCAGGTTCAAAAACAGTCAGAACCAAACATGGACCGGCCTCCTGCTGGTGTTCAGAGTCAGGACTAAACATGGAGCGGCCTCCTGCTGGTGTTCAGAGTCAGGACTAAACATGGAGCGGCCTCCTGCTGGTGCCAGAGTCAGGACCAAACATGGAGCGGCCTCCTGCTGGTGTTCAGAGTCAGGACTAAACATGGAGCGGCCTCCTGCTGGTGCCAGAGTCAGGACTAAACATGGACCGGCCTCCTGCTGGTGCCAGAGTCAGGACTAAACATGGAGCGGCCTCCTGCTGGTGTCCAGAGTCAGGACTAAACATAGATCGGCCTCCTGCTGGTGCCAGAGTCAGGACTAAACATGGACTGGCCTCCTGCTGGTGCCAGAGTCAGGACTAAACATGGAGCGGCCTCCTGCTGGTGTCCAGAGTCAGGACTAAACATAGACCGGCCTCCTGCTGGTGCCAGAGTCAGGACTAAACATGGACCGGCCTCCTGCTGGTGCCAGAGTCAGGACTAAACATGGAGCGGCCTCCTGCTGGTGCCAGAGTCAGGACTAAACATGGACCGGCCTCCTGCTGGTGCCAGAGTCAGGACTAAACATGGAGCGGCCTCCTGCTGGTGCCAGAGTCAGGATTAAACATGGAGTGGCCTCCTGCTGGTGCCAGAGTCAGGACTAAACATGGAGCGGCCTCCTGCTGGTGCCAGAGTCAGGACTAAACATGGAGCGGCCTCCTGCTGGTGTCCAGAGTCAGGACTAAACATGTAGCGTTCTCCTGCTGGTGCCAGAGTCAGGACTAAACATGGAGCGGCCTCCTGCTGGTGTCCAGAGTCAGTACTAAACATGGAGCGGCCTCCTGCTGGTGGTCAGAGTCAGGACAAAATATGGAGCGGCCTCCTGCTGGTGCCAGAGTCAGGACTAAACATCGACCGGCCTCCTGCTGGTGTCCAGAGTCAGGACTAAACATGGAGCGGCCTCCTGCTGGTGTCCAGAGTCAGGACTAAACATGGACCAGCCTCCTGCTGGTTCCAGAGTCAGGACTAAACATGGAGCGGCCTCCTGTTGGTGTCCAGAGTCAGGACTAAACATGGACCGGCCTCCTGCTAGTGTCCAGAGTCAGGACTAAACATGGACCATTCTCCTGCTGGTGCCAGAGTCAGGACTAAACATGGAGCGGCCTCCTGCTGGTGCCAGAGTCAGGACTAAACATGGAGCGGCCTCCTGCTGGTGCCAGAGTCAGGACTAAACATAGACCAGCCTCCTGCTGGTGTCCAGAGTCAGGACTAAACATGCAGCGGCCTCCTGCTGGTGCCAGAGTCAGGACTAAACATGGACCAGCCTCCTGCTGGTGTCCAGAGTCAGGACTAAACATGTAGCGGCCTCCTGCTGGTGCCAGAGTCAGGACTAAACATGTAGCGTTCTCCTGCTGGTGCCAGAGTCAGGACTAAACACTGACCGGCCTCCTGCTGGTGTCCAGAGTCAGGACTAAACACGGACCGGCCTCCTGCTGGTGTCCAGAGTCAAGACTAAACATGGACCGGCCTCCTGCTGGTTCCAGAGTCAGGACTAAATGTGGAGCGGCCTCCTGCTGGTGCCAGAACCAGGACTAAACATGGACCGGCCTCCTGCTGGTGCCAGAGTCAGGACTAAACATGGACCGGCCTCCTGCTGGTGTCCAGAGTCAGGAATAAACATGGACCAGCCTCCTGCTGGTGTCCAGAGTCAGGACTAAACATGGAGCGGCCTCCTGCTGGTGCCAGAGTCAGGACTAAACATGGAGCGGCCTCCTGCTGGTGCCAGAGTCAGGACTAAACATAGACCAGCCTCCTGCTGGTGCCAGAGTCAGGACTAAACATGGAGCGGCCTCCTGCTGGTGCCAGAGTCAGGACTAAACATGGAGCGGCCTCCTGCTGGTGTCCAGAGTCAGGACTAAACATGTAGCGTTCTCCTGCTGGTGCCAGAGTCAGGACTAAACATGGAGCGGCCTCCTGCTGGTGTCCAGAGTCAGTACTAAACATGGAGCGGCCTCCTGCTGGTGGTCAGAGTCAGGACAAAATATGGAGCGGCCTCCTGCTGGTGCCAGAGTCAGGACTAAACATCGACCGGCCTCCTGCTGGTGTCCAGAGTCAGGACTAAACATGGAGCGGCCTCCTGCTGGTGTCCAGAGTCAGGACTAAACATGGACCAGCCTCCTGCTGGTTCCAGAGTCAGGACTAAACATGGAGCGGCCTCCTGTTGGTGTCCAGAGTCAGGACTAAACATGGACCGGCCTCCTGCTAGTGTCCAGAGTCAGGACTAAACATGGACCATTCTCCTGCTGGTGCCAGAGTCAGGACTAAACATGGAGCGGCCTCCTGCTGGTGCCAGAGTCAGGACTAAACATGGAGCGGCCTCCTGCTGGTGCCAGAGTCAGGACTAAACATAGACCAGCCTCCTGCTGGTGTCCAGAGTCAGGACTAAACATGCAGCGGCCTCCTGCTGGTGCCAGAGTCAGGACTAAACATGGACCAGCCTCCTGCTGGTGTCCAGAGTCAGGACTAAACATGTAGCGGCCTCCTGCTGGTGCCAGAGTCAGGACTAAACATGTAGCGTTCTCCTGCTGGTGCCAGAGTCAGGACTAAACACTGACCGGCCTCCTGCTGGTGTCCAGAGTCAGGACTAAACACGGACCGGCCTCCTGCTGGTGTCCAGAGTCAAGACTAAACATGGACCGGCCTCCTGCTGGTTCCAGAGTCAGGACTAAATGTGGAGCGGCCTCCTGCTGGTGCCAGAACCAGGACTAAACATGGACCGGCCTCCTGCTGGTGCCAGAGTCAGGACTAAACATGGACCGGCCTCCTGCTGGTGTCCAGAGTCAGGAATAAACATGGACCAGCCTCCTGCTGGTGTCCAGAGTCAGGACTAAACATGGAGCGGCCTCCTGCTGGTGCCAGAGTCAGGACTAAACATGGAGCGGCCTCCTGCTGGTGCCAGAGTCAGGACTAAACATGGAGCGGCCTCCTGCTGGTGCCAGAGTCAGGACTAAACATGGAGCGGCCTCCTGCTGGTGCCAGAGTCAGGACTAAACATGGACCGGCCTCCTGCTGGTGCCAGAGTCAGGACTAAACATGGAGCGGCCTCCTGCTGGTGTCCAGAGTCAGGACTAAACATGTAGCGTTCTCCTGCTGGTGCCAGAGTCAGGACTAAACATGGACCAGCCTCCTGCTGGTGTCCAGAGTCAGGACTAAACATGGAGCGGCCTCCTGCTGGTGGCCAGAGTCAGGACAAAATATGGAGCGGCCTCCTGCTGGTGCCAGAGTCAGGACTAAACATGGACCGGCCTCCTGCTGGTGTCCAGAGTCAGGACTAAACATGGACCAGCCTCCTGCTGGTGCCAGAGTCAGGACTAAACATGGAGCGGCCTCCTGCTGGTGTCCAGAGTCAGGACTAAACATGGACCGGCCTCCTGCTGGTTCCAGAGTCAGGACTAAACATGGACCGGCCTCCTGCTAGTGTCCAGAGTCAGGACTAAACATGGACCATTCTCCTGCTGGTGCCAGAGTCAGGACTAAACATGGAGCGGCCTCCTGCTGGTGCCAGAGTCAGGACTAAACATGGAGCGGCCTCCTGCTGGTGCCAGAGTCAGGACTAAACATAGACCAGCCTCCTGCTGGTGCCAGAGTCAGGACTAAACATAGACCAGCCTCCTGCTGGTGCCAGAGTCAGGACTAAACATAGACCAGCCTCCTGCTGGTGTCCAGAGTCAGGACTAAACATGCAGCGGCCTCCTGCTGGTGCCAGAGTCAGGACTAAACATGGACCAGCCTCCTGCTGGTGTCCAGAGTCAGGACTAAACATGTAGCGGCCTCCTGCTGGTGTCCAGAGTCAGGACTAAACATGGAGCGGCCTCCTGCTGGTGTCCAAAGTTAGGACTAAACATGGAGCAGCCTCCTGCTGGTGTCCAGAGTCAGGACTAAACATGGAGCGGCCTCCTGCTGGTGTCCAGAGTCAGGACGTGCATGTGACTGGAAGGATTCTCTGGTTTTGTGATTTGAATACATTGTTGATTACATTTTGTGTATGAAATGTGCTCCACAAATACTTGCACCGCCCCCTGTCCACGAGTGCTCTTACCTGTGCTCTGTGATTGGTCAGGACTCGGGGGGCGTGGCCATAATGCTGGGCGTGTGCAGTAGCGGTCTCCTCGTCTACAGAGACCGCCTCCGGATCAACCGCTTTTCATGGCCCAAGATCCTCAAGATCTCCTACAAACGCAACAACTTCTACATCAAAGTGCGACCAGAAGAGGTGAGAACTGGTCCACGGGGTCCCCTCGGGGCCCCGAGGGGTCCAAAGGGGTCCTGATGGGCCCAGAGGGGTCCAGAGGGGTCTACGGGGGTCCAGAGGGGTCCCGAGGTGTCCCGAGGGGTCCCGAGGGGTCTACGGGGGTCCAGAGGGGTCCTGACGGGTCCAGAGGGGTCCCGAGGGGTCCCGAGGGGTCTACGGGGATCCTGATGGATTCAGAGGGGTCTATGGGGGTCCAGAGGGGTCCCGAGGGGTCTATGGGGGTCCAGATGGATTCAGAGGGGTCTATGGGGGTCCAGAGGGGTCCCGAGGGGTCCAGAGGGGTCCAGAGGGGTCTACGGGGGTCCAGAGGGGTCCTGACGGGTCCAGAGGGGTCCCAAGGTGTCCCGAGGGGTCTACGGGGATCCTGATGGATTCAGAGGGGTCTATGGGGGTCCAGATGGATTCAGAGGGGTCTATGGGGGTCCAGATGGATTCAGAGGGGTCTATGGGGGTCCAGATGGATTCAGAGGAGTCTATGGGGGTCCAGATGGATTCAGAGGGGTCTATGGGGGTCCAGATGGATTCAGAGGGGTCTATGGGGGTCCAGATGGATTCAGAGGAGTCTATGGGGGTCCAGATGGATTCAGAGGGGTCTATGGGGGTCCAGATGGATTCAGAGGGGTCTATGGGGGTCCAGATGGATTCAGAGGGGTCTATGGGGGTCCAGATGGATTCAGAGGGGTCTATGGGGGTCCAGATGGATTCAGAGGAGTCTATGGGGGTCCAGATGGATTCAGAGGGGTCTATGGGGGTCCAGATGGATTCAGAGGAGTCTATGGGGGTCCAGATGGATTCAGAGGGGTCTATGGGGGTCCAGATGGATTCAGAGGGGTCTATGGGGGTCCAGATGGATTCAGAGGAGTCTACAGATCTGAACCGGTTTCTGTTACAGATGGAGCAGTTTGAGTCAATCATCGGGTTCAAACTCCTGAATCACAGAGCGGCAAAACGTCTCTGGAAAGTTTGTGTTGAACATCATTCATTCTTCAGGTACTAAGTCCAACTAAATCATGACCAAAGAGGGTCTAAACCAGGTCCAAACCAGGTCTACCCTAGAACTGAACCAGGTCTTAACCCAGTCTAACTCGGTCTGTTTCTCAGGTGCGTCTCTCCTGAAGACCCCCCAAAACGGTTCAGTCTGGGGTCTAAGTTCCGTTACCAGGGCCGGACTCAGGTCCAGAGTCGCAGAGCCAGCGCTCAGATGCACAGACCTGCACCGCATTTCCCACGATGCATCAGCAAACGGAGCATGCTCAGTCGAAGCCTGGACGGAGGTGAGTTTTAAATATCACAGATTTCTGATCTTTAAGGTTTAGATTTGTCTCTAATCATTCTTCTGAATCCTTCCTAAACCTGGTCCAGATCTGAGCCTGGTCCTGGTCCTGGTCCAGATCTGAGCCTGGTCCTGGTCCTGGTCCTGGTCCTGGTCCAGATCTGAGCCTGGTCCTGGTCCTGGTCCAGATCTGAGCCTGGTCCTGGTCCTGGTCCTGGTCCAGATCTGAGCCTGGTCCTGGTCCTGGTCCAGATCTGAGCCTGGTCCTGGTCCTGGTCCTGGTCCAGATCTGAGCCTGGTCCTGGTCCTGGTCCAGATCTGAGCCTGGTCCTGGTCCTGGTCCAGATCTGAGCCTGGTCCTGGTCAAACAATGTCCCAAGCGACGTGAGCCGCTCCGAGGAGCAGCGACGTGAGCCGCTCCGAGGAGCAGCGACCTGAGCCGCTCCGAGGAGCGACCTGAGCCGCTCCGAGGAGCAGCGACCTGAGCCGCTCCGAGGAGCAGCGACGTGAGCCGCTCCGAGGAGCAGCGACCTGAGCCGCTCCGAGGAGCAGCGACGTGAGCCGCTCCGAGGAGCAGCGACGTGAGCCGCTCGGGGCGACTCCAGCTCGTCACACACTGGGGGCAATTTACAGTTGCCAATTTACCTCACACATGCACCTGCCACCCTGGCCCTGCCCCTTGGCTGGCCCTGCCCCCCGGCTCTGCCCCCCGGCTCCGCCCCCGGCCCCGCCCCCCGGCCCCGCCCCCCGGCCCCGCCCGGGCGGGTCTGTCGCTGAAGGTGTGAGCGCCTGTCAACCTGAAGTTCCAAGTTTGCTCTCTAACCTCTGATTGGTCGTGACAGTTATCTTTCCTCTGATTGGTTGCAGCCTCCAGGCCCAGCTCGTCTGTGATTGGCTCTCCCATCAGTACCCTATCTCTCAGAGCCAATGGCGTGTCTCGCTCAGGTAGCTCCACCCCTGCAGTCGCCACGCTCTGATTGGCCAATGAGCTGTTTTTATTTGTATAATTTAAGGACATTTATTTTTTCATAGTTTTATAGTTTTATTTGTGCAGTGACCTCTGACCTCTGACCTCTGACCTCAGAGCTGTTTGTCTCAAACAGATGCTTCATTTTATTTCTCTTCACCTGATTGGCTGTGTCCTGTCTCTGCCTCCTGATTGGCTCAAGCTGATTTCATGTTTCACTTCAGTCTGTTTGTTCTGCGCTCTGATTGGCTCAGGGCCTTGTGTTGCACTCTGATTGGCTCATACTCTCAGTGCTGCGCTCTGATTGGCTCAGGGCCTTGGGGTGAACTCTGATTGGCTCATACTCTCAGTGCTGCGCTCTGATTGGCTGTTGTTTGTTTTAAAGAAATGGGGAGGGACCTTTATGCCGCCTCCAGAGCCATTGCCGGCAGTGATCTCATTGCCGCGGTAACCACTGAAGACCCTGTCACCATAGTAACCACCGAGGAGAGGGCGGAGTCAAGTGAGGACCAGTTATAGAGCAGCAAAACTAAAGTACGCCAACATTCTGTGATTTACAAGAGACTGTTTTCAGAAACAAAGGAGGCGGAGTCACTGCAGGAAGAGGAGGGGCCTCCACAGGAAAAGGAGGAGCCTGAGGGCAGAGGGGCAGAGTCTGAGGAGGTGTGGCTGCAAAGCCCGCCCACTCAGAGGCAGGACTCAAAGGTAAGATCCTGGTTATAAAAGAAATGAGGGTTAAACCATATGAAAATAAATATATATATATATATATATATATATATATATATATATATATATATATATATATATATATATATATATATATATCAGGGCTCAGATGAAGAATTTTCACTTGTATAGCGGTGCTGCTGAACAATCCCTTCATTTTTCAAAATTTGTAAAGCAATTTTATAATTACACAGCAAAACACGAAAGTGACAATCAATATTTTCCCTTGATATAACACGATTATTTATTTAAAATGTATTTGTAAACATTCTATTTAAAAACCTCCTAACAAATGAACTTTTAAACACTTTTTAAACATTTTTTTTTAAAAACCCAGAAAACTTGCAAATAAAATGAGTTGTTGAACATATTAATCAACACAAAGTCAGATGGTCTTATTAGGCCCGAGCGCCACAAGCTGGCGAGAGGCCCATTAGTCCCGTAAGGCCGTGCGGGCCCACGGCTGCGAAAGTGCGCACGTAGTTCGCACGAAATTTAGCGGTCGTCATCCCCATATAAAGCACTCATTTGCGCTAAGTAGCTCACGAATACGTTCCATCTCTTGCATGTTCCGTTCATATAAACATGTAATGCAAAAATGTAACATTATTACTGTATAGAGGGCCAAAAACACAAAGTGGGCGTAGCCCACTCAAAATGAATGAAAGTACCCGTCAGTGACCAGGGACCCACACCATGAGGTAGGAAAGTGCGAGCGCTTTCCGAAAATGTATAGTTTATGATATTTGAAAAATGGGAAACATTGTTTTCGCATCGGAATATTTAGGCCCTCCTATTGCTCCCGCAACGCTGCCCGCATGTTTGGTGCCCCGTCGCCCCTGGCAAGTACAGTGAACTAGCCCATGCCGAAGGCATGGATCATGCATACTTACTCCTGCTATGACAGAAATAGTTAAAAATTCTCTGCAGTTTTTCCGACAGGCCAGAGACATAAGGGACAGAAACACCCTACCTTCTCTGTTCAGTTTCCCTTTTCTCCTGCTTCTTGGTTCTCTTCACTCTGTTGAGAGCCCAAGCGGGGTAACCACAGGCTGAGAGGGCATTTCGGACATGTTTTTCCTCTTTCTTCTTGTCCTCTGAGCTGGTGGACACCTCTTGTCCTCTGAGCTGGTGGACACCTCTTGTCCTCTGAGCTGGTGGACACCTCTTGTCCTCTGTGTTGTAAGGTTCTAATCACACCCAGCTTGTGCTGTAGTGGGTGGTTGGAACCAAAGAGCAGATATCCCTTATGTTTCTATCCCTTATGTCTCTGGCCTGTCGGAAAAACTGCAGAGAATTTTTAGACAACACGAAGTCCCTGTTTATTTTAAACCAGGAAACACTTTAAGACAAAAACTGGTTCATCCTAAGGACAAGTTGCCGACTCAAAAACAAAGCAATGTAGTTTATTCTGTCCAATGCAGTGAAGAAAGCTGTAAAGAACGTTACATAGGTGAGACAAAACAGCCTCTGCACAAGAGGCTCTATCAGCACAGAAGACACTGGAGTTCAGGACCACAGAAGACACTGGAGTTCAGGACCACAGAAGACACTGGAGTTCAGGACCACAGAAGACACTGGAGTTCAGGACCACAGAAGACACTGGAGTTCAGGACCACAGAAGACACTGGAGTTCAGGACCACAGAAGACACTGGAGTTCAGGACCACAGAAGACACTGGAGTTCAGGACCACAGAAGGTTTGAAGCAGGAAAAAAGATGGTTTGAAAGACGAGTTAAAGAAGCTATTTTTGTTAAAAAAGAAAGACCTTCTTTAAACAGAAACGGAGGTCTAAGGTTCAATCTTCCTGTGCTCTACAATGGGATCCTGAACCCCTGGAGAGGGAGAGGACCAGGACCAGGACATTTAGATGTCCTCAGGTCCTCAGGGTGAGCCAGGGTCTCACAAAGACAAAGGGGAGACTAAGAGTCCATTAAAGGGTTGAATAGGCTCGATAGATACAAAGAGGGTAAGTTTCTGTTGAAACAAACAACTCTTTCCTCTTCAGGAGGCTCCGCCCAATGGGCTGGACTTACCACAGAATAGTATAAATATCGGAGTTCTCGACCTAAATTCTGTTATTGACAATGACTCTTGGATGAAGTCGAAACGTCTATTTTTTCTAACTGAGTCCAGATGAAACAACTGAAGCTTTTTAGTGTTTAGAGTTATTGACCTGTGGCTCCTCCCACTTTCAGACTCCATCTGAGACAGCAGCGTCCTACATGTGTCATGTCCACACAGCGTCCTACATGTGTCATGTCCACACAGCGTCCTACATGTGTCATGTCCACTCAGCGTCCTACATGTGTCATGTCCACACAGCGTCCTACATGTGTCATGTCCACACAGCGTCCTACATGTGTCATGAACACAGCGTCCTACATGTGTCATGACCACACAGCGTCCTACATGTGTCATGTCCACACAGCGTCCTACATGTGTCATGTCCACTCAGCGTCCTACATGTGTCATGTCCACTCAGCGTCCTACATGTGTCATGTCCACACAGCGTCCTACATGTGTCATGTCCACACAGCGTCCTACATGTGTCATGTCCACTCAGCGTCCTACATGTGTCATGTCCACACAGCGTCCTACATGTGTCATGTCCACACAGCGTTCTACATGTGTCATGTCCACACAGCGTTCTACATGTGTCATGTCCACACAGCGTTCTACATGTGTCATGACCACACAGCGTCCTACATGTGTCATGTCCACACAGCGTCCTACATGTGTCATGTCCACACAGCGTCCTATATATATATATATATATATATATATATATATATATATATATATATATATATATATATATATATATATATATATATATATATATATATATATATATATATATATATATAGTAATGTAGTAATAATAATACTATTACTATATTATAGTAATAGTAATATCACAAATGTTTTGGTTTCAGACGGAGTTCAGCGACACTGTGGAGCTGTCCAACACCGAGGTACAAGCGGCTCCTCTTAAGATAAGATATTCCTTTATTGTCCCACATGGGGAAATTTCATTGTTGCAACGCAGGTAGATACAGAGGAAAAGAACAGATCACTTATAGTTATTGCACATGAATATGTGCAATTATTTTCTAATTAATTAATTAATTAATCAAATTAATATCTTAAAGCTGCTCCTCTTAAAGCGGCTCCTCTTAAAGCGGCTCCTCTTGAAGCGGCTCCTCTAGAAGCGGCTCCTCTAGAAGCGGCTCCTCTAGAAGCGCTCTTGAAGCGGCTCCTCTAGAAGCGGCTCCTCTAGAAGCGGCTCTTCTTAAAGCGGCTCCGCTGAAAGCGGCTCCTCTAGAAGCGGCTCCTCTGAAAGCGGCTCCTCTTAAAGTCGCTCTCTTAAAGCGGCTCCTCTAGAAGCGGCTCTTCTTAAAGCGGCTCCTCTTAAAGCGGCTCCTCTTACAGCGGCTCCTCTTAAAGCGGCTCCTCTGAAAGCGGCTCCTCTTGAAGCGGCTCCTCGAGAAGCTGCTCCTCTTAAAGCGGCTCCTCTTATAGCGGCTCCTCTAGAAGCTGCTTCTCCTAAAGCGGCTCCTCTTAAAGCGGCTCCTCTAGAAGCTGCTCCTCCTAAAGTGGCTCCTCTTAAAGCGGCTCCTCTAGAAGCGGCTCCTCTTGAAGCGGCTCCTCTAGAAGCGGCTCTTCTTAAAGCGGCTCCTCTGAAAGCGGCTCCTCTTAAAGCGGCTCCTCTTGAAGCGGCTCCTCTTGAAGCGGCTCCTCTTAAAGCGGCTCCTCTTGAAGCGGCTCCTCTTGAAGCGGCTCCTCTAGAAGCGGCTCTTCTTAAAGCGGCTCCTCTGAAAGCGGCTCCTCTTAAAGCGGCTCCTCTTGAAGCGGCTCCTCTTGAAGCGGCTCCTCTTGAAGCGGCTCCTCTAACACAAGTCGCTTGGAGGAGATTTTAAATCTTTACAGAAGTTGATCAGACGACACTTTCACACAGAGAAAATAATAATCATTTTATCAGTTTCACATCTTAAACTGACATTGAATGTTTGACATAAAAAAGAATGTTACATCTTGATAAAATATATATATATATATATATATATATATATATATATATATATATATATATATATATATATATATATATATATATATATATATATATGATCTTGATATATATATCATCATTTCCTGATGTTGTTTTTCAGTCGGACGAGGATCTGAAAACACAAGTGAGTCTTAGATCTTCATCTTTACAGAGATTTACTTTAAACGATCATTAAACATACGTCCCACTTTCACTCAGGACACTCTGGGCAGCCCCAACGAGACCCCAAACCAGGTCCAGAGCCAAGTCCATAGCCAGGTCCATAGCCAGGTCCATAGCCAGGTCCAGAGCCAGGTCCAGAGCCAGGTCCAGAGCCAGGTCCAGAGCCAGGTCCAGATGCGGTCTGAGGCCCGGTCAGTGTCGGCTCTGAGGCGGTCCTTCCTGGAGGAGGGCTCTCCCAGCAGAGGCCTCTCAGAGTGGGACAGACGTCTGGCCTCGTCCCCCATCAGGCCCCGGGACGACTCGCCCATGATCACCCCGCTGGACCCGGGTGAGATCCAGGACCAGGGTCAGAGCCAAGACCAGGACCAGGACCAGAGCCAGGACCAGGACCGGGATCAGGTCCAGGACCAGGGTCAGGTCCAGAGACCAGAGGAAACTCACCTTAAGGTCAGTGGTTCAATCGTGGTTCTAATGAAGGTTTAGCACAAAAGTTGTTCTTAATTGAGTGTCTGCTTATGATGTCATAAACAGACACTTATGATGTCATGATGTCATAAACATAAACAGACACTTATGATGTCATAAACAGACTCTTATGATGTCATAAACAGACACTTATGATGTCATAAACAGACACTTATGATGTCATAAACAGACACTTATGATGTCCTGATGTCATAAACATAAACAGACACTTATGATGTCATAAACAGACACTTATGATGTCATAAACAGACTCTTATGATGTCATAAACATAAACAGACACTTATGATGTCATAAACAGACTCTTATGATGTCATAAACATAAACAGACACTTATGATGTCATAAACAGACACTTATGATGTCATAAACAGACACTTATGATGTCATAAACAGACTCTTATGATGTCATAAACATAAACAGACACTTATGATGTCATAAACAGACACTTATGATGTCATAAACAGACACTTATGACGTCATAAACAGACACTTATGATGTCATAAACAGACACTTATGATGTCCTGATGTCATAAACATAAACAGACACTTATGATGTCATAAACAGACACTTATGATGTCCTGATGTCATAAACATAAACAGACACTTATGATGTCATAAACAGACACTTATGATATCATAAACAGACTCTTATGATGTCATAAACATAAACAGACACTTATGATGTCATAAACAGACACTTATGATGTCATAAACAGACTCTTATGATGTCATAAACAGAC
The DNA here is from genome assembly GCF_026437365.1 of Eucyclogobius newberryi. NCBI lineage: Eukaryota > Metazoa > Chordata > Actinopteri > Gobiiformes > Gobiidae > Eucyclogobius > Eucyclogobius newberryi. The sequence continues at coordinate 319,717 of NW_027315812.1, read as the reverse complement.
ACTTATAATGTCATAAACATAAACAGACACTTATGATGTCATAAACAGACACTTATGATGTCATAAATAAACTCTTATGATGTCATAAGTGTCTGTTTATGTTTATGACATCATAAGTGTCTGTTTATGACATTATAAGTGTCTGTTTATGACATCATAAGAGTCTGTTTATGACATCATGTTGTTGTTGTTGTTGTTGTTGTTGTTGTTGTATTTTTTCAATTGGATGCCAACCGCCATAATACAACAACAACAACAACAACAACAACAACATGATGTCATAAACAGACTCTTATGATGTCATAAACAGACACTTATAATGTCATAAACAGACACTTATGATGTCATAAACAGACACTTATGATGTCATAAACAGACACTTATGATGTCATAAACAGACACTTATGATGTCATAAACAGACACTTATGATGTCATAAACATAAACAGACACTTATGATGTCATAAACAGACACTTATGATGTCATAAACATAAACAGACACTTATGATGTCATAAACAGACACTTATGATGTCATAAACATAAACAGACACTTATGATGTCATAAACAGACACTTATGATGTCATAAACATAAACAGACACTTATGATGTCATAAACAGACACTTATGATGTCATAAACATAAACAGACACTTATGATGTCATAAACAGACACTATATTATGTTCTTGTATTTTAGGATTGTAGGATTTTTAACCCGTTTCACCTCCTTGACACTTTCACCGTCTTATTGCTGCTGTTGCTTTTGACATTTTTACATACCAGAAAATGTTTCAGTATTTGCAAAAGTAAATTGCTAATGCTAATGCTAATGCAAATGCTAATGCTAATGCTAATGCTAACGCTAACGCTAATACTAAGCATTAGCATTCGTCTCTACAGGGAGGAGGGGGTGCAGCCAGGTCACAGAGGCTCTCTCTCTTTCTCCCTGCTCAGGTCTGCGTTCAGCACCATCTTGCATCAGGACAAACAACTATTTGAGTCTAAAACGACACAATCATCAACTGTGAATTACTGAGCGTCATTGGTGACGCAAGACGCAGCAGAAAACATGGACGAGCACAACACATGTAGTACTCTGACACACATGTTACACACATGCAGTACTTTCACACACATGTAGTACTCTGACACACATGTTACACACATGCAGTACTTTCATACACATGTAGTACTCTGACACACATGTTACACACATGCAGTACTTTCACACACATGTAGTACTCTGACACACATGTTACACACATGCAGTACTTTCATACACATGTAGTACTCTGACACACATGTTACACACATGCAGTACTTTCACACACATGTAGTACTCTGACACACATGTTACACACATGCAGTATTTTCACACACATGTAGTACTCTGACACACATGTTACACACATGCAGTACTTTCACACACATGTAGTACTCTGACACACATGTTACACACATGCAGTATTTTCACACACATGTAGTACTCTGACACACATGTTACACACATGCAGTACTTTCACACACATGTAGTACTCTGACACACATGTTACACACATGCAGTACTTTCACACACATGTAGTACTCTGACACACATGTTACACACATGCAGTACTTTCACACACATGTAGTACTCTGACACACATGTTACACACATGCAGTACTTTCACACACATGTAGTACTCTGACACACATGTTACACACATGCAGTACTTTCATACAAATGTAGTACTCTGACACACATGTTACACACATGCAGTACTTTCACACACATGTAGTACTCTGACACACATGTTACACACATGCAGTACTTTCACACACATGTAGTACTCTGACACACATGTTACACACATGCAGTACTTTCACACACATGTAGTACTCCGACACACATGTTACACACATGCAGTACTTTCACACACATGTAGTACTCCGACACACATGTTACACACATGCAGTACTTTCACACACATGTAGTACTCTGACACACATGTTACACACATGCAGTACTTTCACACACATGTAGTACTCTGACACACATGTTACACACATGCAGTACTTTCACACACATGTAGTACTCTGACACACATGTTACACACATGCAGTACTTTCACACACATGTAGTACTCTGACACACATGTTACACACATGCAGTACTTTCACACACATGTAGTACTCCGACACACATGTTACACACATGCAGTACTTTCACACACATGTAGTACTCTGACACACATGTTACACACATGCAGTACTTTCACACACATGTAGTACTCTGACACACATGTTACACACATGCAGTACTTTCACACACATGTAGTACTCTGACACACATGTTACACACATGCAGTACTTTCACACACATGTAGTACTCTGACACACATGTTACACACATGCAGTACTTTCACACACATGTAGTACTCCGACACACATGTTACACACATGCAGTACTTTCACACACATGTAGTACTCCGACACACATGTTACACACATGCAGTACTTTCACACACATGTAGTACTCTGACACACATGTTACACACATGCAGTACTTTCACACACATGTAGTACTCTGACACACATGTTACACACATGCAGTACTTTCACACACATGTAGTACTCTGACACACATGTTACACACATGCAATACTTTCACACACATGTAGTACTCTGACACACATGTTACACACATGCAGTACTTTCATACAAATGCAGTACATTTTCCACAAATTAGGCACATTACACTTCTTTACACAACTAAACGACATGTTGTTTTTATTGTTGTTGTTGTTGTTGTTGTTTATCACCGTCAGACTTCTTTAGAAGTTCTTTTTCCAATACTTTAGTGTTTCAAAGCTCATGAGTTCAAAGCTCGTTAGAACTTCCTCTTCATCCTCGGCACATTCTTCAACACTACACAACTCTATAACTAACTACTCTACACAACTCTATAACTAACTACACAACACAACTCTATAACTAACTACTCTACACAACTCAATAACTAACTACTCTACACAACTCTATAACTAACTACTCTACACAACTCAATAACTAACTACTCTACACAACTCAATAACTAACTACTCTACACAACTCTATAACTAACTACCCTACACAACTCTATAACTAACTACTCTACACAACTCTATAACTAACTACTCTAAACAACTCTATAACTAACTAAACTACACAACACAACTCTATAACTAACTACACTACACAACTCTATAACTAACTACACTACACAACTCTATAACTAACTACACTACACAACTCTATAACTAACTACACTACACAACTCTATAACTAACAAATCTACACAACTCAATAACTAACTACTCTACACAACTCTATAACTAACTACTCTACACAACTCTAAAACTAACTACTCTACACAACTCAATAACTAACTACTCTAAACAACTCTATAACTAACTAAACTACACAACACAACTCTATAACTAACTACACTACACAACTCTATAACTAACTAAACTACAAAACTCTATAACTAACTAAACTACACAACACAACTCTATAACTAACTACACAACACAACTCTATAACTAACTACACTACACAACTCTATAACTAACTACACTACACAACTCTATTACTAACTACTCTACACAACTCTATAACTAACTGCACTACACAACTCTATAACTAACTACACAACACAACTCTATAACTAACTACACTACACAACTCTATAACTAACTACTCTACACAACTCTATAACTAACTACTCTACGCAACTCTATAACTAACTACACAACACAACTCTATAACTAACTACTCTACACAACTCTATAACTAACTGCACTACACAACTCTATAACTAACTACTCTACACAACTCTATAACTAACTACACAACACAACTCTATAACTAACTACACTACACAACTCTATAACTAACTACTCTACACAACTCTATAACTAACTACTCTACACAACTCTATAACTAACTACACAACACAACTCTATAACTAACTACACTACACAACTCTATAACTAACTAAACTACAAAACTCTATAACTAACTAAACTACACAACTCTATAACTAACTACTCTACACAACTCAATAACTAACTACTCTACACAACTCTATAACTAACTACTCTACACAACTCTATAACTAACTAAACTACACAACACAACTCTATAACTAACTACTCTACACAACTCTAAAACTAACTACTCTACAAAACTCTATAACTAACTAAACTACACAACACAACTCTATAACTAACTACTCTACACAACTCAATAACTAACTACTCTACACAACTCTATAACTAACTAAACTACACAACACAACTCTATAACTAACTACTCTACACAACTCAATAACTAACTACACTACACAACTCTATAACTAACTAAACTACAAAACTCTATAACTAACTAAACTACACAACACAACTCTATAACTAACTACACAACACAACTCTATAACTAACTAAACTACAAAACTCTATAACTAACTAAACTACACAACACAACTCTATAACTAACTACACAACACAACTCTATAACTAACTACACTACACAACTCTATAACTAACTACACTACACAACTCTATTACTAACTACTCTACACAACTCTATAACTAACTACACAACACAACTCTATAACTAACTACTCTACACAACTCTATAACTAACTACACTACACAACTCTATTACTAACTACTCTACACAACTCTATAACTAACTACACAACACAACTCTATAACTAACTACTCTACACAACTCTATAACTAACTACACTACACAACTCTATTACTAACTACTCTACACAACTCTATAACCAACTACACAACACAACTCTATAACTAACTACTCTACACAACTCTATAACTAACTACTCTACACAACTCAATAACTAACTACTCTACACAACTCTATAACTAACTACACAACACAACTCTATAACTAACTACACTACACAACTCTATAACTAACTACACTACACAACTCTATAACTAACTACACTACACAACTCTATAACTAACTAAACTACACAACACAACTCTATAACTAACTAAACTACACAACTCTATAACTAACTACACTACACGACACAACTCTATAACTAACTAAACTACACAACTCTATAACTAACTACACTACACAACTCTATAACTAACTAAACTACACAACTCTATAACTAACTACACTACACGACACAACTCTATAACTAACTAAACTACACAACTCTATAACTAACTAAACTACACAACTCTATAACTAACTACTCTACACAACTCTATAACTAACTACACAACATGACACAAATCTATAACTAACTACACAACATGACACAACTCTATAACTAACTACACAACATGACACAACTCTATAACTAACTACACAACATGACACAAATCTATAACTAACTACACAACATGACACAACTCTATAACTAACTACACAACATGACACAACTCTATAACTAACTACACAACATGACACAACTCTATAACTAACTACACAACATGACACAACTCTATAACTAACTACACAACATGACACAACTCTATAACTAACTACACAACATGACACAACTCTATAACTAACTACACAACATGACACAACTCTATAACTAACTACACAACATGACACAACTCTATAACTAACTACACAACATGACACAACTCTATAACTAACTACACAACATGACACAACTCTATAACTAACTACACAACATGACACAACTCTATAACTAACTACACAACATGACACAACTCTATAACTAACTACACAACATGACACAACTCTATAACTAACTACACAACATGACACAACTCTATAACTAACTACACAACATGACACAACTCTATAACTAACTACACAACATGACACAACTCTATAACTAACTACACAACATGACACAACTCTATAACTAACTACACAACATGACACAACTCTATAACTAACTACACAACATGACACAACTCTATAACTAACTACACAACATGACACAACTCTATAACTAACTACACAACATGACACAACTCTATAACTAACTACACAACATGACACAACTCTATAACTAACTACACGACACAACTTCATTTAAAAAAAAAACTAGAGACTTTAATCTAAAGAATAAAGTCTTTACTACAAACATGTATTTTACATAAGAATACAGACACTCGCACTGGCTTCAGCCACATGATCTAGTTTGATATGTTCTTCTGAGCAGATACACTCTGACCCTCTGACCCTCTGACCTTCTGCTCTTCTGACACTCTGACCCTCTGACCCTCTGACCTTCTGCTCCTCTGACACTCTGACCCTCTGACCCTCTGACCTTCTGCTCCTCTGACCCTCTGACCCTCTGACCTTCTGCTCTTCTGACACTCTGACCCTCTGACTCTCTGACCTTCTGCTCCTCTGACCCTCTGACACTCTGACCCTCTGACCTTCTGCTCCTCTGACACTCTGACCCTCTGACCCTCTGACCTTCTGCTCCTCTGACCCTCTGACCCTCTGACCTTCTGCTCTTCTGACACTCTGACCCTCTGACTCTCTGACCTTCTGCTCCTCTGACCCTCTGACACTCTGACCCTCTGACCTTCTGCTCCTCTGACACTCTGACCCTCTGACCCTCTGACCTTCTGCTCCTCTGACACTCTGACCCTCTGACCCTCTGACCTTCTGCTCCTCTGACACTCTGACACTCTGACCCTCTGACACTCTGACCTTCTGCTCCTCTGACACTCTGACACTCTGACCCTCTGACTCTCTGACCCTCTGACCCTCTGACCCTATGACCCTCTGACCCTCTGACACTCTGACCCTCTGACTCTGATCCTCTGACCCTCTGACCTTCTGCTCCTCTGACACTCTGACACTCTGACCCTCTGACACTCTGACACTCTGACCCTCTGACCTTCTGCTCCTCTGACACTCTGACCCTCTGACCCTCTGACCTTCTGCTCCTCTGACACTCTGACCCTCTGACCCTCTGACCTTCTGCTCCTCTGACACTCTGACCCTCTGACCTTCTGCTCCTCTGACACTCTGACCCTCTGACCCTCTGACCTTCTGCTCCTCTGACACTCTGACCCTCTGACTCTCTGACCCTCTGACCTTCTGCTCTTCTGACACTGACCCTCTGACCTTCTGCTCCTCTGACACTCTGACCCTCTGACACTCTTACCCTCTGACCCTCTGACCCTCTGACACTCTGACCCTCTGACCCTCTGACCCTCTGACCTTCTGCTCCTCTGACACTCTGACCCTCTGACCCTCTGACCTTCTGCTCCTCTGACCCTCTGACACTCTGACTCTCTGACCCTCTGACCTTCTGCTCCTCTGACACTCTGACACTCTGACCCTCTGACCCTCTGACCCTCTGACCCTCTGACCCTATGACCCTCTGACCCTCTGACACTCTGACCCTCTGACTCTCTGATCCTCTGACCCTCTGACCTTCTGCTCCTCTGACACTCTGACCCTCTGACACTCTGACTCTCTGACCCTCTGACCCTCTGACCCTCTGACCTTCTGCTCCTCTGACACTCTGACCCTCTGACCTTCTGCTCCTCTGACACTCTGACCCTCTGACACTCTGACTCTCTGACCCTCTGACCCTCTGACCCTCTGACCCTCTGACCTTCTGCTCCTCTGACACTCTGACCCTCTGACCTTCTGCTCCTCTGACACTCTGACCCTCTGACCCTGTGCTCCTCTGCTCCTCACTCTGCCTCAGGGCAGCTGTGACACATTTAAACAGTTTTGTGTTTTCAGAACGGCACCGGAGCCGAGAGGAACCACTCTCCCATGATTGAACCACTAGAACCAGAGCAGGTTAGTCATCCTCTGCTCCTCTGACCCTCTCCTCCTCTGATCTGCTCTTCTGATCCTCTGACTCTCTGATCCTCTGACTCTCTGACCCTCTGCTCCTCTGACTCTCTGACCCTCTGCTCCTCTGACCCTCTCCTCCTCTGACCCTCTGCTCTTCTGATCCTCTGACTCTCTGACCCTCTGCTCCTCTGACTCTCTGACCCTCTGCTCCTCTGACCCTCTGCTCTTCTGATCCTCTGACTCTCTGACCCTCTGACTCTCTGACCCTCTGCTCCTCTGACTCTCTGACCCTCTGCTCCTCTGACTCTCTGACCCTCTGCTCCTCTGACCCTCTCCTCCTCTGACCCTCTGCTCTTCTGCTCCTCTGACTCTCTGACCCTCTGCTCCTCTGACCCTCTCCTCCTCTGACCCTCTGCTCCTCTGCTCCTCTGACTCTCTGACTCTCTGCTCCTCTGACCCTCTGCTCTTCTGATCCTCTGACTCTCTGACCCTCTGACTCTCTGACCCTCTGCTCCTCTGACTCTCTGACCCTCTGCTCCTCTGACCCTCTCCTCCTCTGACCCTCTGCTCTTCTGATCCTCTGACTCTCTGACCCTCTGCTCCTCTGACTCTCTGACCCTCTGCTCCTCTGACTCTCTGACCCTCTGCTCCTCTGACCCTCTCCTCCTCTGACCCTCTGCTCCTCTGACTCTCTGACCCTCTGCTCCTCTGACCCTCTCCTCCTCTGACCCTCTGCTCCTCTGACTCTCTGACCCTCTGCTCCTCTGACTCTCTGACCCTCTGCTCCTCTGACCCTCTCCTCCTCTGACCCTCTGCTCTTCTGCTCCTCTGACTCTCTGACCCTCTGCTCCTCTGACTCTCTGACCCTCTGCTCCTCTGACCCTCTCCTCCTCTGACCCTCTGCTCTTCTGCTCCTCTAACTCTCTGACCCTCTGCTCCTCTGACCCTCTCCTCCTCTGACCCTCTGCTCCTCTGCTCCTCTGACTCTCTGACTCTCTGCTCCTCTGACCCTCCCTTCCTCTGACCCTCTGACCCTAAGCTCCTCTGCTCCTCTGACCCTCTGCTCCTCTGTTCCTCTGACCCTCTGCTCCTCTGCTCCTCTGACCCTCTGAACCCCTGCTCCTCTGCTCCTCTGCGCCTCTGTATCCTCTGCTCCTCTTTATCCTCTGCTCCTCTGCATCCTCTGCTCCACTGCTCCTCTCCTCCTCCTCTCCTCTGCCTCCTCTCCTCCTCTGCCTCCTCTGCTTCCTCTGCTCCTTTGCTCCTCTGCTCCTCTGCCTCCTCTGCTCCTCCCCTCCTCTGCCTCCTCCCCTCCTCCGCTCCTTTGCTCCTCTGCTCCTCTGCCTCCTCTGCTCCTTTGCTCCTCTGCTCCTCTGCCTCCTCTGCTCCTCTGCCTCCTCCCCTCCTCTGCTCCTCTGCTCCTCTTCTCCTTTGCTCCTCTGCTCCTCTGCCTCCTCTGCTTCTCTGGTCCTCTCCTCCTCTGCCTCCTCTGCTCCTCCCCTCCTCTGCTCCTCTGCCTCCTCTGCCTCCTCTGCTTCTCTGGTCCTCTCCTCCTCTGCTCCTCTGCCTCTTCTGCTCCTCTGCCCCTCTGCTCCTCTGCTCCTCTGCTCCTCTGCCTCCTCTGCTCCTCCCCTCCTCTGCCTCCTCTGCTCCTTTGCTCCTCTGCTCCTCTGCTCCTCTGCTCCTCTGCCTCCTCTGCTTCTCTGGTCCTCTCCTCCTCTGCTCCTCTGCCTCCTCTGCCTCCTCTGCTCCTCCCTTCCTCTGCTCCTCTGCTCCTCTGCCTCCTCTGCTCCTCCCCTCCTCTGCCTCCTCTGCTCCTCTGCTCCTCTGCTCCTCTGCTCCTCTGCTCCTCTGCTCCTCTCCTCCTCTGCTCCTCTGCCTCCTCTGCCTCCTCTGCTCCTCTGCTCCTCATAACTCTTGCTTGTGTTTTAGGACTTTGAGATGTCTCCAGAGCTTAATCTTCTGCTTCGATCCGAGCGAGACCAGAACGTTCTGAGAGAACTGAACCTGCTCCAGGTGAAGACCAGAGGCTCCTCCCCCTGACCCCACCAGAGGCTCCTCCCCCTGACCCCACCAGAGGCTCCTCCCCCTGACCCCACCAGAGGCTCCTCCTCCTGACCCCACCAGAGGCTCCTCCTCCTGACCCCACCAGAGGCTCCTCCCCCTGACCCCACCAGAGGCTCCTCCTCCTGACCCCACCAGAGGCTCCTCCTCCTGACCCCACCAGAGGCTCCTCCCCCTGACCCCACCAGAGGCTCCTCCTCCTGACCCCACCAGAGGCTCCTCCCCCTGACCCCACCAGAGGCTCCTCCTCCTGACCCCACCAGAGGCTCCTCCTCCTGACCCCACCAGAGGTTCCTCCTCCTGACCCCACCAGAGGCTCCTCCTCCTGACCCCACCAGAGGCTCCTCCCCCTGACCCCACCAGAGGCTCCTCCCCCTGACCCCACCAGAGGTTCCTCCTCCTGACCCCACCAGAGGCTCCTCCCCCTGACCCCACCAGAGGCTCCTCCCCCTGACCCCACCAGAGGTTCCTCCTCCTGACCCCACCAGAGGCTCCTCTTCCTGACCCCACCAGAGACTCCTCCTCCTGACCCCACCAGAGGCTCCTCCTCCTGACCCCACCAGAGACTCCTCCTCCTGACCCCACCAGAGGTTCCTCCCCCTGACCTCACCAGAGGCTCCTCCCCCTGACCCCACCAGAGACTCCTCCTCCTGACCCCACCAGAGGCTCCTCCTCCTAACCCCACCAGAGGCTCCTCCTCCTGACCCCACCAGAGGCTCCTCCCCCTGACCCGACCAGAGGCTCCTCTTCCTGACCCCACCAGAGGCTCCTCCTCCTGACCCCACCAGAGGCTCCTCCTCCTAACCCCACCAGAGGCTCCCCCTGACCCCACCAGAGGCTCCTCCTCCTGACCCCACCAGAAGCTCCTCCTCCTGACCCCACCAGAAGCTCCTCCTCCTAACCCCACCAGAGGCTCCTCCCCCTGACCCCACCAGAGGCTCCCCCTGACCTCACCAGAGGCTCCTCCTCCTGACCCCACCAGAGGCTCCTCCTCCTGACCCCACCAGAAGCTCCTCCTCCTGACCCCACCAGAGGCTCCTCCCCCTGACCCCACCAGAGGCTCCTCCTCCTGACCCCACCAGAGGCTCCCCCTGACCCCACCAGAGGCTCCTCCTCCTGACCCCACCAGAGGCTCCCCCTGACCCCACCAGAGGCTCCTCCTCCTGACCCCACCAGAGGCTCCTCCTCCTGACCCCACCAGAGGCTCCTCCCCCTGACCCCACCAGAGGCTCCTCCTCCTGACCCCACCAGAGGCTCCTCCTCCTAACTCCACCAAAGGCTCCTCCTCCTGACCCCACCAGAGGCTCCTCCTCCTAACCCCACCAGAGGCTCCCCCTGACCCCACCAGAAGCTCCTCCTCCTAACCCCACCAGAGGCTCCTCCCCCTGACCCCACCAGAGGCTCCTCCTCCTGACCCCACCAGAGGCTCCTCCTCCTGACCCCACCAGAAGCTCCTCCTCCTAACCCCACCAGAGGCTCCTCCTCCTGACCCCACCAGAGGCTCCTCCCCCTGACCCCACCAGAGGCTCCTCCTCCTGACCCCACCCCTTTGTGACGTTTGTCCTTCTGATGATCGAGACAGAACATGACCTTTGACCCCATTGGGCCTTTGGTTTCTCTGGTTTCGGCCTTGAAAATGGTTCTGATCCTAGTGTGGTCTTGTTTTTAGACCTCGGAGAAGCTGGAGCGGATATTCCTGGTGCCGGAGTCATGTGACGCTCAGGTACAGACTCCGCCCCTTTCACTGCATGCTAACAGGCTAACGCTAACGCAGACAGTGAGCGAGGACGGAATGAGCGACAGCGACGAGATCAGCGATAATGTCAGCGATGACGTCATCAGTGTCCTGGCTCAGGTCACCGCTGACGCTAACGACGCTAACGACGCTAACGAGAAGCCGGTGCTGCTGCAATCCCAGTGTTTCTATGACGATGAGGAAACAGCCAATCAGAGCGCAGACATTGAGGACAAGGACCAGGACCAGGAGGTAAAACCAGGTCCACCACCCGGTCTGAAACCTGCTCTAAAAACCTGATCCCAGTCCTGGATTAGTCCTGGTTTAGACCTGGTTTAGACCTGGTTTAGTCCTGGTTTAGTCCTGGGTTAGTCCTGGTTTAGACCTGGTTTAGTCCTGGTTTAGTCCTGGGTTAGTCCTGGTTTAGACCTGGTTTAGTCCTGGTTTAGTCCTGGGTTAGTCCTGGTTTAGTCCTGGTTTAGACCTGGTTTAGTCCTGGGTTAGTCCTGGGTTAGTCCTGGTTTAGACCTGGTTTAGACCTGGTTTAGTCCTGGTTTAGTCCTGGGTTAGTCCTGGTTTAGACCTGGTTTAGTCCTGGTTTAGTCCTGGGTTAGTCCTGGTTTAGACCTGGTTTAGTCCTGGTTTAGTCCTGGGTTAGTCCTGGTTTAGTCCTGGTTTAGACCTGGTTTAGTCCTGAGTTAGTCCTGGGTTAGTCCTGGGTTAGTCCTGGTTTAGTCCTAATTTAGTCCTGGTTTAGTCCTGGTTTAGTCCTGGGTTAGTCCTGGTTTAGTCCTGGTTTAGTCCTGGTTTAGTCCTGGGTTAGTCCTGGTTTAAACCTGGTTTAGTCTTGGTTTAGTCCTGGGTTAGTCCTGGTTTAGTCCTGGTTTAGTCCTGGTTTAGACCTGGTTTAGACCTGGTTTAGTCCTGGTTTAGTCTTGGGTTAGTCCTGGTTTAGTCCTGGTTTAGTCCTGGTTCAGTCCTGGGTTAGTCCTGGGTTAGTCCTGGGTTAGTCCTGGGTTAGTCCTAATTTAGTCCTGGTTTAGTCCTGGTTTAGTCCTGGTTCAGTCCTGGTTCAGTCCTGAGTTAGTCCTGGTTTAGTCCTGGTTTAGTCCTGGGTTAGTCCTGGTTTAGTCCTGGTTTAGACCTGGTTTAGTCCTGGGTTAGTCCTGGGTTAGTCCTGGGTTAGTCCTGGTTTAGTCCTAATTTAGTCCTGGTTTAGTCCTGGTTTAGTCCTGGTTTAGTCCTGGTTTAGTCCTGGTTAAGTCTTGGGTTAGTCCTGGGTTAGTCCTGGTTTAGTCCTGGTTTAGTCCTGGTTTAGTCCTGGGTTAGTCCTGGTTTAAACCTGGTTTAGTCTTGGTTTAGTCCTGGGTTAGTCCTGGTTTAGTCCTGGTTTAGTCCTGGTTTAGACCTGTTTTAGACCTGGTTTAGTCCTGGTTTAGTCCTGGTTTAGTCTTGGGTTAGTCCTGGTTTAGTCCTGGTTTAGTCCTGGTTCAGTCCTGGGTTAGTCCTGGGTTAGTCCTGGGTTAGTCCTGGGTTAGTCCTAATTTAGTCCTGGTTTAGTCCTGGTTTAGTCCTGGTTCAGTCCTGGTTCAGTCCTGAGTTAGTCCTGGTTTAGTCCTGGTTTAGTCCTGGTTTAGTCCTGGTTTAGTCCTGGTTCAGTCCTGGGTTAGTCCTGGGTTACTCCTGGGTTAGTCCTAATTTAGTCCTGGTTTAGTCCTGGTTTAGTCCTGGTTCAGCCCTGGTTCAGCCCTGGTTCAGTCCTGGTTTAGACCTGGTTTAGACCTGGTTTAGTCCTGGTTTAGTCCTGGTTTAGTCCTGGTTTAGTCCTGGTTTAGTCTTGGGTTAGTCCTGGGCTAGTCCTGGTTTAGTCCTGGTTTAGTCCTGGTTTAGTCCTGGGTTAGTCCTGGTTTAAACCTGGTTTAGTCTTGGTTTAGTCCTGGGTTAGTCCTGGTTTAGTCCTGGTTTAGTCCTGGTTTAGACCTGGTTTAGACCTGGTTTAGTCCTGGTTTAGTCCTGGTTTAGTCCTGGTTTAGTCTTGGGTTAGTCCTGGGTTAGTCCTGGTTTAGTCCTGGGTTAGTCCTGGTTTAGTCCTGGTTTAGTCCTGGTTTAGTCCTGGTTCAGTCCTGGTTTAGTCCTGGTTCAGTCCTGGGTTTGTCCTGGGTTAGTCTTGGGTTAGTCCTGGGTTAGTCCTGGTTTAGTCCTGGTTTAGTCCTGGGTTAGTCCTGGTTTAAACCTGGTTTAGTCTTGGTTTAGTCCTGGGTTAGTCCTGGTTTAGTCCTGGTTCAGTCCTGGGTTAGTCCTGGGTTAGTCCTGGGTTAGTCCTGGGTTAGTCCTGGTTTAGTCCTGGTTTAGTCCTGGTTTAGTCCTGGGTTAGTCCTGGTTTAGACCTGGTTTAGTCTTGGTTTAGTCCTGGGTTAGTCCTGGTTTAGTCCTGGTTTAGTCCTGGTTTAGTCCTGGTTTAGTCCCGCTTTAGTCCCGCTTTAGTCCCGCTTTAGACCTGCCTTAGGCCTGCTTTAGTCCTGCTTTAGTCCTGCTTTAGTCCCGCTTTAGTCCCGCTTTAGTCCCGCTTCAGTCCCGCTTCAGTCCCGCTTTAGACTCGCTTTAGACCCGCTTTAGACCCGCTTTAGTCGTGCTTTAGTCGTGCTTTAGACCTGCTTTAGTCCTGCTTTAGTCGTGCTTTAGTCCTGCTTTAGACCTGCTTTAGTCCTGCTTTAGACCTACTTTAGTCCTGCTTTAGACCTGCTTTAGTCCTGCTTTAGACCTGCTTTAGTCCTTCTTTAGTCCTGCTTTAGTCCTGCTTTAGACCTGCTTTAGTCCTGCTTTAGACCTGCTTTAGTCCTGCTTTAGACCTGCTTTAGTCCTGCTTTAGTCCTGCTTTAGACCTGCTTTAGTCCTGCTTTAGACCTGCTTTAGTCCTGCTTTAGTCCTGCTTTAGTCCTGCTTTAGTCCTGCTTTAGACCTGCTTTAGACCTGCTTTAGTCCTGCTTTAGACCTGCTTTAGTCCCGCTTTAGTCCCGCTTTAGACCCGCTTTAGACCCGCTTTAGACCCGCTTTAGTCCCGCTTTAGTCCTGCTTTAGTCCCGCTTTAGTCCCGCTTTAGTCCCGCTTCAGTCCCGCTTTAGTCCCGCTTTAGACCCGCTTTAGACCCGCTTTAGTTCTGCTTTAGTCCTGCTTTAGTCCTGCTTTAGTCGTGCTTTAGACCTGCTTTAGTCCTGCTTTAGTCCTGCTTTAGTCGTGCTTTAGTCCTGCTTTAGTCCTGCTTTAGACCTGCTTTAGTCCTGCTTTAGTCCTGCTTTAGACCTGCTTTAGTCCTGCTTTAGACCTGCTTTAGTCCTGCTTTAGTCCTGTTTTAGACCTGCTTTAGTCCTGCTTTAGTCCTGCTTTAGACCTGCTTTAGTCCTGCTTTAGTCCTGCTTTAGTCCTGCTTTAGTCCTGCTTTAGTCCTGCTTTAGACCTGCTTTAGTCCTGCTTTAGACCTGCTTTAGTCCTGCTTTAGACCTGCTTTAGTCCTGCTTTAGTCCTGCTTTAGTCCTGCTTTAGTCCTGCTTTAGACCTGCTTTAGTCCTGCTTTAGTCCTGCTTTAGACCTGCTTTAGTCCTGCTTTAGACCTGCTTTAGTCCCGCTTTAGTCCTGTTTTAGACCTGCTTTAGTCCTGCTTTAGTCCTGCTTTAGACCTGCTTTAGTCCTGCTTTAGTCCTGCTTTAGTCCTGCTTTAGACCTGCTTTAGTCCTGCTTTAGACCTGCTTTAGTCCTGCTTTAGACCTAATTTAGTCCTGCTTTAGACCTGCTTTAGTCCCGCTTTAGTCCCGCTTTAGTCCTGCTTTAGTCCTGCTTTAGTCCTGCTTTAGACCTGCTTTAGTCCTGCTTTAGACCTGCTTTAGTCCTGCTTTAGTCCTGCTTTAGTCCTGCTTTAGACCTGCTTTAGACCTGCTTTAGTCCTGCTTTAGACCTGCTTTAGTCCCGCTTTAGTCCCGCTTTAGTCCCGCTTTAGACCTGCTTTAGACCTGCTTTAGACCTACTTTAGTCCTGCTTTAGTCCTGCTTTAGTCCCGCTTTAGTCCCGCTTTAGTCCCGCTTCAGTCCCGCTTTAGTCCCGCTTTAGACTCGCTTTAGACCCGCTTTAGACCCGCTTTAGTCCTGCTTTAGTCCTGCTTTAGTCCTGCTTTAGACCTGCTTTAGTCCTGTTTTAGTCGTGCTTTAGTCGTGCTTTAGACCTGCTTTAGTCCTGCTTTAGTCGTACTTTAGTCCTGCTTTAGTCCCGCTTTAGTCCCGCTTTAGTCCCGCTTCAGTCCCGCTTCAGTCCCGCTTTAGACTCGCTTTAGACCCGCTTTAGACCCGCTTTAGTCGTGCTTTAGTCGTGCTTTAGACCTGCTTTAGTCCTGCTTTAGTCGTGCTTTAGTCCTGCTTTAGACCTGCTTTAGTCCTGCTTTAGACCTACTTTAGTCCTGCTTTAGACCTGCTTTAGTCCTGCTTTAGACCTGCTTTAGTCCTTCTTTAGTCCTGCTTTAGTCCTGCTTTAGACCTGCTTTAGTCCTGCTTTAGACCTGCTTTAGTCCTGCTTTAGACCTGCTTTAGTCCTGCTTTAGTCCTGCTTTAGACCTGCTTTAGTCCTGCTTTAGACCTGCTTTAGTCCTGCTTTAGTCCTGCTTTAGTCCTGCTTTAGTCCTGCTTTAGACCTGCTTTAGACCTGCTTTAGTCCTGCTTTAGACCTGCTTTAGTCCCGCTTTAGTCCCGCTTTAGACCCGCTTTAGACCCGCTTTAGACCCGCTTTAGTCCCGCTTTAGTCCCTGCTTTAGTCCCGCTTTAGTCCCGCTTTAGTCCCGCTTCAGTCCCGCTTTAGTCCCGCTTTAGACCCGCTTTAGACCCGCTTTAGTTCTGCTTTAGTCCTGCTTTAGTCCTGCTTTAGTCGTGCTTTAGACCTGCTTTAGTCCTGCTTTAGTCCTGCTTTAGTCGTGCTTTAGTCCTGCTTTAGTCCTGCTTTAGACCTGCTTTAGTCCTGCTTTAGTCCTGCTTTAGACCTGCTTTAGTCCTGCTTTAGACCTGCTTTAGTCCTGCTTTAGTCCTGTTTTAGACCTGCTTTAGTCCTGCTTTAGTCCTGCTTTAGACCTGCTTTAGTCCTGCTTTAGTCCTGCTTTAGTCCTGCTTTAGTCCTGCTTTAGTCCTGCTTTAGACCTGCTTTAGTCCTGCTTTAGACCTGCTTTAGTCCTGCTTTAGACCTGCTTTAGTCCTGCTTTAGTCCTGCTTTAGTCCTGCTTTAGTCCTGCTTTAGACCTGCTTTAGTCCTGCTTTAGTCCTGCTTTAGACCTGCTTTAGTCCTGCTTTAGACCTGCTTTAGTCCCGCTTTAGTCCTGTTTTAGACCTGCTTTAGTCCTGCTTTAGTCCTGCTTTAGACCTGCTTTAGTCCTGCTTTAGTCCTGCTTTAGTCCTGCTTTAGACCTGCTTTAGTCCTGCTTTAGACCTGCTTTAGTCCTGCTTTAGACCTAATTTAGTCCTGCTTTAGACCTGCTTTAGTCCCGCTTTAGTCCCGCTTTAGTCCTGCTTTAGTCCTGCTTTAGTCCTGCTTTAGACCTGCTTTAGTCCTGCTTTAGACCTGCTTTAGTCCTGCTTTAGTCCTGCTTTAGTCCTGCTTTAGTCCTGCTTTAGACCTGCTTTAGTCCTGCTTTAGACCTGCTTTAGACCTGCTTTAGTCCTGCTTTAGACCTGCTTTAGTCCCGCTTTAGTCCCGCTTTAGTCCCGCTTTAGACCTGCTTTAGACCTGCTTTAGACCTACTTTAGTCCTGCTTTAGTCCTGCTTTAGTCCCGCTTTAGTCCCGCTTTAGTCCCGCTTCAGTCCCGCTTTAGTCCCGCTTTAGACTCGCTTTAGACCCGCTTTAGACCCGCTTTAGTCCTGCTTTAGACCTGCTTTAGTCCTGTTTTAGTCGTGCTTTAGTCGTGCTTTAGACCTGCTTTAGTCCTGCTTTAGTCGTACTTTAGTCCTGCTTTAGACCTGCTTTAGTCCTGCTTTAGTCCTGCTTTAGTCCTGCTTTAGTCCTGCTTTAGACCTGCTTTAGTCCTGCTTTAGTCCTGCTTTAGTCCTGCTTTAGTCCTGCTTTAGACCTGCTTTAGACCTGCTTTAGTCCTGCTTTAGTCCTGCTTTAGTCCTGCTTTAGACCTGCTTTAGTCCTGCTTTAGACCTGCTTTAGTCCTGCTTTAGACCTGCTTTAGTCCTGCTTTAGACCTGTTTTAGTCCTGCTTTAGACCTGTTTTAGTCCTGCTTTAGACCTGCTTTAGTCCTGCTTTAGTCCTGCTTTAGTCCTGCTTTAGTCCTGCTTTAGACCTGCTTTAGACCTGCTTTAGTCCTGCTTTAGTCCTGCTTTAGTCCTGCTTTAGTCCTGCTTTAGACCTGCTTTAGTCCTGCTTTAATCCTGCTTTAGTCCTGCTTTAGTCCTGCTTTAGACCTGCTTTAGTCCTGCTTTAGTCCTGCTTTAGTCCTGCTTTAGTCGTGCTTTAGTCCTGCTTTAGTCCTGCTTTAGACCTGCTTTAGTCCTGCTTTAGTCCTGCTTTAGACCTGCTTTAGTCCTGCTTTAGACCTGCTTTAGTCCTGCTTTAGTCCTGTTTTAGACCTGCTTTAGTCCTGCTTTAGTCCTGCTTTAGACCTGCTTTAGTCCTGCTTTAGTCCTGCTTTAGTCCTGCTTTAGTCCTGCTTTAGACCTGCTTTAGTCCTGCTTTAGACCTGCTTTAGTCCTGCTTTAGACCTGCTTTAGTCCTGCTTTAGTCCTGCTTTAGTCCTGCTTTAGTCCTGCTTTAGTCCTGCTTTAGACCTGCTTTAGTCCTGCTTTAGTCCTGCTTTAGACCTGCTTTAGTCCTGCTTTAGACCTGCTTTAGTCCCGCTTTAGTCCTGTTTTAGACCTGCTTTAGTCCTGCTTTAGTCCTGCTTTAGACCTGCTTTAGTCCTGCTTTAGTCCTGCTTTAGTCCTGCTTTAGACCTGCTTTAGTCCTGCTTTAGACCTGCTTTAGTCCTGCTTTAGACCTAATTTAGTCCTGCTTTAGACCTGCTTTAGTCCCGCTTTAGTCCCGCTTTAGTCCTGCTTTAGTCCTGCTTTAGTCCTGCTTTAGACCTGCTTTAGTCCTGCTTTAGACCTGCTTTAGTCCTGCTTTAGTCCTGCTTTAGTCCTGCTTTAGTCCTGCTTTAGACCTGCTTTAGACCTGCTTTAGTCCTGCTTTAGACCTGCTTTAGTCCCGCTTTAGTCCCGCTTTAGTCCCGCTTTAGACCTGCTTTAGACCTGCTTTAGACCTGCTTTAGTCCTGCTTTAGTCCTGCTTTAGTCCCGCTTTAGTCCCGCTTTAGTCCCGCTTCAGTCCCGCTTTAGTCCCGCTTTAGACTCGCTTTAGACCCGCTTTAGACCCGCTTTAGTCCTGCTTTAGTCCTGCTTTAGTCCTGCTTTAGACCTGCTTTAGTCCTGTTTTAGTCGTGCTTTAGTCGTGCTTTAGACCTGCTTTAGTCCTGCTTTAGTCGTACTTTAGTCCTGCTTTAGTCCTGCTTTAGTCCTGCTTTAGTCCTGCTTTAGTCCTGCTTTAGACCTGCTTTAGTCCTGCTTTAGTCCTGCTTTAGTCCTGCTTTAGTCCTGCTTTAGACCTGCTTTAGTCCTGCTTTAGTCCTGCTTTAGTCCTGCTTTAGACCTGCTTTAGTCCTGCTTTAGACCTGCTTTAGTCCTGCTTTAGACCTGCTTTAGTCCTGCTTTAGACCTGTTTTAGTCCTGCTTTAGACCTGTTTTAGTCCTGCTTTAGACCTGCTTTAGTCCTGCTTTAGTCCTGCTTTAGTCCTGCTTTAGTCCTGCTTTAGACCTGCTTTAGACCTGCTTTAGTCCTGCTTTAGTCCTGCTTTAGTCCTGCTTTAGACCTGCTTTAGTCCTGCTTTAATCCTGCTTTAGTCCTGCTTTAGACCTGCTTTAGACCTGCTTTAGTCCTGCTTTAGACCTGCTTTAGTCCTGCTTTAGTCCTGCTTTAGTCCTGCTTTAGTCCTGCTTTAGACCTGCTTTAGTCCTGCTTTAATCCTGCTTTAGTCCTGCTTTAGACCTGCTTTAGTCCCGCTTTAGTCCCGCTTTAGACCTGCTTTAGTCCTGCTTTAGACCTGCTTTAGTCCTGCTTTAGACCTGTTTTAGTCCTGCTTTAGTCCTGCTTTAGACCTGCTTTAGTCCTGCTTTAGACCTGTTTTAGTCCTGCTTTAGACCTGTTTTAGTCCTGCTTTAGACCTGCTTTGGTTTCTTTGTCATATATATATATATATATATTTTACATTTGTATAAAACCTGTGCATGGGGTGCACGGTGCAAAGGCGCTTAGCGCTCTTGTTCCCCAAGAAGGAGATCATGGGTTCGATTCCCGGACCAGACCTACATCACATGATCTCTCTGGGTGGAGTCTGCATGTTCTCCCCGTGTTATCGTGGGTTCTCTCCGGGTTCTCCGGCTTCTCCCACCGTCCAATCACATGCATGTGTTCGGTCAAATTGGTGACTCTAAATTGGCCCTAGTGAATGAATGTGAGCGTGAACTGTCTGTAATGTCTATGTCTCTGTGTTAAACCTGCGACAAGTTGGCCACTGTCCAGGGTGTACCCCGCCTAAGGCCCGAAGTCACTGGGATAGGCTCCAGTCACCCGCGACCCCGAAAGGGAACAAGCGGTAGAAAATGGATGGATGGATGGATAAAACTTGTCACATTTTTGAGTAAAATAGAAAAATTGATGAAGAGACTTAAACTGGAGGTTAAACCAGACTTAAACTGGAGGTTAAACAGACTTAAACTGGAGGTTAAACCGGACTTAAACTGGAGGTTAAACCGGACTTAAACTGGAGGTTAAACCGGACTTAAACTGGAGGTTAAACCGGACTTAAACTGGAGGTTAAACCGGACTTAAACCGGACTTAACCCGGACTTAACCCGGACTTAAACTGGACTTAATCTGTCTTTGTTCCAGAGAAAACCCGACTCTGGACTTGGGTCTGGTCTGGTCTTGAGTTCTCAGACCTTCACATCTGAAACTGCTGTTTCCACGGCAACGACTCACATCACCAAGGTAACCAGGGAGGGCATCTGACACACAGAAAAGTCTTTGAAGTCAACATGACATTTTTTGGTTTTTGTGAGAATTTAAAATCATAACCGTAACTCACCTTTTATCTCAGGTTATAGCTCAGGTTTAGCTCAGGTTTAGCTCATGTTTATCTCATGTTTATCTCATGTTTATCTCAGGTTTAGCTCAGGTTTAGCTCATGTTTATCTCATGTTTATCTCATGTTTAGTTCAGGTTTAGCTCATGTTTATCTCATGTTTATCTCATGTTTATCTCATGTTTAGCTCAGGTTTAGCTCAGGTTTAGCTCATGTTTATCTCATGTTTATCTCATGTTTATCTCATGTTTATCTCATGTTTATCTCAGGTTTAGCTCAGGTTTATCTCATGTTTATCTCATGTTTATCTCATGTTTAGCTCAGGTTTAGCTCATGTTTATCTCATGTTTATCTCATGTTTAGCTCAGATTTAGCTCAGGTTTAGCTCAGGTTTAGCTCAGGTTACAAACCTCAGGTTATAGCTCAGGTTTAGCTCAGGTTTAGCTCAGGTTTAGCTCAGGTTATAAACCTCAGGTTATAGCTCAGGTTTAGCTCAGGTTTAGCTCAGGTTTAGCTCAGGTTATAAACCTCAGGTTATAGCTCAGGTTTAGCTCAGGTTTAGCTCAGGTTTAGCTCAGGTTATAAACCTCAGGTTATAGCTCAGGTTTAGCTCAGGTTTAGCTCAGGTTATAAACCTCAGGTTATAGCTCAGGTTTAGCTCAAGTTTAGCTCAGGTTTAGCTCAGGTTATAAACCTCAGGTTTAGTTCAGGTTTAGCTCAGGTTATAGCTCAGGTTATTGCTCAGGTTTAGCTCAGGTTATAGCTCAGGTTTAGCTCAGGTTTAGCTCAGGTTTAGCTCAGGTTATAGCTCAGGTTATTGCTCAGGTTATTGCTCAGGCTATAGCTCAGGTTTAGCTCAGGTTATAGCTCAGGTTTAGCTCAGGTTTAGCTCAGGTTTATCTCATGTTTATCTCATGTTAAGCTCAGGTTATAGCTCAGGTTTAGCTCAGGTTTAGCTCAGGTTATAGCTCAGGTTTATCTCATGTTTAGCTCATGTTTATCTCATGTTTATCTCATGTTTATCTCATGTGTAGCTCAGGGTTAGCTCAGGTTTAGCTCAGGTTATTGCTCAGGTTATAGCTCAGGTTTAGCTCAGGTTTAGCTCAGGTTTATCTCATGTTTAGCTCAGGTTTATCTCATGTTAAGCTAAGATTATAGCTCAGGTTTAGCTCAGGGTATAGCTCAGGTTTAGCTCAGGTTTATTTCAGGTTTAGCTCAGGTTTATCTCAGGTTTATCTCAGGTTTAGCTCAGGTTTATCTCAGGTTTATCTCAGGTTTAGCTCAGGTTTAGCTCAGGTTTAGCTCAGGTTTATCTAAGGTTTATCTCAGGTTTATCTCAGGTTTATCTCAGGTTTATCTAAGTTTTATCTCAGGTTTAGCTCAGGTTTAGCTCAGGTTTATCTCAGGTTTATCTCAGGTTTAGCTCAGGTTTAGCTCAGGTTTATCTCAGGTTTATCCCAGATTTATCTCAGGTTTAGCTCAGGTTTAGCTCAGGTTTATCTCAGGTTTAGCTCAGGTTTATCTCAGGTTTAGCTCAGGTTTATCTCAGGTTTATCTCAGGTTTATCTCAAGTTTATCTCAAGTTTATCTCAGGTTTCATGAAAGGTTTTTCTCCCCTTTTACTTTTGTGTTTTTCCTCAGATGGTGAAAGGGGGCATGTCTCAGACCAGGATCGAGAAGAGAATCGTGATTTCTGGATCGTCTGAGATTGACCAGGACCAGGTACAGACCCACGTATACCCTCATGTATAAGACCAGGTACAGACCCACGTATACCCTCATGTATAAGACCAGGTACAGACCCACGTATACCCTCATGTATAAGACCAGGTACAGACCCACGTATACCCTCATGTATAAGACCAGGTACAGACCCACGTATACCCTCATGTATAAGACCAGGTACAGACCCACGTATACCCTCATGTATAAGACCAGGTACAGACCCACGTATACCCTCATGTATAAGACCAGGTACAGACCCACGTATACCCTCATGTATAAGACCAGGTACAGACCCACGTATACCCTCA
The DNA here is from genome assembly GCF_026437365.1 of Eucyclogobius newberryi. NCBI lineage: Eukaryota > Metazoa > Chordata > Actinopteri > Gobiiformes > Gobiidae > Eucyclogobius > Eucyclogobius newberryi. The sequence continues at coordinate 296,918 of NW_027315812.1, read as the reverse complement.
TGTATAAGACCAGGTACAGACCCACGTATACCCTCATGTATAAGACCAGGTACAGACCCACGTATACTCTCATGTATAAGACCAGGTATAGACCCACGTATACCCTCATGTATAAGACCAGGTACAGACCCACGTATACCCTCATGTATAAGACCAGGTACAGACCCACGTATACCCTCATGTATAAGACCAGGTACAGACCCACGTATACCCTCATGTATAAGACCAGGTACAGACCCACGTATACCCTCATGTATAAGACCAGGTACAGACCCACGTATACCCTCATGTATAAGACCAGGTACAGACCCACGTATACCCTCATGTATAAGACCAGGTACAGACCCACGTATACCCTCATGTATAAGACCAGGTACAGACCCACGTATACCCTCATGGATAAGACCAGGTACAGACCCACGTATACCCTCATGTATAAGACCAGGTACAGACCCACGTATACCCTCATGTATAAGACCAGGTACAGACCCACGTATACCCTCATGTATAAGACCAGGTACAGACCCACGTATACCCTCATGTATAAGACCAGGTACAGACCCACGTATACCCTCATGTATAAGACCAGGTACAGACCCACGTATACCCTCATGTATAAGACCAGGTACAGACCCACGTATACTCTCATGTATAAGACCAGGTACAGACCCACGTATACCCTCATGTATAAGACCAGGTACAGACCCACGTATACTCTCATGTATAAGACCAGGTACAGACCCACGTATACCCTCATGTATAAGACCAGGTACAGACCCACGTATACCCTCATGTATAAGACCAGGTACAGACCCACGTATACCCTCATGTATAAGACCAGGTACAGACCCACGTATACCCTCATGTATAAGACCAGGTACAGACCCACGTATACCCTCATGTATAAGACCAGGTACAGACCCACGTATACCCTCATGTATAAGACCAGGTACAGACCCACGTATACCCTCATGTATAAGACCAGGTACAGACCCACGTATACTCTCATGTATAAGACCAGGTACAGACCCACGTATACCCTCATGTATAAGACCAGGTACAGACCCACGTATACTCTCATGTATAAGACCAGGTACAGACCCACGTATACCCTCATGTATAAGACCAGGTACAGACCCACGTATACCCTCATGTATAAGACCAGGTACAGACCCACGTATACCCTCATGTATAAGACCAGGTACAGACCTACGTATACCCTCATGTATAAGACCAGGTACAGACCCACGTATACCCTCATGTATAAGACCAGGTACAGACCCACGTATACCCTCATGTATAAGACCAGGTACAGACCCACGTATACCCTCATGTATAAGACCAGGTACAGACCCACGTATACCCTCATGTATAAGACCAGGTACAGACCCACGTATACTCTCATGTATAAGACCAGGTACAGACCCACGTATACCCTCATGTATAAGACCAGGTACAGACCCACGTATACTCTCATGTATAAGACCAGGTACAGACCCACGTATACCCTCATGTATAAGACCAGGTACAGACCCACGTATACCCTCATGTATAAGACCAGGTACAGACCCACGTATACCCTCATGTATAAGACCAGGTACAGACCCACGTATACCCTCATGTATAAGACCAGGTACAGACCCACGTATACTCTCATGTATAAGACCAGGTACAGACCCACGTATACCCTCATGTATAAGACCAGGTACAGACCCACGTATACCCTCATGTATAAGACCAGGTACAGACCCACGTATACCCTCATGTATAAGACCAGGTACAGACCCACGTATACCCTCATGTATAAGACCAGGTACAGACCCACGTATACCCTCATGTATAAGACCAGGTACAGACCCACGTATACCCTCATGTATAAGACCAGGTACAGACCCACGTATACCCTCATGTATAAGACCAGGTACAGACCCACGTATACCCTCATGTATAAGACCAGGTACAGACCCACGTATACCCTCATGTATAAGACCAGGTACAGACCCACGTATACCCTCATGTATAAAGCAATACAAAATATTAAATTTTTTATCCGGAAAATTGGGTTCGGGTCCTAACTTTGAAAAAAACAATCCAATCTGAAAACTAACTTTGCATGTGTTTAAGGACAGATTCTCATTTAGTCAGCAGGTTTGTGTCTGAATGTACACTGTTTTAGTCCTGGTTTAGACCTTGTTTAGTCCTGGTTTTGTCCTGGTTTAGTCCTGGTTTAGACCTGGTCTGCTCCCTCATTCCCTGTAGGCCGTAGCTGAGGTTCTGTCCGAGACCCGGCGCCTGCACCCGGACCTGGACTTGACCCGGGTTGTGGTCCACAAAGAGACTGGGTTTGGTTCTGATCCCTGATGATGTCACAGGTAATGCAGGCAGCCGATTGGCCGACAGGTCTGCTTGGCTTCTGTCTGTGATTCTGTCTGCAGAAGTGTTCTGAGCCCGTTCTGCACCCGTGCTGCACCCGTTCTGCACCCGTTCTGCACCCGTTCTGCACCCGTTCTGCACCCGTTCTGAACCCGTTCTGCACCCGTTCTGCACCCGTTCTGCACCCGTTCTGAACCCGTTCTGCACCCGTTCTGCACCCGTTCTGCACCCGTTCTGAACCCGTTCTGCACCCGTTCTGCACCCGTTCTGCACCCGTTCTGCACCCGTGCTGCACCCGTGCTGCACCCGTTCCCCTTCAGTTCTCTCAGACTCAGAGTGTTATTGGTGCAACAGAAAAACAACTGCGTTTGAATCAAATCATGTCCAGAGAAGACGTCTGTCTCCATTTGTCTTCACACAGTTTGACTCAGACCTGGGACTAAACCAGGTCTAAACCAGGTCTAATCTAGATCAGGACTAAAATGGACCCAAATTAGGACTAAATAAGAGGAAAGTGTCAAAGGACACTGGGAAAGAGAAACATCAGCAGTTTTGGGGCGATGGCCTCGAACCAAACCAGGTGCAAATGCCAGGTGCACATGCCAGGTGCACATGCCAGGTGCACATGCCAGGTGCACATGCCAGGTGCACATGCCAGGTGCACATGCCAGGTGCAGAGATGCTTGGGACACAACGACCTCTGAACAGTCTCTTTCTGATGAGATGGAACAATTAACATTAAACGAGGCGTAAAACGTGAACGATAACGTAACGGTCAACACCCCAAACACACCCTAATGCCGCCCCCAAACACACCCTAGTGCCGCCCCCAAACACACCCTAGTGCCGCCCCCAAACACACCCTAGTGCCGCCCCCCAAACACACCCTAGTGCCGCCCCCAAACACACCCTAATGCCGCCCCCAAACACACTCTAGTGCCGCCCCCAAACACACCCTAGTGCCGCCCCCAAACACACCCTAATGCCGCCCCCAAACACACTCTAGTGCCGCCCCCAAACACACCCTAGTGCCGCCCCCAAACACACCCTAGTGCCGCCCCCAAACACACCCTAATGCCGCCCCTAAACACACTCTAGTGCCGCCCCCAAACACACCCTAATGCCACCCCCAAACACACCCTAATGCCGCCCCCCAAACACACCCTAATGCCGCCCCCAAACACACCCTAGTGCCACCCCAAACACACCCTAGTGCCGCCCCCAAACACACCCTAATGCCACCCCCAAACACACCCTAATGCCGCCCCCAAACACACCCTAGTGCCACCCCAAACACACCCTAGTGCTGCCCCCAAACACACCCTAATGCCACCCCCAAACACACCCTAATGCCGCCCCCAAACACACCCTAGTGCCGCCCCCAAACACACCCTAATGCCGCCCCCCAAACACACCCTAATGCCGCCCCCAAACACACCCTAGTGCCGCCCCCAAACACCCCCTAGTGCCGCCCCAAACACCCCCTAGTGCCGCCCCCAAACACCCCCTAGTGCCGCCCCCAAACACACCCTAATGCCGCCCCCAAACACACCCTAATGCCGCCCCCAAACACACCCTAGTGCCGCCCCAAACACACCCTAATGCCGCCCCCAAACACACCCTAGTGCCGCCCCAAAACACACCCTAGTGCCGCCCCCAAACACCCCCTAGTGCCGCCCCAAACACCCCCTAGTGCCGCCCCCAAACACCCCCTAGTGCCGCCCCCAATCACACCCTAATGCCGCCCCCAAACACACCCTAGTGCCGCCCCCAAACACACCCTAGTGCCGCCCCAAACACACCCTAGTGCCGCCCCCGAACACACCCTAGTGCCGTCCCCAAACACACCCTAATGCCGCCCCCAAACACACCCTAGTGCCGCCCCCAAACACCCCCTAGTGCCGCCCCCAATCACACCCTAATGCCGCCCCCAAACACACCCTAGTGCCGCCCCCAAACACACCCTAGTGCCGCCCCAAACACACCCTAGTGCCGCCCCCGAACACACCCTAGTGCCGTCCCCAAACACACCCTAATGCCGCCCCCAAACACACCCTAGTGCCGCCCCCAAACACACCCTAGTGCCGCCCCAAACATACCCTAGTGCCGCCCCCAAAAACACCCTAGTGCCGCCCCCAAACACACCCTAGTGCCGCCCCCAAACACACCCTAGTGTCGCCCCCAAACACACCCTAATGCCGCCCCCAAACACACCCTAGTGCCGCCCCCAAACACACCCTAGTGCCGCCCCCAAACACACCCTAGTGCCGCCCCAAACACACCCTAGTGCCGCCCCCAAACACACCCTAGTGCCGCCCCCAAACACACCCTAATGCCGCCCCCAAACACACCCTAATGCCGCCCCAAACACACCCTAATGCCGCCCCCAAACACACCCTAGTGCCGCCCCCAAACACACCCTAGTGCCGCCCCCAAACACACCCTAGTGCCGCCCCAAACACACCCTAGTGCCGCCCCCAAACACACCCTAGTGCCGCCCCCAAACACACCCTAATGCCGCCCCCAAACACACCCTAGTGCCGCCCCCAAACACACCCTAGTGCCACCCCAAACACACCCTAATGCCGCCCCCAAACACACCCTAATGCCGCCCCCAAACACACCCTAGTGCCGCCCCCAAACACACCCTAGTGCCGCCCCCAAACACACCCTTGTGCCGCCCCCAAACACACCCTAGTGCCGCCCCCAAACACACCCAAGTGCCGCCCCCAAACACACCCTAGTGCCGCCCCCAAACACACCCTAGTGCCGCCCCCAAACACACCCTAATGCCGCCCCAAACACACCCTAATGCCGCCCCAAACACACCCTAGTGCCGCCCCCAAACACACCCTTGTGCCGCCCCCAAACACACCCTAGTGCCGCCCCCAAACACACCCAAGTGCCGCCCCCAAACACACCCTAGTGCCGCCCCCAAACACACCCTAGTGCCGCCCCCAAACACACCCTAATGCCGCCCCCAAACACACCCTAATGCCGCCCCCAAACACACCCTAATGCCGCCCCAAACACACCCTAATGCCGCCCCCAAACACACCCTAATGCCGCCCCAAACACACCCTAATGCCGCCCCAAACACACCCTAGTGCCTCCCCCGTGCTAGTCGTGCTCCTACCACCAGGTGGGAAAGACGTTAGCTCAGGTTTGGCTGAAATGTTTCTCTCCGTCGCCCTCAGAGGCGACTGTTGTTGTGATTTTGGGCGTTACAAAAATAAATTGAATTGAATTGAACTGAAATTGAACGTTGGCTCAGCTGTTTGTGGTTTGTGTGTTTTCTTTTCAAACTGCTTAATTTCAGCTCGTTTCTGTCCAAAGATTGAATCTGATCTTTGTGCAAATCCTGAGGCTCAGGAGGTTGTGGGTTTGAATCTGCTCGTGTTCGCTCGTGCTCGCTCCGCTCGTGTTCGCTCGTGCTCGCTCCGCTCGTGCTCGCTCGTGCTCGCTCCGCTCGTGCTCGCTCCGCTCATGCTCGCTCCATTTCGTTTCAGGACTGAGGACTGGTGCATCATGGGAATCCAGAAGAACTACAAAAAGGCGATCCACAGAAAACTACATACAAACCAAACATTCACCAGGAAACCCGGTCCAAACTTGGTCTAAACCCAGTCTAAACCCGGTCCAAACTTGGTCTAAACCCGGTCCAAACTTGGTCTAAACCCGGTCCAAACCCGGTCCAAACTTGGTCTAAACCCGGTCTAAACTTGGTCTAAACCCGGTCCAAACTTGGTCTAAACCCGGTCCAAACCCGGTCCAAACCCGGTCCAAACTTGGTCTAAACCCGGTCCAAACCCGGTCCAAACTTGGTCTAAACCCGGTCTAAACTTGGTCTAAACCCGGTCTAAACCCGGTCCAAACTTGGTCTAAACCCGGTCTAAACCCGGTCCAAACTTGGTCTAAACCCGGTCTAAACTTGGTCCAAACTTGGTCTAAACCCGGTCCAAACCCGGTCCAAACTTGGTCTAAACCCGGTCTAAACTTGGTCTAAACCCGGTCTAAACCCGGTCCAAACTTGGTCTAAACCCGGTCTAAACCCGGTCCAAACTTGGTCTAAACCCGGTCTAAACTTGGTCTAAATCCGGTCTAAACCCGGTCCAAACTTGGTCTAAACCCAGTCTAAACCCGGTCCAAACTTGGTCTAAACCCAGTCTAAACCCGGTCTAAACTTGGTCTAAACCCGGTCTAGATCAGGTCTAAACCAGAACCAGCTCACTCTCTTTAAGCCTATAATCTTGTGCATGTTTTGCTTCCATAGTTTAAGCACAAAGTAAAGGACTTCTCACATGTTTATGACAATATTTAATGATTTATTTGTGTCCGTGTCATTTGAAACAGACGTGTCTGACCCGTGTCATTGATCATAATAAAGTTATTGATAACAGCTTGTTTGTTTCATATTATTCTGCACAGACAGTTATGACTCAGTGTCACTCGGCTCTGGGCCGTAAAATTAACTAAACCCAAGAAAACACAAACTAAGCGGTTCTGTGGCACCAGAACATCAGGCGAAGGCAGCGTGTGTAAATGTATGATCAGATCACTCACATGATCAGTATTGTAGGGTGCGGCACAGGTGCCATCTGAGCGCCACAAAACCCCCTAAAACAAATGGCCACGGCGCCTCCTGCGGTCGTGACATCAGCAATACCAGAGAAGCTTCATTGGTCACTCATAAAAGTGCTCGTGGTTTTATCTATTGACCAGGGTTTCAGAGCCCAAACTTGGAAGACCCTACCATGACCCTACCAGGGGCATGAAGCCCCTGAGAACAGCTCCTAGGGTCATGCTGGCACTCTAACCCCTCCACCACATTAGGGCGGCGGTTCAAGGAGACTAGAGTTTATACGAACCAGAATAATCCTGTTTATTCACGGCTATAGAAGAACTAAAGTTCCCAGACTGACTTTTTGGCCTGTTTATGCATTTAGAAATTTCATTATTTTTTTGTCTTTATTATTTTTGTCTCTTTGGGTTTGAGCTGAGATTTACTAAGGGTTGAATTATTCAGTCCTAACCCTTTATACAAACATATATTCGGTTTAAATAAGGCTAAACACAGCAGCTGCTTGTGTAAGAGTCTACTGAAGGAGTGTGGACTTTAAAAACCCAGAGGAACGTCATGAGAACACCTGATGTTCACCAGTGGAGGGCAGTGTTGTGGGCTCTTTCTCTCCTTCACACAAAGAAACACAACATGTTTATTCAAAGGCATTTATCTGAGGGTCAGGGTTTTATCAGCCAATCACAGCCCGGGTTCACTCTGAAAACATCCAATAGGAAACAGTCAGGATGAAGGCGCCGTTCTCCTGAAAAACACAACAATAACAGACATGATTTTACAGTGTAGAACTATCGCAGTCATGTTTTTACAGTGTAGAACCATCAGTCATGTTTTTACAGTGTAGAACTATCGCAGTCCGGTTTTTACAGTGTAGAACCATCAGTCATGTTTTTACAGTGTAGAACCATCAGTCATGTTTTTACAGTGTAGAACTATCGCAGTCAGGTTTTTACAGTGTAGGACCTTCAGTCAAGTTTTTACAGTGTAGAACTATCAGTCAGGTTTTTACAGTGTAGAACCATCAGTCATGTTTTTACAGTGTAGAATTATCGCAGTCCGGTTTTTACAGTGTAGAACCATCAGTCATGTTTTTACAGTGTAGAACTATCGCAATCCGGTTTTTACAGTGTAGAACCATCAGTCATGTTTTTACAGTGTAGAACCATCAGTCATGTTTTTACAGTGTAGAACTATCGCAGTCATGTTTTTACAGTGTAGAACTATCGCAGTCAGGTTTTTACAGTGTAGAACTATCGCAGTCATGTTTTTACAGTGTAGAACTATCGCAGTCATTTTTTTACAGCGTAGAAATATCGCAGTCATGTTTTTACAGTGTAGAACTATCAGTCAGGTTTTTACAGTGTAGAACCATCAGTCATGTGTTTTACAGTTTAGAAATATCGCAGTCATGTTTTTACAGTGTGGAACTATCGCAGTCAGGTTTTTACAGTGTAGAAATATCGCAGTCATGTTTTTACAGTGTAGACCTATCAGTCAGGTTTTTACAGTGTAGAACTATCGCAGTCATGTTTTTACAGTGTAGAAATATCGGTTTCATATTTTTACAGTGTAGAACTATCTGTCATGTTTTTACAGTGTAGACCTATCAGTCATATTTTTACAGTGTAGACCTATCAGTCAGGTTTTTACAGTGTAGAACTATCGCAGTCATTTTTTTACAGCGTAGAAATATCGCAGGCATGTTTTTACAGTGTAGAACCATCTGTCATGTTTTTACAGTGTAGAAATATCGGCGTCAGGTTTTTACAGTGTAGAACTATCTGTCCTGTTTTTACAGTGTAGACCTATCAGTCATATTTTTACAGTGTAGACCTATCAGTCAAGTTTTTACAGTGTAGACCTATCGCAGCCAGGTTTTTACAGTGTACAACTATCGCAGTCATGTTTTTACAGTGTATAACAATCAAAGTCATGTTTTTACAGCCTTGAACCATCTGTCAGGTTTTACAGTTTAGAACTATCGCAGTCAGGTTTTTAAAGTGTAGGACCATCAGTCATGTTTTTACAGTGTAGAACTATCGCAGTCCGGTTTTTACAGTGTAGAACCATCAGTAATGTTTTTACAGTGTAGAACTATCGCAGTCATGTTTTTACAGTGTAGGACCTTCAGTCATGTTTTTACAGTGTAGAACTATCAGTCAGGTTTTTACATTGTAGAACTATCACAGCCAGGTTTTTACAGTGTAGAACCATCAGTCATGTTTTTACAGTGTAGAACTATCGCAGTCCGTTTTTTACAGTGTAGAACCATCAATCATGTTTTTACAGTGTAGAACCATCAGTCATGTTTTTACAGTGTAGAACTATCGCAGTCATGTTTTTACAGTGTAGGACCTTCAGTCATGTTTTTACAGTGTAGAACTATCAGTCAGGTTTTTACAGTGTAGAACCATCAGTCATGTTTTTACAGTGTAGGACCTTCAGTCAAGTTTTTACAGTGTAGAACTATCAGTCAGGTTTTTACAGTGTAGAACCATCAGTCATGTTTTTACAGTGTAGAATTATCGCAGTCCGGTTTTTACAGTGTAGAACCATCAGTCATGTTTTTACAGTGTAGAACCATCAGTCATGTTTTTACAGTGTAGAACTATCGCAATCCGGTTTTTACAGTGTAGAACCATCAGTCATGTTTTTACAGTGTAGAACTATCGCAGTCAGGTTTTTACAGTGTAGGACCATCAGTCATGTTTTTACAGTGTAGAACTATCGCAGTCATGTTTTTACAGTGTAGAACTATCGCAGTCATTTTTTTACAGCGTAGAACTATCGCAGTCAGGTTTTTACAGTGTAAAAATATCGCAGTCAGGTTTTTACAGTGTAGAACCATCAGTCATGTTTTTACAGTGTAGAACTATCGCAGTCCGGTTTTTACAGTGTAGAACCATCAGTCATCTTTTTACAGTGTAGAACCATCAGTAATGTTTTTACAGTGTAGAACTATCGCAGTCATGTTTTTACAGTGTAGGACCTTCAGTCATGTTTTTACAGTGTAGAACTATCAGTCAGGTTTTTACAGTGTAGGACCTTCAGTCAGGTTTTTACAGTGTAGAACTATCAGTCAGGTTTTTACAGTGTAGAACTATCACAGCCAGGTTTTTACAGTGTAGAACCATCAGTCATGTTTTTACAGTGTAGAACTATCGCAGTCCGTTTTTTACAGTGTAGAACCATCAGTCATGTTTTTACAGTGTAGAACTATCGCAGTCAGGTTTTTACAGTGTAGGACCATCAGTCATGTTTTTACAGTGTAGAACTATCGCAGTCAGGTTTTTACAGTGTAGACCTATCAGTCAGGTTTTTACAGTGTAGAACTATCGCAGTCATGTTTTTACAGTGTAGAAATATCGGCGTCATATTTTTACAGTGTAGAACTATCTATCATGTTTTTACAGTGTAGACCTATCAGTCATATTTTTACAGTGTAGACCTATCAGTCAGGTTTTTACAGTGTAGAACTATCGCAGTCATGTTTTTACAGTGTAGAATTATCGCAGTCAGGTTTTTACAGTGTAGAAATATCGCAGTCAAGTTTTTACAGTGTAGAACTATCGCAGTCAGGTTTTTACAGTGTAGAAATATCGCAGTCATGTTTTTACAGTCTAGAACTATCGCAGTAATGTTTTTACAGTGTAGAACTATCGCAGTCAGGTTTTTACAGTGTAGACCTATCAGTCAGGTTTTTACAGTGTAGAAATATCAAAGTCAGGTTTTTACAGTGTTAAACTATCACAGTCAGGTTTTTACAGTGTAGAACTATCAGTCAGGTTTTTACAGTGTAGAACTATCGCAGTCAGGTTTTTACAGTGTAGAACTATCAGTCAGGTTTTTACAGTGTAGAACTATCGCAGTCATGTTTTTACAGTGTAGAACTATCGAAGTCCGGTTTTTACTGTGTAGAACTATCAGTCAGGTTTTTACAGTGTAGAACTATCAGTCATGTTTTTACAGTGTAGAAATATCAGCGTCAGGTTTTTACAGTGTAGAAATATCGACGTCATATTTTTACAGTGTAGACCTATCAGTCAGGTTTTTACAGTGTAAAAATATCGCAGTCATGTTTCTACACTGTGGAACTATCGCTGTCATGTTTTTACAGTGTAGAACTATCCCAGCCAGGTTTTTACAGTGTAGAACTATCGCAGCCAGGTTTTAACAGTGTAGAACTATCTGTCATGTTTTTACAGTGTAAAAATATCGCAGTCAGGTTTTTACAGTGTAGACCTATCGCAGCCAGGTTTTTACAGTGTACAATTATCGCAGTCATGTTTTTACAGTGTATAACAATCAAAGTCATGTTTTTACAGTGTAGAACTATCGCAGTCATTTTTTTACAGTGTAGAACCATCGCAGTCGTGTTTTTACAGTGTTGAACCATCTGTCAGGTTTTACAGTTTAGAACTATCGCAGTCAGGTTTTTAAAGTGTAGGACCATCAGTCATGTTTTTACAGTGTAGAAATATCGGCGTCACATTTTTACAGTGTAGAACTATCAGTCAGGTTTTTACAGTGTAGAACCATCAGTCATGTTTTTTACAGTTTAGAACTATTCCAGTCAGGTTTTTTACAGTTTAGAACTATCACAGTCAGGTTTTTACAGTGTAGAAATATCCCAGCCAGATTTTTACAGTGTAGACCTATCAGTCAGGTTTTTACAGTGTAGAACTATCGCAGTCATGTTTTTACAGTGTAGAACTATCGCAGTCATGTTTTTACAGTGTAGAACTATCGCAGTCATTTTTTTACAGCGTAGAAATATCGCAGTCATGTTTTTACAGTGTAGAACCATCAGTCATGTTTTTTACAATTTAGAACTATCGCAGTCAGGTTTTTACAGTGTAGAACTATCGCAGTCAGGTTTTTACAGTGTAGACCTATCAGTCAGGTTTTTACAGTGTAGAAATATCCCAGCCAGATTTTTACAGTGTAGAGCAATCGCAGTCACGTTTTTACAGTGTAGAACCATCTGTCAGGTTTTAACAGTGTAGAAAAATCAGAGTCATGTTTTTACAGTGTAGAAATATCCCAGCCAGATTTTTACAGTGTAGAGCAATCGCAGTCACGTTTTTACAGTGTAGAACCATCTGTCAGGTTTTAACAGTGTAGAAAAATCAGAGTCATGTTTTTACAGTGTAGAACTATCGCAGCCAAATTTTTACAGCGTAGAACTATCGCAGTCAGGTTTTTACAGTGTAGACCTATCAGTCATGTTTTTACAGTGTAGAACTATCGAAGTCAGGTTTTTACAGTGTAGAACTATCGCAGTCATGTTTTTACAGTGTAGAACTATCGAAGTCCGGTTTTTACTGTGTAGAACTATCAGTCAGGTTTTTACAGTGTAGAACTATCAGTCATGTTTTTACAGTGTAGAAATATCAGCGTCAGGTTTTTACAGTGTAGAACTATCGCAGCCAGGTTTTTAAAGTGTAGGACCATCAGTCATGTTTTTACAGTGTAGAAATATCGACGTCATATTTTTACAGTGTAGACCTATCAGTCAGGTTTTTACAGTGTAAAAATATCGCAGTCATGTTTCTACACTGTGGAACTATCGCTGTCATGTTTTTACAGTGTAGAACTATCCCAGCCAGGTTTTTACAGTGTAGAACTATCGCAGCCAGGTTTTAACAGTGTAGAACTATCTGTCATGTTTTTACAGTGTAAAAATATCGCAGTCAGGTTTTTACAGTGTAGACCTATCGCAGCCAGGTTTTTACAGTGTACAATTATCGCAGTCATGTTTTTACAGTGTATAACAATCAAAGTCATGTTTTTACAGTGTAGAACTATCGCAGTCATTTTTTTACAGTGTAGAACCATCGCAGTCGTGTTTTTACAGTGTTGAACCATCTGTCAGGTTTTACAGTTTAGAACTATCGCAGTCAGGTTTTTAAAGTGTAGGACCATCAGTCATGTTTTTACAGTGTAGAAATATCGGCGTCACATTTTTACAGTGTAGAACTATCAGTCAGGTTTTTACAGTGTAGAACCATCAGTCAGGTTTTTTACAGTTTAGAACTATCGCAGTCAGGTTTTTACAGTGTAGAAATATCCCAGCCAGATTTTTACAGTGTAGACCTATCAGTCAGGTTTTTACAGTGTAGAACTATCGCAGTCATGTTTTTACAGTGTAGAACTATCGCAGTCATGTTTTTACAGTGTAGAACTATCGCAGTCATTTTTTTACAGTGTAGAACCATCAGTCATGTTTTTTACAATTTAGAACTATCGCAGTCAGGTTTTTACAGTGTAAAAATATCGCAGTCAGGTTTTTACAGTTTAGAACTATCAGTCAGGTTTTTACAGTGTAGAACTATCGCAGTCATGTTTTTACAGTGTAGAACTATCGCAGTCAGGTTTTTACAGTGTAGACCTATCAGTCAGGTTTTTACAGTGTAGAAATATCCCAGCCAGATTTTTACAGTGTAGAGCAATCGCAGTCACGTTTTTACAGTGTAGAACCATCTGTCAGGTTTTAACAGTGTAGAAAAATCAGAGTCATGTTTTTACAGTGTAGAACTATCGCAGCCAAATTTTTACAGCGTAGAACTATCGCAGTCAGGTTTTTACAGTGTAGACCTATCGAAGTCAGGTTTTTACAGTGTAGAACTATCGCAGTCATGTTTTTACAGTGTAGAACTATCGAAGTCCGGTTTTTACTGTGTAGAACTATCAGTCAGGTTTTTACAGTGTAGAACTATCAGTCATGTTTTTACAGTGTAGAAATATCAGCGTCAGGTTTTTACAGTGTAGAACTATCGCAGCCAGGTTTTTAAAGTGTAGGACCATCAGTCATGTTTTTACAGTGTAGAAATATCGACGTCATATTTTTACAGTGTAGACCTATCAGTCAGGTTTTTACAGTGTAAAAATATCGCAGTCATGTTTCTACACTGTGGAACTATCGCTGTCATGTTTTTACAGTGTAGAACTATCCCAGCCAGGTTTTTACAGTGTAGAACTATCGCAGCCAGGTTTTAACAGTGTAGAACTATCTGTCATGTTTTTACAGTGTAAAAATATCGCAGTCAGGTTTTTACAGTGTAGACCTATCGCAGCCAGGTTTTTACAGTGTACAATTATCGCAGTCATGTTTTTACAGTGTATAACAATCAAAGTCATGTTTTTACAGTGTAGAACTATCGCAGTCATTTTTTTACAGTGTAGAACCATCGCAGTCGTGTTTTTACAGTGTTGAACCATCTGTCAGGTTTTACAGTTTAGAACTATCGCAGTCAGGTTTTTAAAGTGTAGGACCATCAGTCATGTTTTTACAGTGTAGAAATATCGGCGTCACATTTTTACAGTGTAGAACTATCAGTCAGGTTTTTACAGTGTAGAACCATCAGTAATGTTTTTTACAGTTTAGAACTATTCCAGTCAGGTTTTTTACAGTTTAGAACTATCACAGTCAGGTTTTTACAGTGTAGAAATATCCCAGCCAGATTTTTACAGTGTAGACCTATCAGTCAGGTTTTTACAGTGTAGAACTATCGCAGTCATGTTTTTACAGTGTAGAACTATCGCAGTCATGTTTTTACAGTGTAGAACTATCGCAGTCATTTTTTTACAGCGTAGAAATATCGCAGTCATGTTTTTACAGTGTAGAACCATCAGTCATGTTTTTTACAATTTAGAACTATCGCAGTCAGGTTTTTACAGTGTAAAAATATCGCAGTCAGGTTTTTACAGTGTAGAAATATCGTAGTCATGTTTTTACAGTTTAGAACTATCAGTCAGGTTTTTACAGTGTAGAGCAATCGCAGTCACGTTTTTACAGTGTAGAACCATCTGTCAGGTTTTAACAGTGTAGAAAAATCAGAGTCATGTTTTTACAGTGTAGAACTATCGCAGCCAAATTTTTACAGCGTAGAACTATCGCAGTCAGGTTTTTACAGTGTAGACCTATCAGTCATGTTTTTACAGTGTAGAACTATCGAAGTCAGGTTTTTACAGTGTAGAACTATCGCAGTCAGGTTTTTACAGTGTAGAACTATCAGTCAGGTTTTTACAGTGTAGAACTATCGCAGTCATGTTTTTACAGTGTAGAATTATCGAAGTCCGGTTTTTACTGTGTAGAACTATCAGTCAGGTTTTTACAGTGTAGAACTATCAGTCATGTTTTTACAGTGTAGAAATATCAGCGTCAGGTTTTTACAGTGTAGAACTATCGCAGCCAGGTTTTTACAGAGTAGACCTCTAAGTCAGGTTTTTACAGTGTAGACCTATCAGTCAGGTTTTTACAGTGTAAAAATATCGCAGTCATGTTTCTACACTGTGGAACTATCGCTGTCATGTTTTTACAGTGTAGAACTATCCCAGCCAGGTTTTTACAGTGTAGAACTATCACAGCCAGGTTTTAACAGTGTAGAACTATCTGTCATATTTTTACAGTGTAAAAATATCGCAGTCAGGTTTTTACAGTGTAGACCTATCGCAGCCAGGTTTTTACAGTGTACAATTATCGCAGTCATGTTTTTACAGTGTATAACAATCAAAGTCATGTTTTTACAGTGTAGAACTATCGCAGTCATTTTTTTACAGTGTAGAACCATCGCAGTCTTGTTTTTACAGTGTTGAACCATCTGTCAGGTTTTACAGTTTAGAACTATCGCAGTCAGGTTTTTAAAGTGTAGGACCATCAGTCATGTTTTTACAGTGTAGAAATATCGGCGTCACATTTTTACAGTGTAGACCTATCAGTCATGTTTTTACAGTGTAGAACTATCGCAGTCATGTTTTTACAGTGTAGAAATATCAGTCAGGTTTTTACAGTGTAGAACCATCAGTCATGTTTTTTACAGTTTAGAACTATCGCAGTCAGGTTTTTACAGTGTAAAAATATCGCAGTCATGTTTTTACAGTGTAGACCTATTAGTCAGGTTTTTACAGTGTAGAACTATCGCAGTCATTTTTTTACAGTGTAGAACTATCGCAGTCGTGTTTTTACAGTGTTGAACCATCTGTCAGGTTTTACAGTTTAGAACTATCGCAGTCAGGTTTTTAAAGTGTAGGACCATCAGTCATGTTTTTACAGTGTAGAAATATCGGCGTCACATTTTTACAGTGTAGAACTATCTGTCATATTTTTACACTGTAGACCTATCAGTCAGGTTTTTACAGTGTAGAACTATCGCAGTCATGTTTTTACAGTGTAGAACTATCAGTCAGGTTTTTACAGTGTAGAACCATCAGTCATGTTTTTTACAGTTTAGAACTATCGCAGTCAGGTTTTTACAGTGTAAAAATATCGCAGTCATGTTTTTACAGTGTGGAACTATCGCAGTCAGGTTTTTACAGTGTAGACCTATTAGTCAGGTTTTTACAGTGTAGACCTATCAGTCATATTTTTACAGTGTAGACCTATCAGTCAGGTTTTTACAGAGTAGAACTATCTGTCATGTTTTTACAGTGTAAAAATATCGCAGTCAGGTTTTTACAGTGTAGAACTATCTGTCATATTTTTACAGTGTAGACCTATCAGTCAGGTTTTTACAGTGTAGAACTATCGCAGTCATGTTTTTACAGTGTAGAACTATCAGTCAGGTTTTTACAGTGTAGAACCATCAGTCATGTTTTTTACAGTTTAGAACTATCGCAGTCAGGTTTTTTACAGTTTAGAACTATCGCAGTCAGGTTTTTACAGTGTAAAAATATCGCAGTCATGTTTTTACAGTGTAGAACTATCGCAGTCATGTTTTTACAGTGTAGACCTATCAGTCAGGTTTTTACAGTGTAGAAATATCCCAGCCAGATTTTTACAGTGTAGACCTATCAGTCAGGTTTTTACAGTGTAGAACTATCGCAGTCATGTTTTTACAGTGTAGAACTATCGCAGTCATTTTTTTACAGCGTAGAAATATCACAGTCATGTTTTTACAGTGTAGAACTATCAGTCAGGTTTTTACAGTGTAGAACCATCAGTCATGTTTTTTACAATTTAGAACTATCGCAGTCAGGTTTTTACAGTGTAAAAATATCGCAGTCATGTTTTTACAGTGTAGAACTATCGCAGTCATGTTTTTACAGTGTAGACCTATCAGTCAGGTTTTTACAGTGTAGAAATATCCCAGCCAGATTTTTACAGTGTAGAGCAATCGTAGTCACGTTTTTACAGTGTAGAGCAATCGCAGTCACGTTTTTACAGTGTAGAACCATCTGTCAGGTTTTAACAGTGTACAAAAATCAGAGTCATGTTTTTACAGTGTAGAACTATCGCAGCCAAATTTTTACAGCGTAGAACTATCGCAGTCATGTTTTTACAGTGTAGAACTATCGAAGTCAGGTTTTTACAGTGTAGAACTATCGAAGTCCGGTTTTTACTGTGTAGAACTATCAGTCAGGTTTTTACAGTGTAGAAATATCGACGTCATATTTTTACAGTGTAGAACTATCTGTCACATTTTTACAGTGTAGACCTATCAGTCAGGTTTTTACAGTGTAAAAATATCGCAGTCATGTTTCTACACTGTGGAACTATCGCTGTCATGTTTTTACAGTGTAGAACTATCCCAGCCAGGTTTTTACAGTGTAGAACTATCACAGCCAGGTTTTAACAGTGTAGAACTATCTGTCATGTTTTTACAGTGTAAAAATATCGCAGTCAGGTTTTTACAGTGTAGACCTATCGCAGCCAGGTTTTTACAGTGTACAATTATCGCAGTCATGTTTTTACAGTGTATAACAATCAAAGTCATGTTTTTACAGTGTAGAACTATCGCAGCCATTTTTTTACAGTGTAGAACCATCGCAGTCGTGTTTTTACAGTGTTGAACCATCTGTCATGTTTTACAGTTTAGAACTATCGCAGTCAGGTTTTTAAAGTGTAGGACCATCAGTCATGTTTTTACAGTGTAGAAATATCGGCGTCACATTTTTACAGTGTAGAACTATCTGTCATATTTTTACAGTGTAGAACTATCACAGTCATGTTTTTACAGTGTAGAACTATCAGTCAGGTTTTAACAGTGTATAAAAATCAGAGTCATGTTTTTACAGTGTAGAACTATCGCAGTCATGTTTTTACAGTGTAGAACTATCGAAGTCAGGTTTTTACAGTGTAGAACTATCACAGTCAGGTTTTTACAGTGTAGAACTATCAGTCAGGTTTTTACAGTGTAGAACTATCGCAGTCAGGTTTTTACAGTGTAGAACTATCGCAGTTATGTTTTTACAGTGTAGAATTATCGAAGTCCGGTTTTTACAGTGTAGAACTATCAGTCAGGTTTTTACAGTGTAGAACTATCAGTCATGTTTTTACAGTGTAGAACTATCGCAGTTATGTTTTTACAGTGTAGAATTATCGAAGTCCGGTTTTTACAGTGTAGAACTATCAGTCAGGTTTTTACAGTGTAGAACTATCAGTCATGTTTTTACAGTGTAGAAATATCAGCGTCAGGTTTTTACAGTGTAGAACTATCGCAGCCAGGTTTTTAAAGTGTAGGACCATCAGTCATGTTTTTACAGTGTAGAAATATCAACGTCATATTTTTACAGTGTAGAACTATCTGTCATATTTTTACAGTGTAGACCTATCAGTCAGGTTTTTACAGTGTAAAAATATCGCAGTCATGTTTCTACACTGTGGAACTATCGCTGTCATGTTTTTACAGTGTAGAACTATCCCAGCCAGGTTTTTACAGTGTAGAACTATCGCAGCCAGGTTTTAACAGTGTAGAACTATCTGTCATATTTTACAGTTTAGAACTATCGCAGTCAGGTTTTTAAAGTGTAGGACCATCAGTCATGTTTTTACAGTGTAGAAATATCGGCGTCACATTTTTACAGTGTAGAACTATCTGTCATATTTTTACAGTGTAGACCTATCAGTCAGGTTTTTACAGTGTAGAACCATCAGTCATGTTTTTTACAGTTTAGAACTATCGCAGTCAGGTTTTTTACAGTTTAGAACTATCGCAGTCAGGTTTTTTACAGTTTAGAACTATCGCAGTCATGTTTTTACAGTGTAGAACTATCAGTCAGGTTTTTACAGTGTAGAACCATCAGTCATGTTTTTTACAGTTTAGAACTATCGCAGTCAGGTTTTTTACAGTTTAGAACTATCGCAGTCAGGTTTTTACAGTGTAAAAATATCGCAGTCATGTTTTTACAGTGTGGAACTATCGCAGTCAGGTTTTTACAGTGTAGACCTATTAGTCATGTTTTTACAGTGTAGAACTATCGCAGTCAGGTTTTTACAGTGTAGACCTATTAGTCATGTTTTTACAGTGTGGAACTATCGCAGTCAGGTTTTTACAGTGTAGACCTATCAGTCATATTTTTACAGTGTAGACCTATCAGTCAGGGTTTTACAGTGTAAAAATATCGCAGTCATGTTTCTACACTGTGGAACTATCGCTGTCATGTTTTTACAGTGTAGAACTATCGCAGCCAGGTTTTAACAGTGTAGAACTATCTGTCAGGTTTTTACAGTGTAGAACCATCAGTCAGGTTTTTTACAGTTCAGAACTATCGCAGTCAGGTTTTTACAGTGTAAAAATATCGCAGTCAGGTTTTTACAGTGTAGAAATATCGCAGTCATGTTTTTACAGTGTGGAACTATCGCAGCCAAGTTTTTACAGTGTAGAACTATCGTAGTCAGGTTTTTACAGTGTAGAACTATCGCAGTAAGGTTTTTACAGTGTAGAACTATCGCAGTCAGGTTTTTACAGTGTAGAACTATAAGTCAGGTTTTTACAGTGTAGAACTATTGCATTCAGGTTTTTACAGTGTAGAACTATAAGTCAGGTTTTTACAGTGTAGAACTATTGCATTCAGGTTTTTACAGTGTAGAACTATCAGTCATGTTTTTACAGTGTAGAAATATCAGCGTCAGGTTTTTACAGTGTAGAAATATCAGTCAGGTTTTTACAGTGTAGAACTATCGCAGTCAGGTTTTTACAGTGTAGAACTATCTGTCATGTTTTTACAGTGTAGACGTATCAGTCAGGTTTTTACAGTGTAAAACTATCGCAGTCAGGTTTTTACAGTGTGGAACTATCGCAGTCAGGTTTTTACAGTGTAGACCTATTAGTCAGGTTTTAGAGTGTAGAACTATCGTAGTCAGGTTTTTACAGTGTAGACCTATCAGTCAGGTTTTTACAGCGTAGAACTATCGCAGTCATGTTTTTACAGTGTAGAAATATCGACGTCATATTTTTACAGTGTAGAACTATCTGTCACATTTTTACAGTGTAGACCTATCAGTCAGGTTTTTACAGTGTAAAAATATCGCAGTCATGTTTCTACACTGTGGAACTATCGCTGTCATGTTTTTACAGTGTAGAACTATCCCAGCCAGGTTTTTACAGTGTAAAAATATCGCAGTCAGGTTTTTACAGTGTAGACCTATCGCAGCCAGGTTTTTACAGTGTACAATTATCGCAGTCATGTTTTTACAGTGTATAACAATCAAAGTCATGTTTTTACAGTGTAGAACTATCGCAGCCATTTTTTTACAGTGTAGAACCATCGCAGTCGTGTTTTTACAGTGTTGAACCATCTGTCATGTTTTACAGTTTAGAACTATCGCAGTCAGGTTTTTACAGTGTAGGACCATCAGTCATGTTTTTACAGTGTAGAAATATCGGCGTCACATTTTTACAGTGTAGAACTATCTGTCATATTTTTACAGTGTAGAACTATCGCAGTCATGTTTTTACAGTGTAGAACTATCAGTCAGGTTTTAACAGTGTATAAAAATCAGAGTCATGTTTTTACAGTGTAGAACTATCGCAGTCATGTTTTTACAGTGTAGAACTATCGAAGTCAGGTTTTTACAGTGTAGAACTATCACAGTCAGGTTTTTACAGTGTAGAACTATCAGTCAGGTTTTTACAGTGTAGACCTATCAGTCAGGTTTTTACAGTGTAAAAATATCGCAGTCATGTTTCTACACTGTGGAACTATCGCTGTCATGTTTTTACAGTGTAGAACTATCCCAGCCAGGTTTTTACAGTGTAGAACTATCGCAGCCAGGTTTTAACAGTGATGAACCATCTGTCAGATTTTACAGTTTAGAACTATCGCAGTCAGGTTTTTAAAGTGTAGGACCATCAGTCATGTTTTTACAGTGTAGAAATATCGGCGTCACATTTTTACAGTGTAGAACTATCTGTCATATTTTTACAGTGTAGACCTATCAGTCAGGTTTTTACAGTTTAGAACTATCGCAGTCAGGTTTTTTACAGTTTAGAACTATCGCAGTCATGTTTTTACAGTGTAGAACTATCAGTCAGGTTTTTACAGTGTAGAACCATCAGTCATGTTTTTTACAGTTTAGAACTATCGCAGTCAGGTTTTTTACAGTTTAGAACTATCGCAGTCAGGTTTTTACAGTGTAAAAATATCGCAGTCATGTTTTTACAGTGTGGAACTATCGCAGTCAGGTTTTTACAGTGTAGACCTATTAGTCATGTTTTTACAGTGTAGAACTATCGCAGTCAGGTTTTTACAGTGTAGACCTATTAGTCATGTTTTTACAGTGTGGAACTATCGCAGTCAGGTTTTTACAGTGTAGACCTATCAGTCATATTTTTACAGTGTAGACCTATCAGTCAGGGTTTTACAGTGTAAAAATATCGCAGTCATGTTTCTACACTGTGGAACTATCGCTGTCATGTTTTTACAGTGTAGAACTATCGCAGCCAGGTTTTAACAGTGTAGAACTATCTGTCAGGTTTTTACAGTGTAGAACCATCAGTCATGTTTTTTACAGTTTAGAACTATCGCAGTCAGGTTTTTTACAGTTTAGAACTATCGCAGTCAGGTTTTTACAGTGTAAAAATATCGCAGTCATTTTTTTACAGTGTGGAACTATCGCAGCCAAGTTTTTACAGTGTAGAACTATCGTAGTCAGGTTTTTACAGTGTAGAACTATCGCAGTAAGGTTTTTACAGTGTAGAACTATCGCAGTCAGGTTTTTACAGTGTAGAACTATAAGTCAGGTTTTTACAGTGTAGAACTATCAGTCATGTTTTTACAGTGTAGAAATATCAGCGTCAGGTTTTTACAGTGTAGAAATATCAGTCAGGTTTTTACAGTGTAGAACTATCGCAGTCAGGTTTTTACAGTGTAGAACTATCTGTCATGTTTTTACAGTGTGGAACTATCGCAGTCAGGTTTTTACAGTGTAGACCTATTAGTCAGGTTTTTAGAGTGTAGAACTATCGTAGTCAGGTTTTTACAGTGTAGACCTATCAGTCAGGTTTTTACAGTGTAGAACTATCTGTCATGTTTTTACAGTGTAGAAATATCCCAGCCAGATTTTTACAGTGTAGAGCTATCGCAGTCATGTTTTTACAGTGTAGAACCATCTGTCAGGTTTTAACAGTGTAGAAAAATCAGAGTCATGTTTTTACAGTGTAGAACTATCGCAGTCAGGTTTTTACAGTGTAGAACTATCGCAGTCAGGTTTTTACAGTGTAGAACTATCGCAGTCATATTTTTACAGTTCAGAACTATCAGTCAAGTTTTTACAGTGTAGAAATATCGGCGTCAGGTTTTAACAGTGTAAAACTATTGCAAACAGGTTTTTACAGTGTAGACCTATTGCAGCCAGGTTTTTACAGTGTACAACTATCGCAGTCATGTTTTTACAGTGTATAACAATCAAAGTCATGTTTTTACAGTGTTGAACCATCTGTCAGGTTTTACAGTTTAGAACTATCGCAGTCAGGTTTTTAAAGTGTAGGACCATCAGTCATGTTTTTACAGTGTAGAAATATCGGCGTCATATTTTTACAGTGTAGAACTATCTGTCATGTTTTTACAGTGTAGACCTATCAGTCATATTTTTACAGTGTAGACCTATCAGTCATGTTTTTACAGGTAGAGCAATCGCAGTCATGTTTTTACAGTGTAGAACTATCGCAGTCAGGTTTTTACAGTGTAGACCTATCAGTCAGGTTTTTACAGTGTAGAACTATCGCAGTCGTGTTTTTACAGTGTTGAACCATCTGTCAGGTTTTACAGTTTAGAACTATCGCAGTCAGGTTTTTAAAGTGTAGGACCATCAGTCATGTTTTTACAGTGTAGAAATATCGGCGTCACATTTTTACAGTGTAGAACTATCTGTCATGTTTTTACAGTGTAGAAATATCTGTCAGGTTTTAACAGTGTAGAACTATCGCAGCCAGGTTTTTACAGTGTAGAAATATCGCAGCCAGGTTTTAACAGTGTAGAACTATCTGTCATGTTTTTACAGTGTAGAACTATCAGTCAGGTTTTTACAGTGTAGAACTATCAGTCATGTTTTTACAGTGTAGAAATATCTGTCAGGTTTTAACAGTTTAGAACATTTGCAGTCAGGTTTTTACAGTGTAGAACTATCGCAGTCATGTTTTTACAGTGTAGACCTATCGGTCATGTTTTTACAGTGTAGACATATCATTCATATTTTTACAGTGTAGACCTATCGCAGTCATGTTTTTACAGTGTAGAAATATCGGCGTCAGGTTTTTACAGTGTAGAACTATCTGTCATGTTTTTACAGTGTAGAAATATCGCAGTCATGTTTTTACAGTGTGTAACTATTGCAGTCAGGTTTTTACAGTGTAGAACTATCTGTCATGTTTTTACAGTGTAGAAATATCCCAGCCAGATTTTTACAGTGTAGAGCTATCGCAGTCATGTTTTTACAGTGTAGAACCATCTGTCAGGTTTTAACAGTGTAGAAAAATCAGAGTCATGTTTTTACAGTGTAGAACTATCGCAGTCAGGTTTTTACAGTGTAGAACTATCGCAGTCAGGTTTTTACAGTGTAGAACTATCGCAGTCATATTTTTACAGTTCAGAACTATCAGTCAAGTTTTTACAGTGTAGAAATATCGGCGTCAGGTTTTAACAGTGTAAAACTATTGCAGACAGGTTTTTACAGTGTAGACCTATCGCAGCCAGGTTTTTACAGTGTACAACTATCGCAGTCATGTTTTTACAGTGTATAACAATCAAAGTCATGTTTTTACAGTGTTGAACCATCTGTCAGGTTTTACAGTTTAGAACTATCGCAGTCAGGTTTTTAAAGTGTAGGACCATCAGTCATGTTTTTACAGTGTAGAAATATCGGCGTCACATTTTTACAGTGTAGAACTATCTGTCATATTTTTACAGTGTAGACCTATCAGTCAGGTTTTTACAGTGTAGAACCATCAGTCATGTTTTTTACAGTTTAGAACTATCGCAGTCAGGTTTTTTACAGTTTAGAACTATCGCAGTCATGTTTTTACAGTGTAGAACTATCAGTCAGGTTTTTACAGTGTAGAACCATCAGTCATGTTTTTTACAGTTTAGAACTATCGCAGTCAGGTTTTTTACAGTTTAGAACTATCGCAGTCAGGTTTTTACAGTGTAAAAATATCGCAGTCATGTTTTTACAGTGTGGAACTATCGCAGTCAGGTTTTTACAGTGTAGACCTATTAGTCATGTTTTTACAGTGTAGAACTATCGCAGTCAGGTTTTTACAGTGTAGACCTATTAGTCATGTTTTTACAGTGTGGAACTATCGCAGTCAGGTTTTTACAGTGTAGACCTATCAGTCATATTTTTACAGTGTAGACCTATCAGTCAGGGTTTTACAGTGTAAAAATATCGCAGTCATGTTTCTACACTGTGGAACTATCGCTGTCATGTTTTTACAGTGTAGAACTATCGCAGCCAGGTTTTAACAGTGTAGAACTATCTGTCAGGTTTTTACAGTGTAGAACCATCAGTCATGTTTTTTACAGTTTAGAACTATCGCAGTCAGGTTTTTTACAGTTTAGAACTATCGTAGTCAGGTTTTTACAGTGTAGAACTATCGCAGTAAGGTTTTTACAGTGTAGAACTATCGCAGTCAGGTTTTTACAGTGTAGAACTATAAGTCAGGTTTTTACAGTGTAGAACTATCAGTCATGTTTTTACAGTGTAGAAATATCAGCGTCAGGTTTTTACAGTGTAGAAATATCAGTCAGGTTTTTACAGTGTAGAACTATCGCAGTCAGGTTTTTACAGTGTAGAACTATCTGTCATGTTTTTACAGTGTGGAACTATCGCAGTCAGGTTTTTACAGTGTAGACCTATTAGTCAGGTTTTTAGAGTGTAGAACTATCGTAGTCAGGTTTTTACAGTGTAGACCTATCAGTCAGGTTTTTACAGTGTAGAACTATCTGTCATGTTTTTACAGTGTAGAAATATCCCAGCCAGATTTTTACAGTGTAGAGCTATCGCAGTCATGTTTTTACAGTGTAGAACCATCTGTCAGGTTTTAACAGTGTAGAAAAATCAGAGTCATGTTTTTACAGTGTAGAACTATCGCAGTCAGGTTTTTACAGTGTAGAACTATCGCAGTCAGGTTTTTACAGTGTAGAACTATCGCAGTCATATTTTTACAGTTCAGAACTATCAGTCAAGTTTTTACAGTGTAGAAATATCGGCGTCAGGTTTTAACAGTGTAAAACTATTGCAAACAGGTTTTTACAGTGTAGACCTATCGCAGCCAGGTTTTTACAGTGTACAACTATCGCAGTCATGTTTTTACAGTGTATAACAATCAAAGTCATGTTTTTACAGTGTTGAACCATCTGTCAGGTTTTACAGTTTAGAACTATCGCAGTCAGGTTTTTAAAGTGTAGGACCATCAGTCATGTTTTTACAGTGTAGAAATATCGGCGTCATATTTTTACAGTGTAGAACTATCTGTCATGTTTTTACAGTGTAGACCTATCAGTCATATTTTTACAGTGTAGACCTATCAGTCAGGTTTTTACAGTGTAGAACTATCGCAGTCAGGTTTTTACAGTGTAGCACTATCGCAGTCAGGTTTTTACAGTGTAGAAATATCGCAGTCATGTTTTTACAGTGTAGAACTATCGCAGTCATGTTTTTACAGGTAGAGCAATCGCAGTCATGTTTTTACAGTGTAGAACTATCGCAGTCAGGTTTTTACAGTGTAGACCTATCAGTCAGGTTTTTACAGTGTAGAACTATCGCAGTCGTGTTTTTACAGTGTTGAACCATCTGTCAGGTTTTACAGTTTAGAACTATCGCAGTCAGGTTTTTAAAGTGTAGGACCATCAGTCATGTTTTTACAGTGTAGAAATATCGGCGTCACATTTTTACAGTGTAGAACTATCTGTCATGTTTTTACAGTGTAGAAATATCTGTCAGGTTTTAACAGTGTAGAACTATCGCAGCCAGGTTTTTACAGTGTAGAAATATCGCAGCCAGGTTTTAACAGTGTAGAACTATCTGTCATGTTTTTACAGTGTAGAACTATCAGTCAGGTTTTTACAGTGTAGAACTATCAGTCATGTTTTTACAGTGTAGAAATATCTGTCAGGTTTTAACAGTTTAGAACATTTGCAGTCAGGTTTTTACAGTGTAGAACTATCGCAGTCATGTTTTTACAGTGTAGACCTATCGGTCATGTTTTTACAGTGTAGACATATCATTCATATTTTTACAGTGTAGACCTATCGCAGTCATGTTTTTACAGTGTAGAAATATCGGCGTCAGGTTTTTACAGTGTAGAACTATCTGTCATGTTTTTACAGTGTAGAAATATCGCAGTCATGTTTTTACAGTGTGTAACTATTGCAGTCAGGTTTTTACAGTGTAGAACTATCTGTCATGTTTTTACAGTGTAGAAATATCCCAGCCAGATTTTTACAGTGTAGAGCTATCGCAGTCATGTTTTTACAGTGTAGAACCATCTGTCAGGTTTTAACAGTGTAGAAAAATCAGAGTCATGTTTTTACAGTGTAGAACTATCGCAGTCAGGTTTTTACAGTGTAGAACTATCGCAGTCAGGTTTTTACAGTGTAGAACTATCGCAGTCATATTTTTACAGTTCAGAACTATCAGTCAAGTTTTTACAGTGTAGAAATATCGGCGTCAGGTTTTAACAGTGTAAAACTATTGCAGACAGGTTTTTACAGTGTAGACCTATCGCAGCCAGGTTTTTACAGTGTACAACTATCGCAGTCATGTTTTTACAGTGTATAACAATCAAAGTCATGTTTTTACAGTGTTGAACCATCTGTCAGGTTTTACAGTTTAGAACTATCGCAGTCAGGTTTTTAAAGTGTAGGACCATCAGTCATGTTTTTACAGTGTAGAAATATCGGCGTCATATTTTTACAAAGTAGAACTATCTGTCATGTTTTTACAGTGTAGACCTATCAGTCATATTTTTACAGTGTAGACCTATCAGTCAGGTTTTTACAGTGTAGAACTATCGCAGTCAGGTTTTTACAGTGTAGCACTATCGCAGTCAGGTTTTTACAGTGTAGAAATATCGCAGTCATGTTTTTACAGTGTAGAACTATCGCAGTCATGTTTTTACAGGTAGAGCAATCGCAGTCATGTTTTTACAGTGTAGAACTATCGCAGTCAGGTTTTTACAGTGTAGACCTATCAGTCAGGTTTTTACAGTGTAGAACTATCGCAGTCGTGTTTTTACAGTGTTGAACCATCTGTCAGGTTTTACAGTTTAGAACTATCGCAGTCAGGTTTTTAAAGTGTAGGACCATCAGTCATGTTTTTACAGTGTAGAAATATCGGCGTCACATTTTTACAGTGTAGAACTATCTGTCATGTTTTTACAGTGTAGAAATATCTGTCAGGTTTTAACAGTGTAGAACTATCGCAGCCAGGTTTTTACAGTGTAGAAATATCGCAGCCAGGTTTTAACAGTGTAGAACTATCTGTCATGTTTTTACAGTGTAGAACTATCAGTCAGGTTTTTACAGTGTAGAACTATCAGTCATGTTTTTACAGTGTAGAAATATCTGTCAGGTTTTAACAGTTTAGAACATTTGCAGTCAGGTTTTTACAGTGTAGAACTATCGCAGACATGTTTTTACAGTGTAGACCTATCGGTCATGTTTTTACAGTGTAGACATATCATTCATATTTTTACAGTGTAGACCTATCGCAGTCATGTTTTTACAGTGTAGAAATATCGGCGTCAGGTTTTTACAGTGTAGAACTATCTGTCATGTTTTTACAGTGTAGAAATATCGCAGTCATGTTTTTACAGTGTGTAACTATTGCAGTCAGGTTTTTACAGTGTAGAACTATCGCAGTCAGGATTTTACAGTGTAGAACTATCAGTCATGTTTTTACAGTGTAGAAATATCTGTCAGGTTTTTACAGTGTAGAACTATCGCAGTCAGGTTTTTACAGTGTAGAACTATCGCAGTTATGTTTTTACAGTGTAGAATTATCGAAGTCCGGTTTTTACAGTGTAGAACTATCAGTCAGGTTTTTACAGTGTAGAACTATCAGTCATGTTTTTACAGTGTAGAAATATCAGCGTCAGGTTTTTACAGTGTAGAACTATCGCAGCCAGGTTTTTAAAGTGTAGGACCATCAGTCATGTTTTTACAGTGTAGAAATATCAACGTCATATTTTTACAGTGTAGAACTATCTGTCATATTTTTACAGTGTAGACCTATCAGTCAGGTTTTTACAGTGTAAAAATATCGCAGTCATGTTTCTACACTGTGGAACTATCGCTGTCATGTTTTTACAGTGTAGAACTATCCCAGCCAGGTTTTTACAGTGTAGAACTATCGCAGCCAGGTTTTAACAGTGTAGAACTATCTGTCATATTTTACAGTTTAGAACTATCGCAGTCAGGTTTTTAAAGTGTAGGACCATCAGTCATGTTTTTACAGTGTAGAAATATCGGCGTCACATTTTTACAGTGTAGAACTATCTGTCATATTTTTACAGTGTAGACCTATCAGTCAGGTTTTTACAGTGTAGAACTATCGCAGTCAGGTTTTTACAGTGTAGACCTATTAGTCATGTTTTTACAGTGTGGAACTATCGCAGTCAGGTTTTTACAGTGTAGACCTATCAGTCATATTTTTACAGTGTAGACCTATCAGTCAGGGTTTTACAGTGTAAAAATATCGCAGTCATGTTTCTACACTGTGGAACTATCGCTGTCATGTTTTTACAGTGTAGAACTATCGCAGCCAGGTTTTAACAGTGTAGAACTATCTGTCAGGTTTTTACAGTGTAGAACCATCAGTCAGGTTTTTTACAGTTTAGAACTATCGCAGTCAGGTTTTTACAGTGTAAAAATATCGCAGTCAGGTT
Source organism: Eucyclogobius newberryi (assembly GCF_026437365.1). Lineage (NCBI taxonomy): Eukaryota > Metazoa > Chordata > Actinopteri > Gobiiformes > Gobiidae > Eucyclogobius > Eucyclogobius newberryi. The sequence continues at coordinate 267,860 of NW_027315812.1, read as the reverse complement.
TTTACAGTGTAGAAATATCGCAGTCATGTTTTTACAGTGTAGAACTATCGCAGTAAGGTTTTTACAGTGTAGAACTATCGCAGTCAGGTTTTTACAGTGTAGAACTATAAGTCAGGTCTTTACAGTGTAGAACTATTGCATTCAGGTTTTTACAGTGTAGAACTATCGCAGTCAGGTTTTTACAGTGTAGAACTATAAGTCAGGTTTTTACAGTGTAGAACTATTGCATTCAGGTTTTTACAGTGTAGAACTATCAGTCATGTTTTTACAGTGTAGAAATATCAGCGTCAGGTTTTTACAGTGTAGAAATATCAGTCAGGTTTTTACAGTGTAGAACTATCGCAGTCAGGTTTTTACAGTGTAGAACTATCTGTCATGTTTTTACAGTGTAGACGTATCAGTCAGGTTTTTACAGTGTAAAACTATCGCAGTCAGGTTTTTACAGTGTGGAACTATCGCAGTCAGGTTTTTACAGTGTAGACCTATTAGTCAGGTTTTTACAGTGTAGAAATATCGACGTCATATTTTTACAGTGTAGAACTATCTGTCACATTTTTACAGTGTAGACCTATCAGTCAGGTTTTTACAGTGTAAAAATATCGCAGTCATGTTTCTACACTGTGGAACTATCGCTGTCATGTTTTTACAGTGTAGAACTATCCCAGCCAGGTTTTTACAGTGTAGAACTATCACAGCCAGGTTTTAACAGTGTAGAACTATCTGTCATGTTTTTACAGTGTAAAAATATCGCAGTCAGGTTTTTACAGTGTAGACCTATCGCAGCCAGGTTTTTACAGTGTACAATTATCGCAGTCATGTTTTTACAGTGTATAACAATCAAAGTCATGTTTTTACAGTGTAGAACTATCGCAGCCATTTTTTACAGTGTAGAACCATCGCAGTCGTGTTTTTACAGTGTTGAACCATCTGTCATGTTTTACAGTTTAGAACTATCGCAGTCAGGTTTTTACAGTGTAGGACCATCAGTCATGTTTTTACAGTGTAGAAATATCGCCGTCACATTTTTACAGTGTAGAACTATCTGTCATATTTTTACAGTGTAGAACTATCGCAGTCATGTTTTTACAGTGTAGAACTATCAGTCAGGTTTTTACAGTGTAAAAATATCGCAGTCATGTTTCTACACTGTGGAACTATCGCTGTCATGTTTTTACAGTGTAGAACTATCGCAGCCAGGTTTTAACAGTGTAGAACTATCTGTCAGGTTTTTACAGTGTAGAACCATCAGTCATGTTTTTTACAGTTTAGAACTATCGCAGTCAGGTTTTTTACAGTTTAGAACTATCGCAGTCAGGTTTTTACAGTGTAAAAATATCGCAGTCATTTTTTTACAGTGTGGAACTATCGCAGCCAAGTTTTTACAGTGTAGAACTATCGTAGTCAGGTTTTTACAGTGTAGAACTATCGCAGTAAGGTTTTTACAGTGTAGAACTATCGCAGTCAGGTTTTTACAGTGTAGAACTATAAGTCAGGTTTTTACAGTGTAGAACTATCAGTCATGTTTTTACAGTGTAGAAATATCAGCGTCAGGTTTTTACAGTGTAGAAATATCAGTCAGGTTTTTACAGTGTAGAACTATCGCAGTCAGGTTTTTACAGTGTAGAACTATCTGTCATGTTTTTACAGTGTAGAAATATCCCAGCCAGATTTTTACAGTGTAGAGCTATCGCAGTCATGTTTTTACAGTGTAGAACCATCTGTCAGGTTTTAACAGTGTAGAAAAATCAGAGTCATGTTTTTACAGTGTAGAACTATCGCAGTCAGGTTTTTACAGTGTAGGACCATCAGTCATGTTTTTACAGTGTAGAAATATCGGCGTCACATTTTTACAGTGTAGAACTATCTGTCATATTTTTACAGTGTAGAACTATCGCAGTCATGTTTTTACAGTGTAGAACTATCAGTCAGGTTTTTACAGTGTAAAAATATCGCAGTCATGTTTCTACACTGTGGAACTATCGCTGTCATGTTTTTACAGTGTAGAACTATCGCAGCCAGGTTTTAACAGTGTAGAACTATCTGTCAGGTTTTTACAGTGTAGAACCATCAGTCATGTTTTTTACAGTTTAGAACTATCGCAGTCAGGTTTTTTACAGTTTAGAACTATCGCAGTCAGGTTTTTACAGTGTAAAAATATCGCAGTCATTTTTTTACAGTGTGGAACTATCGCAGCCAAGTTTTTACAGTGTAGAACTATCGTAGTCAGGTTTTTACAGTGTAGAACTATCGCAGTAAGGTTTTTACAGTGTAGAACTATCGCAGTCAGGTTTTTACAGTGCAGAACTATAAGTCAGGTTTTTACAGTGTAGAACTATCAGTCATGTTTTTACAGTGTAGAAATATCAGCGTCAGGTTTTTACAGTGTAGAAATATCAGTCAGGTTTTTACAGTGTAGAACTATCGCAGTCAGGTTTTTACAGTGTAGAACTATCTGTCATGTTTTTACAGTGTGGAACTATCGCAGTCAGGTTTTTACAGTGTAGACCTATTAGTCAGGTTTTTAGAGTGTAGAACTATCGTAGTCAGGTTTTTACAGTGTAGACCTATCAGTCAGGTTTTTACAGTGTAGAACTATCTGTCATGTTTTTACAGTGTAGAAATATCCCAGCCAGATTTTTACAGTGTAGAGCTATCGCAGTCAGGTTTTTACAGTGTAGAACTATCGCAGTCAGGTTTTTACAGTGTAGAACTATCGCAGTCATATTTTTACAGTTCAGAACTATCAGTCAAGTTTTTACAGTGTAGAAATATCGGCGTCAGGTTTTAACAGTGTAAAACTATTGCAGACAGGTTTTTACAGTGTAGACCTATCGCAGCCAGGTTTTTACAGTGTACAACTATCGCAGTCATGTTTTTACAGTGTATAACAATCAAAGTCATGTTTTTACAGTGTTGAACCATCTGTCAGGTTTTACAGTTTAGAACTATCGCAGTCAGGTTTTTAAAGTGTAGGACCATCAGTCATGTTTTTACAGTGTAGAAATATCGGCGTCATATTTTTACAGTGTAGAACTATCTGTCATGTTTTTACAGTGTAGACCTATCAGTCATATTTTTACAGTGTAGACCTATCAGTCAGGTTTTTACAGTGTAGAACTATCGAAGTCAGGTTTTTACAGTGTAGAACTATCGAAGTCCGGTTTTTACTGTGTAGAACTATCAGTCAGGTTTTTACAGTGTAGAAATATCGACGTCATATTTTTACAGTGTAGAACTATCTGTCACATTTTTACAGTGTAGACCTATCAGTCAGGTTTTTACAGTGTAAAAATATCGCAGTCATGTTTCTACACTGTGGAACTATCGCTGTCATGTTTTTACAGTGTAGAACTATCCCAGCCAGGTTTTTACAGTGTAGAACTATCACAGCCAGGTTTTAACAGTGTAGAACTATCTGTCATGTTTTTACAGTGTAAAAATATCGCAGTCAGGTTTTTACAGTGTAGACCTATCGCAGCCAGGTTTTTACAGTGTACAATTATCGCAGTCATGTTTTTACAGTGTATAACAATCAAAGTCATGTTTTTACAGTGTAGAACTATCGCAGCCATTTTTTTACAGTGTAGAACCATCGCAGTCGTGTTTTTACAGTGTTGAACCATCTGTCATGTTTTACAGTTTAGAACTATCGCAGTCAGGTTTTTACAGTGTAGGACCATCAGTCATGTTTTTACAGTGTAGAAATATCGGCGTCACATTTTTACAGTGTAGAACTATCTGTCATATTTTTACAGTGTAGAACTATCGCAGTCATGTTTTTACAGTGTAGAACTATCAGTCAGGTTTTTACAGTGTAAAAATATCGCAGTCATGTTTCTACACTGTGGAACTATCGCTGTCATGTTTTTACAGTGTAGAACTATCGCAGCCAGGTTTTAACAGTGTAGAACTATCTGTCAGGTTTTTACAGTGTAGAACCATCAGTCATGTTTTTTACAGTTTAGAACTATCGCAGTCAGGTTTTTACAGTGTAAAAATATCGCAGTCATTTTTTTACAGTGTGGAACTATCGCAGCCAAGTTTTTACAGTGTAGAACTATCGTAGTCAGGTTTTTACAGTGTAGAACTATCGCAGTAAGGTTTTTACAGTGTAGAACTATCGCAGTCAGGTTTTTACAGTGTAGAACTATAAGTCAGGTTTTTACAGTGTAGAACTATCAGTCATGTTTTTACAGTGTAGAAATATCAGCGTCAGGTTTTTACAGTGTAGAAATATCAGTCAGGTTTTTACAGTGTAGAACTATCGCAGTCAGGTTTTTACAGTGTAGAACTATCTGTCATGTTTTTACAGTGTGGAACTATCGCAGTCAGGTTTTTACAGTGTAGACCTATTAGTCAGGTTTTTAGAGTGTAGAACTATCGTAGTCAGGTTTTTACAGTGTAGACCTATCAGTCAGGTTTTTACAGTGTAGAACTATCTGTCATGTTTTTACAGTGTAGAAATATCCCAGCCAGATTTTTACAGTGTAGAGCTATCGCAGTCATGTTTTTACAGTGTAGAACCATCTGTCAGGTTTTAACAGTGTAGAAAAATCAGAGTCATGTTTTTACAGTGTAGAACTATCGCAGTCAGGTTTTTACAGTGTAGAACTATCGCAGTCAGGTTTTTACAGTGTAGAACTATCGCAGTCATATTTTTACAGTTCAGAACTATCAGTCAAGTTTTTACAGTGTAGAAATATCGGCGTCAGGTTTTAACAGTGTAAAACTATTGCAGACAGGTTTTTACAGTGTAGACCTATCGCAGCCAGGTTTTTACAGTGTACAACTATCGCAGTCATGTTTTTACAGTGTATAACAATCAAAGTCATGTTTTTACAGTGTTGAACCATCTGTCAGGTTTTACAGTTTAGAACTATCGCAGTCAGGTTTTTAAAGTGTAGGACCATCAGTCATGTTTTTACAGTGTAGAAATATCGGCGTCATATTTTTACAGTGTAGAACTATCTGTCATGTTTTTACAGTGTAGACCTATCAGTCATATTTTTACAGTGTAGACCTATCAGTCAGGTTTTTACAGTGTAGAACTATCGCAGTCAGGTTTTTACAGTGTAGCACTATCGCAGTCAGGTTTTTACAGTGTAGAAATATCGCAGTCATGTTTTTACAGTGTAGAACTATCGCAGTCATGTTTTTACAGGTAGAGCAATCGCAGTCATGTTTTTACAGTGTAGAACTATCGCAGTCAGGTTTTTACAGTGTAGACCTATCAGTCAGGTTTTTACAGTGTAGAACTATCGCAGTCGTGTTTTTACAGTGTTGAACCATCTGTCAGGTTTTACAGTTTAGAACTATCGCAGTCAGGTTTTTAAAGTGTAGGACCATCAGTCATGTTTTTACAGTGTAGAAATATCGGCGTCACATTTTTACAGTGTAGAACTATCTGTCATGTTTTTACAGTGTAGAAATATCTGTCAGGTTTTAACAGTGTAGAACTATCGCAGCCAGGTTTTTACAGTGTAGAAATATCGCAGCCAGGTTTTAACAGTGTAGAACTATCTGTCATGTTTTTACAGTGTAGAACTATCAGTCAGGTTTTTACAGTGTAGAACTATCAGTCATGTTTTTACAGTGTAGAAATATCTGTCAGGTTTTAACAGTTTAGAACATTTGCAGTCAGGTTTTTACAGTGTAGAACTATCGCAGTCATGTTTTTACAGTGTAGACCTATCGGTCATGTTTTTACAGTGTAGACATATCATTCATATTTTTACAGTGTAGACCTATCGCAGTCATGTTTTTACAGTGTAGAAATATCGGCGTCAGGTTTTTACAGTGTAGAACTATCTGTCATGTTTTTACAGTGTAGAAATATCGCAGTCATGTTTTTACAGTGTGTAACTATTGCAGTCAGGTTTTTACAGTGTAGAACTATCGCAGTCAGGATTTTACAGTGTAGAACTATCAGTCATGTTTTTACAGTGTAGAAATATCTGTCAGGTTTTTACAGTGTAGAACTATCGCAGTCAGGTTTTTACAGTGTAGAACTATCGCAGTTATGTTTTTACAGTGTAGAATTATCGAAGTCCGGTTTTTACAGTGTAGAACTATCAGTCAGGTTTTTACAGTGTAGAACTATCAGTCATGTTTTTACAGTGTAGAAATATCAGCGTCAGGTTTTTACAGTGTAGAACTATCGCAGCCAGGTTTTTAAAGTGTAGGACCATCAGTCATGTTTTTACAGTGTAGAAATATCAACGTCATATTTTTACAGTGTAGAACTATCTGTCATATTTTTACAGTGTAGACCTATCAGTCAGGTTTTTACAGTGTAAAAATATCGCAGTCATGTTTCTACACTGTGGAACTATCGCTGTCATGTTTTTACAGTGTAGAACTATCCCAGCCAGGTTTTTACAGTGTAGAACTATCGCAGCCAGGTTTTAACAGTGTAGAACTATCTGTCATATTTTACAGTTTAGAACTATCGCAGTCAGGTTTTTAAAGTGTAGGACCATCAGTCATGTTTTTACAGTGTAGAAATATCGGCGTCACATTTTTACAGTGTAGAACTATCTGTCATATTTTTACAGTGTAGACCTATCAGTCAGGTTTTTACAGTGTAGAACCATCAGTCATGTTTTTTACAGTTTAGAACTATCGCAGTCAGGTTTTTTACAGTTTAGAACTATCGCAGTCATGTTTTTACAGTGTAGAACTATCAGTCAGGTTTTTACAGTGTAGAACCATCAGTCATGTTTTTTACAGTTTAGAACTATCGCAGTCAGGTTTTTTACAGTTTAGAACTATCGCAGTCAGGTTTTTACAGTGTAAAAATATCGCAGTCATGTTTTTACAGTGTGGAACTATCGCAGTCAGGTTTTTACAGTGTAGACCTATTAGTCATGTTTTTACAGTGTAGAACTATCGCAATCAGGTTTTTACAGTGTAGACCTATTAGTCATGTTTTTACAGTGTGGAACTATCGCAGTCAGGTTTTTACAGTGTAGACCTATCAGTCATATTTTTACAGTGTAGACCTATCAGTCAGGGTTTTACAGTGTAAAAATATCGCAGTCATGTTTCTACACTGTGGAACTATCGCTGTCATGTTTTTACAGTGTAGAACTATCGCAGCCAGGTTTTAACAGTGTAGAACTATCTGTCAGGTTTTTACAGTGTAGAACCATCAGTCAGGTTTTTTACAGTTTAGAACTATCGCAGTCAGGTTTTTACAGTGTAAAAATATCGCAGTCAGGTTTTTACAGTGTAGAAATATCGCAGTCATGTTTTTACAGTGTGGAACTATCGCAGCCAAGTTTTTACAGTGTAGAACTATCGTAGTCAGGTTTTTACAGTGTAGAACTATCGCAGTAAGGTTTTTACAGTGTAGAACTATCGCAGTCAGGTTTTTACAGTGTAGAACTATAAGTCAGGTCTTTACAGTGTAGAACTATTGCATTCAGGTTTTTACAGTGTAGAACTATCGCAGTCAGGTTTTTACAGTGTAGAACTATAAGTCAGGTTTTTACAGTGTAGAACTATTGCATTCAGGTTTTTACAGTGTAGAACTATCAGTCATGTTTTTACAGTGTAGAAATATCAGCGTCAGGTTTTTACAGTGTAGAAATATCAGTCAGGTTTTTACAGTGTAGAACTATCGCAGTCAGGTTTTTACAGTGTAGAACTATCTGTCATGTTTTTACAGTGTAGACGTATCAGTCAGGTTTTTACAGTGTAAAACTATCGCAGTCAGGTTTTTACAGTGTGGAACTATCGCAGTCAGGTTTTTACAGTGTAGACCTATTAGTCAGGTTTTAGAGTGTAGAACTATCGTAGTCAGGTTTTTACAGTGTAGACCTATCAGTCAGGTTTTTACAGCGTAGAACTATCGCAGTCATGTTTTTACAGTGTAGAACTATCGAAGTCCGGTTTTTACAGTGTAGAACTATCGAAGTCCGGTTTTTACTGTGTAGAACTATCAGTCAGGTTTTTACAGTGTAGAAATATCGACGTCATATTTTTACAGTGTAGACCTATCAGTCAGGTTTTTACAGTGTAAAAATATCGCAGTCATGTTTCTACACTGTGGAACTATCGCTGTCATGTTTTTACAGTGTAGAACTATCCCAGCCAGGTTTTTACAGTGTAGAACTATCACAGCCAGGTTTTAACAGTGTAGAACTATCTGTCATGTTTTTACAGTGTAAAAATATCGCAGTCAGGTTTTTACAGTGTAGACCTATCGCAGCCAGGTTTTTACAGTGTACAATTATCGCAGTCATGTTTTTACAGTGTATAACAATCAAAGTCATGTTTTTACAGTGTAGAACTATCGCAGCCATTTTTTTACAGTGTAGAACCATCGCAGTCGTGTTTTTACAGTGTTGAACCATCTGTCATGTTTTACAGTTTAGAACTATCGCAGTCAGGTTTTTACAGTGTAGGACCATCAGTCATGTTTTTACAGTGTAGAAATATCGGCGTCACATTTTTACAGTGTAGAACTATCTGTCATATTTTTACAGTGTAGAACTATCGCAGTCATGTTTTTACAGTGTAGAACTATCAGTCAGGTTTTAACAGTGTATAAAAATCAGAGTCATGTTTTTACAGTGTAGAACTATCGCAGTCATGTTTTTACAGTGTAGAACTATCGAAGTCAGGTTTTTACAGTGTAGAACTATCGTAGTCAGGTTTTTACAGTGTAGACCTATCAGTCAGGTTTTTACAGTGTAGAACTATCGCAGTCATGTTTTTACAGTGTAGAACTATCGAAGTCAGGTTTTTACAGTGTAGAACTATCGTAGTCAGGTTTTTACAGTGTAGACCTATCAGTCAGGTTTTTACAGTGTAGAACTATCTGTCATGTTTTTACAGTGTAGAAATATCCCAGCCAGATTTTTACAGTGTAGAGCTATCGCAGTCATGTTTTTACAGTGTAGAACCATCTGTCAGGTTTTAACAGTGTAGAAAAATCAGAGTCATGTTTTTACAGTGTAGAACTATCGCAGTCAGGTTTTTACAGTGTAGAACTATCGCAGTCAGGTTTTTACAGTGTAGAACTATCGCAGTCATATTTTTACAGTTCAGAACTATCAGTCAAGTTTTTACAGTGTAGAAATATCGGCGTCAGGTTTTAACAGTGTAAAACTATTGCAGACAGGTTTTTACAGTGTAGACCTATTGCAGCCAGGTTTTTACAGTGTACAACTATCGCAGTCATGTTTTTACAGTGTAGAACTATCGCAGTCATGTTTTTACAGTGTAGAACTATCGCAGTCAGGTTTTTACAGTGTAGACCTATCAGTCAGGTTTTTACAGTGTAGAGCAATCGCAGTCACGTTTTTACAGTGTAGAACAATCTGTCAGGTTTTAACAGTGTACAAAAATCAGAGGCATGTTTTTACAGTGTAGAACTATCGCAGTCATTTTTTTACAGTGTAGAAATATCGCAGTCATGTTTTTACAGTGTGGAACTATCGCAGCCAAGTTTTTACAGTGTAGAACTATCGTAGTCAGGTTTTTACAGTGTAGAACTATCGCAGTAAGGTTTTTACAGTGTAGAACTATCGCAGTCAGGTTTTTACAGTGTAGAACTATAAGTCAGGTCTTTACAGTGTAGAACTATTGCATTCAGGTTTTTACAGTGTAGAACTATCGCAGTCAGGTTTTTACAGTGTAGAACTATAAGTCAGGTTTTTACAGTGTAGAACTATTGCATTCAGGTTTTTACAGTGTAGAACTATCAGTCATGTTTTTACAGTGTAGAAATATCAGCGTCAGGTTTTTACAGTGTAGAAATATCAGTCAGGTTTTTACAGTGTAGAACTATCGCAGTCAGGTTTTTACAGTGTAGAACTATCTGTCATGTTTTTACAGTGTAGACGTATCAGTCAGGTTTTTACAGTGTAAAACTATCGCAGTCAGGTTTTTACAGTGTGGAACTATCGCAGTCAGGTTTTTACAGTGTAGACCTATTAGTCAGGTTTTAGAGTGTAGAACTATCGTAGTCAGGTTTTTACAGTGTAGACCTATCAGTCAGGTTTTTACAGCGTAGAACTATCGCAGTCATGTTTTTACAGTGTAGAACTATCGAAGTCCGGTTTTTACAGTGTAGAACTATCGAAGTCCGGTTTTTACTGTGTAGAACTATCAGTCACATTTTTACAGTGTAGACCTATCAGTCAGGTTTTTACAGTGTAAAAATATCGCAGTCATGTTTCTACACTGTGGAACTATCGCTGTCATGTTTTTACAGTGTAGAACTATCCCAGCCAGGTTTTTACAGTGTAGAACTATCACAGCCAGGTTTTAACAGTGTAGAACTATCTGTCATGTTTTTACAGTGTAAAAATATCGCAGTCAGGTTTTTACAGTGTAGACCTATCGCAGCCAGGTTTTTACAGTGTACAATTATCGCAGTCATGTTTTTACAGTGTATAACAATCAAAGTCATGTTTTTACAGTGTAGAACTATCGCAGCCATTTTTTTACAGTGTAGAACCATCGCAGTCGTGTTTTTACAGTGTTGAACCATCTGTCATGTTTTACAGTGTAGAAATATCGGCGTCACATTTTTACAGTGTAGAACTATCTGTCATATTTTTACAGTGTAGAACTATCGCAGTCATGTTTTTACAGTGTAGAACTATCAGTCAGGTTTTAACAGTGTATAAAAATCAGAGTCATGTTTTTACAGTGTAGAACTATCGCAGTCATGTTTTTACAGTGTAGAACTATCGAAGTCAGGTTTTTACAGTGTAGAACTATCGTAGTCAGGTTTTTACAGTGTAGACCTATCAGTCAGGTTTTTACAGTGTAGAACTATCTGTCATGTTTTTACAGTGTAGAAATATCCCAGCCAGATTTTTACAGTGTAGAGCTATCGCAGTCATGTTTTTACAGTGTAGAACCATCTGTCAGGTTTTAACAGTGTAGAAAAATCAGAGTCATGTTTTTACAGTGTAGAACTATCGCAGTCAGGTTTTTACAGTGTAGAACTATCGCAGTCAGGTTTTTACAGTGTAGAAATATCGCAGTCATGTTTTTACAGTGTAGAACTATCGCAGTCATGTTTTTACAGGTAGAGCAATCGCAGTCATGTTTTTACAGTGTAGAACTATCGCAGTCAGGTTTTTACAGTGTAGACCTATCAGTCAGGTTTTTACAGTGTAGAACTATCGCAGTCGTGTTTTTACAGTGTTGAACCATCTGTCAGGTTTTACAGTTTAGAACTATCGCAGTCAGGTTTTTAAAGTGTAGGACCATCAGTCATGTTTTTACAGTGTAGAAATATCGGCGTCACATTTTTACAGTGTAGAACTATCGCAGCCAGGTTTTTACAGTGTAGAAATATCGCAGCCAGGTTTTAACAGTGTAGAACTATCTGTCATGTTTTTACAGTGTAGAACTATCAGTCAGGTTTTTACAGTGTAGAACTATCAGTCATGTTTTTACAGTGTAGAAATATCTGTCAGGTTTTAACAGTTTAGAACATTTGCAGTCAGGTTTTTACAGTGTAGAACTATCGCAGTCATGTTTTTACAGTGTAGACCTATCGGTCATGTTTTTACAGTGTAGACATATCATTCATATTTTTACAGTGTAGACCTATCGCAGTCATGTTTTTACAGTGTAGAAATATCGGCGTCAGGTTTTTACAGTGTAGAACTATCTGTCATGTTTTTACAGTGTAGAAATATCGCAGTCATGTTTTTACAGTGTGTAACTATTGCAGTCAGGTTTTTACAGTGTAGAACTATCGCAGTCAGGATTTTACAGTGTAGAACTATCAGTCATGTTTTTACAGTGTAGAAATATCTGTCAGGTTTTTACAGTGTAGAACTATCGCAGTCAGGTTTTTACAGTGTAGAACTATCGCAGTTATGTTTTTACAGTGTAGAATTATCGAAGTCCGGTTTTTACAGTGTAGAACTATCAGTCAGGTTTTTACAGTGTAGAACTATCAGTCATGTTTTTACAGTGTAGAAATATCAGCGTCAGGTTTTTACAGTGTAGAACTATCGCAGCCAGGTTTTTAAAGTGTAGGACCATCAGTCATGTTTTTACAGTGTAGAAATATCAACGTCATATTTTTACAGTGTAGAACTATCTGTCACATTTTTACAGTGTAGACCTATCAGTCAGGTTTTTACAGTGTAAAAATATCGCAGTCATGTTTCTACACTGTGGAACTATCTCTGTCATGTTTTTACAGTGTAGAACTATCCCAGCCAGGTTTTTACAGTGTAGAACTATCGCAGCCAGGTTTTAACAGTGTAGAACTATCTGTCATATTTTACAGTTTAGAACTATCGCAGTCAGGTTTTTAAAGTGTAGGACCATCAGTCATGTTTTTACAGTGTAGAAATATCGGCGTCACATTTTTACAGTGTAGAACTATCTGTCATATTTTTACAGTGTAGACCTATCAGTCAGGTTTTTACAGTGTAGAACCATCAGTCATGTTTTTTACAGTTTAGAACTATCGCAGTCAGGTTTTTTACAGTTTAGAACTATCGCAGTCATGTTTTTACAGTGTAGAACTATCAGTCAGGTTTTTACAGTGTAGAACCATCAGTCATGTTTTTTACAGTTTAGAACTATAGCAGTCAGGTTTTTTACAGTTTAGAACTATCGCAGTCAGGTTTTTACAGTGTAAAAATATCGCAGTCATGTTTTTACAGTGTGGAACTATCGCAGTCAGGTTTTTACAGTGTAGACCTATTAGTCATGTTTTTACAGTGTAGAACTATCGCAGTCAGGTTTTTACAGTGTAGACCTATTAGTCATGTTTTTACAGTGTGGAACTATCGCAGTCAGGTTTTTACAGTGTAGACCTATCAGTCATATTTTTACAGTGTAGACCTATCAGTCAGGGTTTTACAGTGTAAAAATATCGCAGTCATGTTTCTACACTGTGGAACTATCGCTGTCATGTTTTTACAGTGTAGAACTATCGCAGCCAGGTTTTAACAGTGTAGAACTATCTGTCAGGTTTTTACAGTGTAGAACCATCAGTCAGGTTTTTTACAGTTTAGAACTATCGCAGTCAGGTTTTTACAGTGTAAAAATATCGCAGTCAGGTTTTTACAGTGTAGAAATATCGCAGTCATGTTTTTACAGTGTGGAACTATCGCAGCCAAGTTTTTACAGTGTAGAACTATCGTAGTCAGGTTTTTACAGTGTAGAACTATCGCAGTAAGGTTTTTACAGTGTAGAACTATCGCAGTCAGGTTTTTACAGTGTAGAACTATAAGTCAGGTCTTTACAGTGTAGAACTATTGCATTCAGGTTTTTACAGTGTAGAACTATCGCAGTCAGGTTTTTACAGTGTAGAACTATAAGTCAGGTTTTTACAGTGTAGAACTATTGCATTCAGGTTTTTACAGTGTAGAACTATCAGTCATGTTTTTACAGTGTAGAAATATCAGCGTCAGGTTTTTACAGTGTAGAAATATCAGTCAGGTTTTTACAGTGTAGAACTATCGCAGTCAGGTTTTTACAGTGTAGAACTATCTGTCATGTTTTTACAGTGTAGACGTATCAGTCAGGTTTTTACAGTGTAAAACTATAAGTCAGGTCTTTACAGTGTAGAACTATTGCATTCAGGTTTTTACAGTGTAGAACTATCGCAGTCAGGTTTTTACAGTGTAGAACTATAAGTCAGGTTTTTACAGTGTAGAAATATCGACGTCATATTTTTACAGTGTAGAACTATCTGTCACATTTTTACAGTGTAGACCTATCAGTCAGGTTTTTACAGTGTAAAAATATCGCAGTCATGTTTCTACACTGTGGAACTATCGCTGTCATGTTTTTACAGTGTAGAACTATCCCAGCCAGGTTTTTACAGTGTAGAACTATCACAGCCAGGTTTTTACAGTGTAGAACTATCACAGCCAGGTTTTAACAGTGTAGAACTATCTGTCATGTTTTTACAGTGTAAAAATATCGCAGTCAGGTTTTTACAGTGTAGACCTATCGCAGCCAGGTTTTTACAGTGTACAATTATCGCAGTCATGTTTTTACAGTGTATAACAATCAAAGTCATGTTTTTACAGTGTAGAACTATCGCAGCCATTTTTTACAGTGTAGAACCATCGCAGTCGTGTTTTTACAGTGTTGAACCATCTGTCATGTTTTACAGTTTAGAACTATCGCAGTCAGGTTTTTACAGTGTAGGACCATCAGTCATGTTTTTACAGTGTAGAAATATCGGCGTCACATTTTTACAGTGTAGAACTATCTGTCATATTTTTACAGTGTAGAACTATCGCAGTCATGTTTTTACAGTGTAGAACTATCAGTCAGGTTTTTACAGTGTAAAAATATCGCAGTCATGTTTCTACACTGTGGAACTATCGCTGTCATGTTTTTACAGTGTAGAACTATCGCAGCCAGGTTTTAACAGTGTAGAACTATCTGTCAGGTTTTTACAGTGTAGAACCATCAGTCATGTTTTTTACAGTTTAGAACTATCAGTCAGGTTTTTACAGTGTAAAAATATCGCAGTCATGTTTCTACACTGTGGAACTATCGCTGTCATGTTTTTACAGTGTAGAACTATCGCAGTCATGTTTTTACAGTGTAGAACTATCAGTCAGGTTTTTACAGTGTAAAAATATCGCAGTCATGTTTCTACACTGTGGAACTATCGCTGTCATGTTTTTACAGTGTAGAACTATCGCAGTCATGTTTTTACAGTGTAGAACTATCTGTCAGGTTTTTACAGTGTAGAACCATCAGTCATGTTTTTTACAGTTTAGAACTATCGCAGTCAGGTTTTTTACAGTTTAGAACTATCGCAGTCAGGTTTTTACAGTGTAAAAATATCGCAGTCATTTTTTTACAGTGTGGAACTATCGCAGCCAAGTTTTTACAGTGTAGAACTATCGTAGTCAGGTTTTTACAGTGTAGAACTATCGCAGTAAGGTTTTTACAGTGTAGAACTATCGCAGTCAGGTTTTTACAGTGTAGAACTATAAGTCAGGTTTTTACAGTGTAGAACTATCAGTCATGTTTTTACAGTGTAGAAATATCAGCGTCAGGTTTTTACAGTGTAGAAATATCAGTCAGGTTTTTACAGTGTAGAACTATCGCAGTCAGGTTTTTACAGTGTAGAACTATCTGTCATGTTTTTACAGTGTGGAACTATCGCAGTCAGGTTTTTACAGTGTAGACCTATTAGTCAGGTTTTTAGAGTGTAGAACTATCGTAGTCAGGTTTTTACAGTGTAGACCTATCAGTCAGGTTTTTACAGTGTAGAACTATCTGTCATGTTTTTACAGTGTAGAAATATCCCAGCCAGATTTTTACAGTGTAGAGCTATCGCAGTCATGTTTTTACAGTGTAGAACCATCTGTCAGGTTTTAACAGTGTAGAAAAATCAGAGTCATGTTTTTACAGTGTAGAACTATCGCAGTCAGGTTTTTACAGTGTAGAACTATCGCAGTCAGGTTTTTACAGTGTAGAACTATCGCAGTCATATTTTTACAGTTCAGAACTATCAGTCAAGTTTTTACAGTGTAGAAATATCGGCGTCAGGTTTTAACAGTGTAAAACTATTGCAGACAGGTTTTTACAGTGTAGACCTATCGCAGCCAGGTTTTTACAGTGTACAACTATCGCAGTCATGTTTTTACAGTGTATAACAATCAAAGTCATGTTTTTACAGTGTTGAACCATCTGTCAGGTTTTACAGTTTAGAACTATCGCAGTCAGGTTTTTAAAGTGTAGGACCATCAGTCATGTTTTTACAGTGTAGAAATATCGGCGTCATATTTTTACAGTGTAGAACTATCTGTCATGTTTTTACAGTGTAGACCTATCAGTCATATTTTTACAGTGTAGACCTATCAGTCAGGTTTTTACAGTGTAGAACTATCGAAGTCAGGTTTTTACAGTGTAGAACTATCGAAGTCCGGTTTTTACTGTGTAGAACTATCAGTCAGGTTTTTACAGTGTAGAAATATCGACGTCATATTTTTACAGTGTAGAACTATCTGTCACATTTTTACAGTGTAGACCTATCAGTCAGGTTTTTACAGTGTAAAAATATCGCAGTCATGTTTCTACACTGTGGAACTATCGCTGTCATGTTTTTACAGTGTAGAACTATCCCAGCCAGGTTTTTACAGTGTAGAACTATCACAGCCAGGTTTTAACAGTGTAGAACTATCTGTCATGTTTTTACAGTGTAAAAATATCGCAGTCAGGTTTTTACAGTGTAGACCTATCGCAGCCAGGTTTTTACAGTGTACAATTATCGCAGTCATGTTTTTACAGTGTATAACAATCAAAGTCATGTTTTTACAGTGTAGAACTATCGCAGCCATTTTTTTACAGTGTAGAACCATCGCAGTCGTGTTTTTACAGTGTTGAACCATCTGTCATGTTTTACAGTTTAGAACTATCGCAGTCAGGTTTTTACAGTGTAGGACCATCAGTCATGTTTTTACAGTGTAGAAATATCGGCGTCACATTTTTACAGTGTAGAACTATCTGTCATATTTTTACAGTGTAGAACTATCGCAGTCATGTTTTTACAGTGTAGAACTATCAGTCAGGTTTTTACAGTGTAAAAATATCGCAGTCATGTTTCTACACTGTGGAACTATCGCTGTCATGTTTTTACAGTGTAGAACTATCGCAGCCAGGTTTTAACAGTGTAGAACTATCTGTCAGGTTTTTACAGTGTAGAACCATCAGTCATGTTTTTTACAGTTTAGAACTATCGCAGTCAGGTTTTTTACAGTTTAGAACTATCGCAGTCAGGTTTTTACAGTGTAAAAATATCGCAGTCATTTTTTTACAGTGTGGAACTATCGCAGCCAAGTTTTTACAGTGTAGAACTATCGTAGTCAGGTTTTTACAGTGTAGAACTATCGCAGTAAGGTTTTTACAGTGTAGAACTATCGCAGTCAGGTTTTTACAGTGTAGAACTATAAGTCAGGTTTTTACAGTGTAGAACTATCAGTCATGTTTTTACAGTGTAGAAATATCAGCGTCAGGTTTTTACAGTGTAGAAATATCAGTCAGGTTTTTACAGTGTAGAACTATCGCAGTCAGGTTTTTACAGTGTAGAACTATCTGTCATGTTTTTACAGTGTGGAACTATCGCAGTCAGGTTTTTACAGTGTAGACCTATTAGTCAGGTTTTTAGAGTGTAGAACTATCGTAGTCAGGTTTTTACAGTGTAGACCTATCAGTCAGGTTTTTACAGTGTAGAACTATCTGTCATGTTTTTACAGTGTAGAAATATCCCAGCCAGATTTTTACAGTGTAGAGCTATCGCAGTCATGTTTTTACAGTGTAGAACCATCTGTCAGGTTTTAACAGTGTAGAAAAATCAGAGTCATGTTTTTACAGTGTAGAACTATCGCAGTCAGGTTTTTACAGTGTAGAACTATCGCAGTCAGGTTTTTACAGTGTAGAACTATCGCAGTCATATTTTTACAGTTCAGAACTATCAGTCAAGTTTTTACAGTGTAGAAATATCGGCGTCAGGTTTTAACAGTGTAAAACTATTGCAGACAGGTTTTTACAGTGTAGACCTATCGCAGCCAGGTTTTTACAGTGTACAACTATCGCAGTCATGTTTTTACAGTGTATAACAATCAAAGTCATGTTTTTACAGTGTTGAACCATCTGTCAGGTTTTACAGTTTAGAACTATCGCAGTCAGGTTTTTAAAGTGTAGGACCATCAGTCATGTTTTTACAGTGTAGAAATATCGGCGTCATATTTTTACAGTGTAGAACTATCTGTCATGTTTTTACAGTGTAGACCTATCAGTCATATTTTTACAGTGTAGACCTATCAGTCAGGTTTTTACAGTGTAGAACTATCGCAGTCAGGTTTTTACAGTGTAGCACTATCGCAGTCAGGTTTTTACAGTGTAGAAATATCGCAGTCATGTTTTTACAGTGTAGAACTATCGCAGTCATGTTTTTACAGATAGAGCAATCGCAGTCATGTTTTTACAGTGTAGAACTATCGCAGTCAGGTTTTTACAGTGTAGACCTATCAGTCAGGTTTTTACAGTGTAGAACTATCGCAGTCGTGTTTTTACAGTGTTGAACCATCTGTCAGGTTTTACAGTTTAGAACTATCGCAGTCAGGTTTTTAAAGTGTAGGACCATCAGTCATGTTTTTACAGTGTAGAAATATCGGCGTCACATTTTTACAGTGTAGAACTATCTGTCATGTTTTTACAGTGTAGAAATATCTGTCAGGTTTTAACAGTGTAGAACTATCGCAGCCAGGTTTTTACAGTGTAGAAATATCGCAGCCAGGTTTTAACAGTGTAGAACTATCTGTCATGTTTTTACAGTGTAGAACTATCAGTCAGGTTTTTAAAGTGTAGAACTATCAGTCATGTTTTTACAGTGTAGAAATATCTGTCAGGTTTTAACAGTTTAGAACATTTGCAGTCAGGTTTTTACAGTGTAGAACTATCGCAGTCATGTTTTTACAGTGTAGACCTATCGGTCATGTTTTTACAGTGTAGACATATCATTCATATTTTTACAGTGTAGACCTATCGCAGTCATGTTTTTACAGTGTAGAAATATCGGCGTCAGGTTTTTACAGTGTAGAACTATCTGTCATGTTTTTACAGTGTAGAAATATCGCAGTCATGTTTTTACAGTGTGTAACTATTGCAGTCAGGTTTTTACAGTGTAGAACTATCGCAGTCAGGATTTTACAGTGTAGAACTATCAGTCATGTTTTTACAGTGTAGAAATATCTGTCAGGTTTTTACAGTGTAGAACTATCGCAGTCAGGTTTTTACAGTGTAGAACTATCGCAGTTATGTTTTTACAGTGTAGAATTATCGAAGTCCGGTTTTTACAGTGTAGAACTATCAGTCAGGTTTTTACAGTGTAGAACTATCAGTCATGTTTTTACAGTGTAGAAATATCAGCGTCAGGTTTTTACAGTGTAGAACTATCGCAGCCAGGTTTTTAAAGTGTAGGACCATCAGTCATGTTTTTACAGTGTAGAAATATCAACGTCATATTTTTACAGTGTAGAACTATCTGTCATATTTTTACAGTGTAGACCTATCAGTCAGGTTTTTACAGTGTAAAAATATCGCAGTCATGTTTCTACACTGTGGAACTATCGCTGTCATGTTTTTACAGTGTAGAACTATCCCAGCCAGGTTTTTACAGTGTAGAACTATCGCAGCCAGGTTTTAACAGTGTAGAACTATCTGTCATATTTTACAGTTTAGAACTATCACAGTCAGGTTTTTAAAGTGTAGGACCATCAGTCATGTTTTTACAGTGTAGAAATATCGGCGTCACATTTTTACAGTGTAGAACTATCTGTCATATTTTTACAGTGTAGACCTATCAGTCAGGTTTTTACAGTGTAGAACCATCAGTCATGTTTTTTACAGTTTAGAACTATCGCAGTCAGGTTTTTTACAGTTTAGAACTATCGCAGTCATGTTTTTACAGTGTAGAACTATCAGTCAGGTTTTTACAGTGTAGAACCATCAGTCATGTTTTTTACAGTTTAGAACTATCGCAGTCAGGTTTTTTACAGTTTAAAACTATCGCAGTCAGGTTTTTACAGTGTAAAAATATCGCAGTCATGTTTTTACAGTGTGGAACTATCGCAGTCAGGTTTTTACAGTGTAGACCTATTAGTCATGTTTTTACAGTGTAGAACTATCGCAGTCAGGTTTTTACAGTGTAGACCTATTAGTCATGTTTTTACAGTGTGGAACTATCGCAGTCAGGTTTTTACAGTGTAGACCTATCAGTCATATTTTTACAGTGTAGAACTATCAGTCAAGTTTTTACAGTGTAGAAATATCGGCGTCAGGTTTTAACAGTGTAAAACTATTGCAGACAGGTTTTTACAGTGTAGACCTATCGCAGCCAGGTTTTTACAGTGTACAACTATCGCAGTCATGTTTTTACAGTGTATAACAATCAAAGTCATGTTTTTACAGTGTTGAACCATCTGTCAGGTTTTACAGTTTAGAACTATCGCAGTCAGGTTTTTAAAGTGTAGGACCATCAGTCATGTTTTTACAGTGTAGAAATATCGGCGTCATATTTTTACAGTGTAGAACTATCTGTCATGTTTTTACAGTGTAGACCTATCAGTCATATTTTTACAGTGTAGACCTATCAGTCAGGTTTTTACAGTGTAGAACTATCGCAGTCAGGTTTTTACAGTGTAGCACTATCGCAGTCAGGTTTTTACAGGTAGAGCAATCGCAGTCATGTTTTTACAGTGTAGAACTATCGCAGTCAGGTTTTTACAGTGTAGACCTATCAGTCAGGTTTTTACAGTGTAGAACTATCGCAGTCGTGTTTTTACAGTGTTGAACCATCTGTCAGGTTTTACAGTTTAGAACTATCGCAGTCAGGTTTTTAAAGTGTAGGACCATCAGTCATGTTTTTACAGTGTAGAAATATCGGCGTCACATTTTTACAGTGTAGAACTATCTGTCATGTTTTTACAGTGTAGAAATATCTGTCAGGTTTTAACAGTGTAGACCTATCGCAGCCAGGTTTTTACAGTGTAGAAATATCGCAGCCAGGTTTTAACAGTGTAGAACTATCTGTCATGTTTTTACAGTGTAGAACTATCAGTCAGGTTTTTACAGTGTAGAACTATCAGTCAGGTTTTTACAGTGTAGAACTATCAGTCATGTTTTTACAGTGTAGAAATATCTGTCAGGTTTTAACAGTTTAGAACATTTGCAGTCAGGTTTTTACAGTGTAGAACTATCGCAGTCATGTTTTTACAGTGTAGACCTATCGGTCATGTTTTTACAGTGTAGACATATCATTCATATTTTTACAGTGTAGACCTATCGCAGTCATGTTTTTACAGTGTAGAAATATCGGCGTCAGGTTTTTACAGTGTAGAACTATCTGTCATGTTTTTACAGTGTAGAAATATCGCAGTCATGTTTTTACAGTGTGTAACTATTGCAGTCAGGTTTTTACAGTGTAGAACTATCGCAGTCAGGATTTTACAGTGTAGAACTATCAGTCATGTTTTTACAGTGTAGAAATATCTGTCAGGTTTTTACAGTGTAGAACTATCGCAGTCAGGTTTTTACAGTGTAGAACTATCGCAGTTATGTTTTTACAGTGTAGAATTATCGAAGTCCGGTTTTTACAGTGTAGAACTATCAGTCAGGTTTTTACAGTGTAGAACTATCAGTCATGTTTTTACAGTGTAGAACTATCGCAGTTATGTTTTTACAGTGTAGAATTATCGAAGTCCGGTTTTTACAGTGTAGAACTATCAGTCAGGTTTTTACAGTGTAGAACTATCAGTCATGTTTTTACAGTGTAGAAATATCAGCGTCAGGTTTTTACAGTGTAGAACTATCGCAGCCAGGTTTTTAAAGTGTAGGACCATCAGTCATGTTTTTACAGTGTAGAAATATCAACGTCATATTTTTACAGTGTAGAACTATCTGTCATATTTTTACAGTGTAGACCTATCAGTCAGGTTTTTACAGTGTAAAAATATCGCAGTCATGTTTCTACACTGTGGAACTATCGCTGTCATGTTTTTACAGTGTAGAACTATCCCAGCCAGGTTTTTACAGTGTAGAACTATCGCAGCCAGGTTTTAACAGTGTAGAACTATCTGTCATATTTTACAGTTTAGAACTATCGCAGTCAGGTTTTTAAAGTGTAGGACCATCAGTCATGTTTTTACAGTGTAGAAATATCGGCGTCACATTTTTACAGTGTAGAACTATCTGTTATATTTTTACAGTGTAGACCTATCAGTCAGGTTTTTACAGTGTAGAACCATCAGTCATGTTTTTTACAGTTTAGAACTATCGCAGTCAGGTTTTTTACAGTTTAGAACTATCGCAGTCATGTTTTTACAGTGTAGAACTATCAGTCAGGTTTTTACAGTGTAGAACCATCAGTCATGTTTTTTACAGTGTAGAACCATCAGTCATGTTTTTTACAGTTTAGAACTATCGCAGTCAGGTTTTTACAGTGTAAAAATATCGCAGTCATGTTTTTACAGTGTGGAACTATCGCAGTCAGGTTTTTACAGTGTAGACCTATTAGTCATGTTTTTACAGTGTAGAACTATCGCAGTCAGGTTTTTACAGTGTAGACCTATTAGTCATGTTTTTACAGTGTGGAACTATCGCAGTCAGGTTTTTACAGTGTAGACCTATCAGTCATATTTTTACAGTGTAGACCTATCAGTCAGGGTTTTACAGTGTAAAAATATCGCAGTCATGTTTCTACACTGTGGAACTATCGCTGTCATGTTTTTACAGTGTAGAACTATCGCAGCCAGGTTTTAACAGTGTAGAACTATCTGTCAGGTTTTTACAGTGTAGAACCATCAGTCATGTTTTTTACAGTTTAGAACTATCGCAGTCAGGTTTTTACAGTGTAAAAATATCGCAGTCAGGTTTTTACAGTGTAGAAATATCGCAGTCATTTTTTTACAGTGTGGAACTATCGCAGCCAAGTTTTTACAGTGTAGAACTATCGTAGTCAGGTTTTTACAGTGTAGAACTATCGCAGTAAGGTTTTTACAGTGTAGAACTATCGCAGTCAGGTTTTTACAGTGTAGAACTATAAGTCAGGTTTTTACAGTGTAGAACTATCAGTCAGGTTTTTACAGTGTAGAAATATCAGCGTCAGGTTTTTACAGTGTAGAAATATCAGTCAGGTTTTTACAGTGTAGAACTATCGCAGTCAGGTTTTTACAGTGTAGAACTATCTGTCATGTTTTTACAGTGTGGAACTATCGCAGTCAGGTTTTTACAGTGTAGACCTATTAGTCAGGTTTTTAGAGTGTAGACCTATCGTAGTCAGGTTTTTACAGTGTAGACCTATCAGTCAGGTTTTTACAGTGTAGAACTATCTGTCATGTTTTTACAGTGTAGAAATATCCCAGCCAGATTTTTACAGTGTAGAGCTATCGCAGTCATGTTTTTACAGTGTAGAACCATCTGTCAGGTTTTAACAGTGTAGAAAAATCAGAGTCATGTTTTTACAGTGTAGAACTATCGCAGTCAGGTTTTTACAGTGTAGAACTATCGCAGTCAAGTTTTTACAGTGTAGAAATATCGGCGTCAGGTTTTAACAGTGTAAAACTATTGCAGACAGGTTTTTACAGTGTAGACCTATCGCAGCCAGGTTTTTACAGTGTACAACTATCGCAGTCATGTTTTTACAGTGTATAACAATCAAAGTCATGTTTTTACAGTGTTGAACCATCTGTCATGTTTTACAGTTTAGAACTATCGCAGTCAGGTTTTTAAAGTGTAGGACCATCAGTCATGTTTTTACAGTGTAGAAATATCGGCGTCATATTTTTACAGTGTAGAACTATCTGTCATGTTTTTACAGTGT
Organism: Eucyclogobius newberryi; assembly: GCF_026437365.1. Classification (NCBI taxonomy): domain Eukaryota; kingdom Metazoa; phylum Chordata; class Actinopteri; order Gobiiformes; family Gobiidae; genus Eucyclogobius; species Eucyclogobius newberryi. The sequence continues at coordinate 244,519 of NW_027315812.1, read as the reverse complement.
AGACCTATCAGTCATATTTTTACAGTGTAGACCTATCAGTCAGGTTTTTACAGTGTAGAACTATCGCAGTCAGGTTTTTACAGTGTAGCACTATCGCAGTCAGGTTTTTACAGTGTAGAAATATCGCAGTCATGTTTTTACAGTGTAGAACTATCGCAGTCAGGTTTTTACAGTGTAGACCTATCAGTCAGGTTTTTACAGTGTAGAGCAATCGCAGTCACGTTTTTACAGTGTAGAACAATCTGTCAGGTTTTAACAGTGTAGAAAAATCAGAGGCATGTTTTTACAGTGTAGAACTATTGCAGTCATTTTTTTACAGTGTAGAAATATCTGTCAGGTTTTAACAGTGTAGAACTATCGCAGCCAGGTTTTTACAGTGTAGAAATATCTGTCATGTTTTTACAGTGTAGAACTATCAGTCAGGTTTTTACAGTGTAGAACTATCAGTCATGTTTTTACAGTGTAGAAATATCAGCGTCAGGTTTTTACAGTGTAGAACTATCGCAGTCAGGTTTTTACAGTGTAGACCTATCAGTCATATTTTTACAGTGTAGACCTATCAGTCAGGGTTTTACAGTGTAAAAATATCGCAGTCATGTTTCTACACTGTGGAACTATCGCTGTCATGTTTTTACAGTGTAGAACTATCGCAGCCAGGTTTTAACAGTGTAGAACTATCTGTCAGGTTTTTACAGTGTAGAACCATCAGTCATGTTTTTTACAGTTTAGAACTATCGCAGTCAGGTTTTTACAGTGTAAAAATATCGCAGTCAGGTTTTTACAGTGTAGAAATATCGCAGTCATTTTTTTACAGTGTGGAACTATCGCAGCCAAGTTTTTACAGTGTAGAACTATCGTAGTCAGGTTTTTACAGTGTAGAACTATCGCAGTAAGGTTTTTACAGTGTAGAACTATCGCAGTCAGGTTTTTACAGTGTAGAACTATAAGTCAGGTTTTTACAGTGTAGAAATATCAGCGTCAGGTTTTTACAGTGTAGAAATATCAGTCAGGTTTTTACAGTGTAGAACTATCGCAGTCAGGTTTTTACAGTGTAGAACTATCTGTCATGTTTTTACAGTGTGGAACTATCGCAGTCAGGTTTTTACAGTGTAGACCTATTAGTCAGGTTTTTAGAGTGTAGAACTATCGTAGTCAGGTTTTTACAGTGTAGACCTATCAGTCAGGTTTTTACAGTGTAGAACTATCTGTCATGTTTTTACAGTGTAGAAATATCCCAGCCAGATTTTTACAGTGTAGAGCTATCGCAGTCATGTTTTTACAGTGTAGAACCATCTGTCAGGTTTTTACAGTGTAGAACTATCGCAGTCAAGTTTTTACAGTGTAGAAATATCGGCGTCAGGTTTTAACAGTGTAAAACTATTGCAGACAGGTTTTTACAGTGTAGACCTATCGCAGCCAGGTTTTTACAGTGTACAACTATCGCAGTCATGTTTTTACAGTGTATAACAATCAAAGTCATGTTTTTACAGTGTTGAACCATCTGTCATGTTTTACAGTTTAGAACTATCGCAGTCAGGTTTTTAAAGTGTAGGACCATCAGACATGTTTTTACAGTGTAGAAATATCGGCGTCATATTTTTACAGTGTAGAACTATCTGTCATGTTTTTACAGTGTAGACCTATCAGTCATATTTTTACAGTGTAGACCTATCAGTCAGGTTTTTACAGTGTAGAACTATCGCAGTCAGGTTTTTACAGTGTAGCACTATCGCAGTCAGGTTTTTACAGTGTAGAAATATCGCAGTCATGTTTTTACAGTGTAGAACTATCGCAGTCAGGTTTTTACAGTGTAGACCTATCAGTCAGGTTTTTACAGTGTAGAGCAATCGCAGTCACGTTTTTACAGTGTAGAACAATCTGTCAGGTTTTAACAGTGTAGAAAAATCAGAGGCATGTTTTTACAGTGTAGAACTATCGCAGTCATTTTTTTACAGTGTAGAACTATCGCAGTCGTGTTTTTACAGTGTTGAACCATCTGTCAGGTTTTACAGTTTAGAACTATCGCAGTCAGGTTTTTAAAGTGTAGGACCATCAGTCATGTTTTTACAGTGTAGAAATATCGGCGTCACATTTTTACAGTGTAGAACTATCTGTCATGTTTTTACAGTGTAGAAATATCTGTCAGGTTTTAACAGTGTAGAACTATCGCAGCCAGGTTTTTACAGTGTAGAAATATCTGTCATGTTTTTACAGTGTAGAACTATCAGTCAGGTTTTTACAGTGTAGAACTATCAGTCATGTTTTTACAGTGTAGAAATATCTGTCAGGTTTTAACAGTTTAGAACATTTGCAGTCAGGTTTTTACAGTGTAGAACTATCGCAGTCATGTTTTTACAGTGTAGACCTATCGGTCATGTTTTTACAGTGTAGACATATCATTCATATTTTTACAGTGTAGACCTATCGCAGTCATGTTTTTACAGTGTAGAAATATCGGCGTCAGGTTTTTACAGTGTAGAACTATCTGTCATGTTTTTACAGTGTAGAAATATCGCAGTCATGTTTTTACAGTGTGTAACTATTGCAGTCAGGTTTTTACAGTGTAGAACTATCGCAGTCAGGATTTTACAGTGTAGAACTATCAGTCATGTTTTTACAGTGTAGAAATATCTGTCAGGTTTTAACAGTGTAGAACTATCACAGCCAAGTTTTTACAGTGTAGAGCTATCGCAGTCAGGTTTTTACAGTGTAGACCTATCAGTCAGGTTTTTACAGTGTAGAACTATCGCAGTCATGTTTTTACAGTGTAGAACTATCGCAGTCAGGATTTTACAGTGTAGAACTATCAGTCATGTTTTTACAGTGTAGAAATATCTGTCAGGTTTTAACAGTGTAGAACTATCGCAGCCAAGTTTTTACAGTGTAGAGCTATCGCAGTCAGGTTTTTACAGTGTAGACCTATCAGTCATGTTTTTACAGTGTAGAAATATCGGCGTCATATTTTTACAGTGTAGAACTATCAGTCATGTTTCTACACTGTGGAACTATCGCTGTCATGTTTTTACAGTGTAATAGAAGTCAACAAAAGTAACACTAAATTCCTTTTCAGCACTGTAGCTAGGCTAACAAACTGTCACAGTGCAGTAGAGCCCTCAATCCCAGCTACACTTAGCTCTGATGATTTCCTCCTATTTTTTAATAATAAAATAAAAACAATCAGAGATAAATTAGATGAAATTACCCCCGCTATTAGCCCTGAACTAGCCCAAGCTGTAAATCTAACGTCCCATATAAATCCACCTGTAAACTTAGAAAGGTTCACAGCTGTTGATCAAGCAGAGATAACTTCAGCCATTATGTCCTCTAAAAGCTCCACTTGTGTCCTAGACCCCATTCCAAGCTCCTCAAAGACATTCTTCCCCTAATTATAGACCCTATTCTTAATATAATAAATACTTCACTAGAAAGTGGCTATGTTCCACAGTCCTTCAAACATGCAGTCATTAAACCTCTTCTGAAAAAGCCTAATCTAGATCCCGACCTATTGGTAAACTACAGACCTATTTCAAATCTTCCCTTCGTCTCTAAAATCCTTGAAAAAGTTGTAGTAAAACAGCTTTGTCGCCACCTGCAGGACAATAACTTATTTGAAGTTTTCCAGTCAGGGTTCAGAGCCCACCACAGCACTGAAACTGCACTAGTTAAAGTCACAAATGATTTGTTATTAGCCGCTGACGATGGACTGGTCTCAATCCTGGTTCTGTTGGACCTCAGCGCAGCGTTTGACACCATCGACCACAACATTCTACTGCAGAGGTTAGAATGTGATGTAGGTGTTGGAGGAACAGCCCTCAGCTGGTTTAAATCCTATCTATCTGATAGGTTCCAATTTGTTAATGTAAACCAGAGCTCCTCACCAAGCTCTAAAGTAATTTACGGTGTGCCACAGGGTTCGGTACTCGGTCCAATTCTGTTTACTCTTTATATGCTGCCATTAGGCAACATTATCAGAAAGCATGACATTAACTTCCACTGCTATGCAGACGACACTCAGCTGTATTTATCAATGAAACCTGATCAGAGCGATCAAGTAGACAGACTTAGTACTTGTGTGAAGGAGATAAAAACCTGGATGACACTAAACTACCTGCTTCTTAACCCTGAAAAAACCGAGGTCATTGTGCTTGGCCCTAAGCATCTACGAGACTCTCTATCTGAGCAGATAGTCACACTGGACAATGTCAGTGTAGCCTCCAGTTCTACTGTAAGAAACCTTGGAGTCTTATTTGACCAGGAGCTCTCATTTAAAGCTCATATAAATCAAGCTTGTAAAACAGCCTATTTCCATTTGTGCAACAAGAGCCAAAATCAGAAGAATCCTGCCTAAAAGTGATGCCGAAAAACTTATCCATGCATTTGTAACGACTAGATTAGACTACTGTAACTCCCTGCTTGCAGCGTGTCCTAAAAGCTCCATAAAAAGCTTTCAACTGGTTCAAAATGCAGCAGCAAGATTACTAACAGGAACAAAAAGAAGAGAGCACATTACGCCGGTGCTGAAGTCTCTTCACTGGCTCCCGTCGAGTCCAGAATCAAATTCAAAATTCTACTCTTGACCTACAAAGCCATAAATGACATGGCCCCATCCTACCTCAAAGATGCTATAGAACCATATCATCCAAACAGAGCTCTTCGCTCTCAGAATGCCGGCCTTCTGGTGGTGCCAAGAGTCTCTAAAAGTACTGTAGGAGGTAGAGCGTTTAGCTACCAAGCCCCTGTGTTATGGAATCAGCTCCCGACCCATGTTAAATATGCTGACACAGTCTCTTCATTTAAGTCCAGGCTTAAAACGTTCCTCTTCGAAATCGCTTATGGTCAGAGTAGTTAGGAACAGAAAGATAAACCCACAGCTTCAGCTACGCTGCCCTAGGAGTAACTGTGCTGGGGGAAGTATGACAGCTTGAGCACTGTCCTCTTCTTCTGACTACTTATGCTATCAAACAATATTTATTTTTTAATTCCACTTGCAAACTGTTCACCGCCTTCTTTTTCTTTCTCTCACTCCTGAGGACCTGTGGACCCAGATGTCCCTCTCCTGGTGAAGTGGTCCCTGCCCCATGTGGACGGTCCCTCTTCTGCCTGAAGAGTGGGTCCAGCTCGACTCAGACGGTCCCTCATCTGCCTGAGGAGTGGGTCCAGTTCGCCTCAGACGGTCCCTCATCTGCCTGAAGAGTGGGTCCTGCTCGACTCCGACGGTCCCTCATCTGCCTGAAGAGTGGGTCCAGTTCGCCTCAGACGGTCCCTCTTCTGCCTGAAGAGTGGGTCCAGCTCCAGTCTCCTCGTGTCCGTCTGTCCGTCTGTGAGAGTCGGATCTCTCCTTCACTGGAACTCCTCCAGGTTTCTACGCTTTTTTCCCAAAGAGGTTTTTTTTTGTAGTTTTTCCTGGCCGAGAAGGAGAGTCTAAGGACAGAGGACCCTGGGACATCGTCCCTCGCCACCACAGACATTGTCTGACTTCATCGCCACCACAGACATTGTTGATTCATTTCTCCCTGTGGCCCTCAGAGGCAACTGTTGTTGTGATTTTGGGCCTTACAAAAATAAATTGATTTGATTTGATTTGATAAAAATATCGCAGTCAGGTTTTTACAGTGTACAATTATCGCAGTCATGTTTTTACAGTGTAGAACTATCAGTCATGTTTTTACAGTGTAGACCTATCAGTCATATTTTTACAGTGTAGAACTATCAGTCATGTTTTTACAGTGTAGAAATATCGCAGTCATGTTTTTACAGTGTAGAACCATCAGTCATGTTTTTACAGTGTATAACAATCAAAGTCATGTTTTTAAAGTGTAGAACTATCGCAGTCATTTTTTTACAGTGTAGAAATATCGCAGTCAGGTTTTTACAGTGTAAAAATATCGCAGTCATGTTTTTACAGTGTGGAACTATCTGTCATGTTTTTACAGTGTAGAACTATCGCAGTCAGGTTTTTACAGTGTAGAAATATCCCAGCCAGATTTTTACAGTGTAGAGCAATCACAGTCATGTTTTTACAGTGTAGAACCATCTGTCAGGTTTTAACAGTGTAGAAAAATCAGAGTCATGTTTTTACAGTGTAGAACTATCGAAGTCAGGTTTTTACAGTGTAGAACTATCAGTCCGGTTTTTACAGTGTAGAACTATCAGTCATGTTTTTACAGTGTAGACCTATCAGTCATATTTTTACAGTGTAGAACTATCAGTCATGTTTTTACAGTGTAGAAATATCGCAGTCATGTTTTTACAGTGTAGAACCATCAGTCATGTTTTTACAGTGTAAAAATATCGCAGTCAGGTTTTTAGAGTGTAGAGCTATCGTAGAGCTATCGTAGTCATGTTTTTACAGTGTAGAACTATCTGTAATGTTTTTACAGTGTAGAACCATCAGTCATGTTTTTACAGTTTAGAACTATCACAGTCAGGTTTTTACAGTGTAGAACCATCTGTCATGTTTTTACAGTGTAGAAATATCGGCGTCAGGTTTTTACAGTGTAGAACTATAAGTCAGGTTTTTACAGTGTAGAACTATCGCAGTCATGTTTTTACAGTGTAGAACTATCGCAGTCATGTTTTTACAGTGTAGAACCATCGCAGTCAGGTTTTTACAGTGTAGAAATATCCCATCCAGATTTTTACAGTGTAGAACTATCGCAGTCATTTTTTTACAGTGTAGAACCATCGCAGTCAGGTTTTTACAGTGTAGAAATATCCCATCCAGATTTTTACAGTGTAGAACTATCAGTCAGGTTTTTACAGTGTAGAACCATCAGTCATGTTTTTTACAGTGTAAAAATATCGCAGTCAGGTTTTTACAGTTTAGAACTATCAGTCATGTTTTTACAGTGTTGAACGACCCTCATCCAGACCCAGACCCTGACCTTGACCTTGACCCTGACCCTGACCCTGACCCTGACCCTGACCCAGACCCTGACCCTGACCCTGACCCTGACCCAGACCCAGACCCTGACCCTGACCCAGACCCTGACCTTGACCCTAACCCTGACCCAGACCCTGACCCAGACCCTGACCCTGACCTTGACCCTGACCCAGACCCAGACCCTGACCTTGACCCTGACCCTGACCTTGACCCTGACCCAGACCCAGACCCTGACCCTGACCCAGACCCTGACCCGTACCTTGACCCTGACCCAGACCCAGACCCTGACTCTGACCCTGACCTTGACCCTGACCTTGACCCAGACCCTGACCCTGACCCAGACCTTGACCCTGACCCGGACCCTGACCCTGACCCAGACCTTGACCTTGACCCTGACCCTGACCCTGACCCTGACCCGGCCCCTGACCCTAACTGTCACAAATGAGGCGCTCTTCTGTTCCTGGCCCTGGGGGGCTAGTCTTAGCCTTGCTAGCACTGCTAACGGGTGAGTACCTATTATTCCCCCGGAACCTTCTTCTCTATGAAGGGCAGAACTGTGCTAATACTAGCGCAGGCTATTAGCATAATGTATGTTTTACAGCATCAAACCCTAAACCGAGACAGAGTGTTACCAGGGCGACAGTGTTACCAGGGCGACAGAGTGTTACCGGGGCGACAGTGTTACCAGGGCGACAGTGTTACCAGGGCGACAGAGTGTTACCGGGGCGACAGAGTGTTACCGGGGCGACAGAGTGTTACCAGGGCAACAGTGTTACCAGGGCAACAGAGTGTTACCAGGGCGACAGAGTGTTACCAGGGCGACAGTGTTACCAGGGCGACAGAGTGTTACCAGGGCGACAGAGTGTTACCAGGGCGACAGTGTTACCAGGGCAACAGTGTTACCAGGGCGACAGAGTGTTACCGGGGCGACAGAGTGTTACCAGGGAGACAGTGTTACCAGGGCGACAGTGTTACCAGGGCGACAGAGTGTTACCGGGGCGACAGAGTGTTACCAGGGAGACAGTGTTACCAGGGCGACAGTGTTACCAGGGCGACAGAGTGTTACCGGGGCGACAGAGTGTTACCAGGGAGACAGTGTTACCAGGGCGACAGAGTGTTACCAGGGCGACAGAGTGTTACCAGGGCGACAGTGTTACCAGGGCGACAGAGTGTTACCAGGGCGACAGAGTGTTACCAGGGCGACAGTGTTACCAGGGCGACAGAGTGTTACCGGGGCGACAGAGTGTTACCAGGGAGACAGTGTTACCAGGGCGACAGAGTGTTACCAGGGCGACAGTGTTACCAGGGCAACAGTGTTACCAGGGCGACAGAGTGTTACCGGGGCGACAGAGTGTTACCAGGGAGACAGTGTTACCAGGGCGACAGAGTGTTACCAGGGCGACAGTGTTACCAGGGCGACAGAGTGTTACCAGGGCGACAGAGTGTTACCAGGGCGACAGAGTGTTACCAGGGAGACAGAGTGTTACCGGGGCGACAGAGTGCTACCAGGGAGACAGTGTTACCAGGGCGACAGAGTGTTACCAGGGCGACAGTGTTACCAGGGAGACAGTGTTACCAGGGCGACAGAGTGTTACCAGGGAGACAGAGTGTTACCGGGGCGACAGAGTGTTACCAGGGAGACAGAGTGTTACCGGGGCGACAGAGTGTTACCAGGGAGACAGTGTTACCAGGGCAACAGTGTTACCAGGGCAACAGAGTGTTACCAGGGCGACAGTGTTACCAAGGCGACAGAGTGTTACCAGGGCGACAGTGTTACCAGGGCGACAGAGTGTTACCAGGGCGACAGTGTTACCAGGGCGACAGAGTGTTACCAGGGCGACAGTGTTACCAGGGCGACAGTGTTACCAGGGCGACAGTGTTACCAGGGCGACAGAGTGTTACCGGGGCGACAGAGTGTTACCAGGGCGACAGTGTTACCAGGGCAACAGTGTTACCAGGGCGACAGAGTGTTACCGGGGCGACAGAGTGTTACCAGGGAGACAGTGTTACCAGGGCGACAGAGTGTTACCAGGGCGACAGAGTGTTACCAGGGCGACAGTGTTACCAGGGCAACAGTGTTACCAGGGAGACAGAGTGTTACCGGGGCGACAGAGTGTTACCAGGGAGACAGTGTTACCAGGGCGACAGAGTGTTACCAGGGCGACAGTGTTACCAGGGCAACAGAGTGTTACCAGGGCAACAGAGTGTTACCAGGGCGACAGTGTTACCAGGGCGACAGAGTGTTACCAGGGCGACAGTGTTACCAGGGCGACAGAGTGTTACCAGGGCGACAGTGTTACCGGGGCGACAGTGTTACCGGGGCGACAGTGTTACCAGGGCGACAGTGTTACCAGGGCGACAGAGTGAGTGACACCCAAGGAAAGCAGAGTAGACAGAGGTCCCGCCAAGTCATGATTCACCCAGGAGGTAACGAAGCCTGGAGGTAATGAAGCCTGAAGGTAACGAAGCCTGAAGGTAATGAAGCCTGAAGGTAACGAAGCCTGAAGGTAACGAAGCCTGGAGGTAACGAAGCCTGAAGGTAACGAAGCCTGAAGGTAATGAAGCCTGAAGGTAACGAAGCCTGAAGGTAACGAAGCCTGGAGGTAACGAAGCCTGAAGGTAACGAAGCCTGAAGGTAATGAAGCCTGAAGGTAACGAAGCCTGGAGGTAACGAAGCCTGGAGGTAACGAAGCCTGGAGGTAACGAAGCCTGAAGGTAACGAAGCCTGAAGGTAACGAAGCCTGGAGGTAATGAAGCCTGAAGGTAACGAAGCCTGAAGGTAACGAAGCCCGGAAGTAACGAAGCCTGGAGGTAACGAAGCCTGGAGGTAACGAAGCCTGAAGGTAACGAAGCCTGAAGGTAACGAAGCCCGGAAGTAACGAAGCCTGGAGGTAACGAAGCCTTGAAGGTAACGAAGCCTGGAGGTAACGAAGCCTGGAGGTAACGAAGCCTGAAGGTAACGAAGCCCGGAAGTAACGAAGCCTGAAGGTAACGAAGCCCGGAAGTAACGAAGCCTGGAGGTAACGAAGCCTGGAGGTAACGAAGCCTGAAGGTAACGAAGCCCGGAAGTAACGAAGCCTGGAGGTAACGAAGCCTTGAAGGTAACGAAGCCTGGAGGTAACGAAGCCTGGAGGTAACGAAGCCTGAAGGTAACGAAGCCTGAAGGTAATGAAGCCTGAAGGTAACGAAGCCTGAAGGTAACGAAGCCTGGAGGTAATGAAGCCTGAAGGTAACGAAGCCTGAAGGTAACGAAGCCCGGAAGTAACGAAGCCTGGAGGTAACGAAGCCTGGAGGTAACGAAGCCTGAAGGTAACGAAGCCTGAAGGTAACGAAGCCTGGAGGTAATGAAGCCTGAAGGTAACGAAGCCTGAAGGTAACGAAGCCCGGAAGTAACGAAGCCTGGAGGTAACGAAGCCTGGAGGTAACGAAGCCTGAAGGTAACGAAGCCTGAAGGTAACGAAGCCCGGAAGTAACGAAGCCTGGAGGTAACGAAGCCTTGAAGGTAACGAAGCCTGGAGGTAACGAAGCCTGGAGGTAACGAAGCCTGAAGGTAACGAAGCCTGAAGGTAATGAAGCCTGAAGGTAACGAAGCCTGAAGGTAACGAAGCCTGGAGGTAATGAAGCCTGAAGGTAACGAAGCCTGAAGGTAACGAAGCCCGGAAGTAACGAAGCCTGGAGGTAACGAAGCCTGGAGGTAACGAAGCCTGAAGGTAACGAAGCCTGAAGGTAACGAAGCCTGGAGGTAATGAAGCCTGAAGGTAACGAAGCCTGAAGGTAACGAAGCCCGGAAGTAACGAAGCCTGGAGGTAACGAAGCCTGGAGGTAACGAAGCCTGAAGGTAACGAAGCCTGAAGGTAACGAAGCCCGGAAGTAACGAAGCCTGGAGGTAACGAAGCCTTGAAGGTAACGAAGCCTGGAGGTAACGAAGCCTGGAGGTAACGAAGCCTGAAGGTAACGAAGCCCGGAAGTAACGAAGCCTGAAGGTAACGAAGCCCGGAAGTAACGAAGCCTGGAGGTAACGAAGCCTGGAGGTAACGAAGCCTGAAGGTAACGAAGCCCGGAAGTAACGAAGCCTGGAGGTAACGAAGCCTTGAAGGTAACGAAGCCTGGAGGTAACGAAGCCTGGAGGTAACGAAGCCTGAAGGTAACGAAGCCTGAAGGTAATGAAGCCTGAAGGTAACGAAGCCTGAAGGTAACGAAGCCTGGAGGTAATGAAGCCTGAAGGTAACGAAGCCTGAAGGTAACGAAGCCCGGAAGTAACGAAGCCTGGAGGTAACGAAGCCTGGAGGTAACGAAGCCTGAAGGTAACGAAGCCTGAAGGTAACGAAGCCTGGAGGTAATGAAGCCTGAAGGTAACGAAGCCTGAAGGTAACGAAGCCCGGAAGTAACGAAGCCTGGAGGTAACGAAGCCTGGAGGTAACGAAGCCTGAAGGTAACGAAGCCTGAAGGTAACGAAGCCCGGAAGTAACGAAGCCTGGAGGTAACGAAGCCTTGAAGGTAACGAAGCCTGGAGGTAACGAAGCCTGGAGGTAACGAAGCCTGAAGGTAACGAAGCCCGGAAGTAACGAAGCCTGAAGGTAACGAAGCCCGGAAGTAACGAAGCCTGGAGGTAACGAAGCCTGGAGGTAACGAAGCCTTGAAGGTAACGAAGCCCGGAGGTAACGAAGCCTGGAGGTAACGAAGCCTGAAGGTAACGAAGCCCGGAAGTAACGAAGCCTGGAGGTAACGAAGCCTGGAGGTAACGAAGCCTTGAAGGTAACGAAGCCTGGAGGTAACGAAGCCTGGAGGTAACGAAGCCTGAAGGTAACGAAGCCCGGAAGTAACGAAGCCTGGAGGTAACGAAGCCTGGAGGTAACGAAGCCTGAAGGTAACGAAGCCTGAAGGTAACGAAGCCTGGAGGTAATGAAGCCTGAAGGTAACGAAGCCTGAAGGTAACGAAGCCCGGAAGTAACGAAGCCTGGAGGTAACGAAGCCTGGAGGTAACGAAGCCTGAAGGTAACGAAGCCTGAAGGTAACGAAGCCCGGAAGTAACGAAGCCTGGAGGTAACGAAGCCTTGAAGGTAACGAAGCCTGGAGGTAACGAAGCCTGGAGGTAACGAAGCCTGAAGGTAACGAAGCCCGGAAGTAACGAAGCCTGAAGGTAACGAAGCCCGGAAGTAACGAAGCCTGGAGGTAACGAAGCCTGGAGGTAACGAAGCCTGAAGGTAACGAAGCCCGGAAGTAACGAAGCCTGGAGGTAACGAAGCCTGGAGGTAACGAAGCCTTGAAGGTAACGAAGCCTGGAGGTAACGTAGCCTGGAGGTAACGAAGCCTGAAGGTAACGAAGCCCGGAAGTAACGAAGCCTGAAGGTAACGAAGCCCGGAAGTAACGAAGCCTGGAGGTAACGAAGCCTGGAGGTAACGAAGCCTGAAGGTAACGAAGCCCGGAAGTAACGAAGCCTGGAGGTAACGAAGCCTTGAAGGTAACGAAGCCTGGAGGTAACGAAGCCTGGAGGTAACGAAGCCTGAAGGTAACGAAGCCCGGAAGTAATGAAGCTCGGAGGTAACGAAGCCTGGAGGTAACGAAGCCTGGAGGTAACGAAGCCTGAAGGTAACGAAGCCCGGAAGTAACGAAGCCTGGAGGTAACGAAGCCTGGAGGTAACGAAGCCTGAAGGTAACGAAGCCCGGAAGTAACGAAGCCTGGAGGTAACGAAGCCTTGAAGGTAACGAAGCCTGGAGGTAACGAAGCCTGGAGGTAACGAAGCCTGAAGGTAACGAAGCCCGGAAGTAACGAAGCCTGGAGGTAACGAAGCCTTGAAGGTAACGAAGCCTTGAGGTAACGAAGCCTGGAGGTAACGAAGCCTGAAGGTAACGAAGCCCGGAAGTAACGAAGCCTGAAGGTAACGAAGCCCGGAAGTAACGAAGCCTGGAGGTAACGAAGCCTGGAGGTAACGAAGCCTTGAAGGTAACGAAGCCTGGAGGTAACGAAGCCTGGAGGTAACGAAGCCTGAAGGTAACGAAGCCCGGAAGTAACGAAGCCTGAAGGTAACGAAGCCCGGAAGTAACGAAGCCTGGAGGTAACGAAGCCTGGAGGTAACGAAGCCTGAAGGTAACGAAGCCCGGAAGTAACGAAGCCTGGAGGTAACGAAGCCTTGAAGGTAACGAAGCCTGGAGGTAACGAAGCCTGGAGGTAACGAAGCCTGAAGGTAACGAAGCCCGGAAGTAATGAAGCTCGGAGGTAACGAAGCCTGGAGGTAACGAAGCCTGGAGGTAACGAAGCCTGAAGGTAACGAAGCCCGGAAGTAACGAAGCCTGGAGGTAACGAAGCCTGGAGGTAACGAAGCCTGAAGGTAACGAAGCCCGGAAGTAACGAAGCCTGGAGGTAACGAAGCCTTGAAGGTAACGAAGCCTGGAGGTAACGAAGCCTGGAGGTAACGAAGCCCGGAAGTAATGAAGCTCGGAGGTAACGAAGCCTTGAGGTAACGAAGCCTGGAGGTAACGAAGCCTTGAGGTAACGAAGCCTGGAGGTAACGAAACTCGGAGGTAACGAAGCCCGGAGGTAACGAAGCCCGGAGGTAACGAAGCCTGGAGGTAACGAAACTCGGAGGTAACGAAGCCCGGAGGTAACGAAGCCCGGAGGTAACGAAGCTCGGAGGTAACGAAACTCGGAGGTAACGAAGCCCGGAGGTAACGAAGCTCGGAGGTAACGAAGCCTGGAGGTAACGAAGCCCGGAGGTAACGAAGCCCGGAGGTAACGAAGCTCGGAGGTAACGAAGCTCGGAGGTAACGAAACTCGGAGGTAACGATGCCTGGAGGTAACGAAACTCGGAGGTAACGAAGCCCGGAGGTAACGAAGCTCGGAGGTAACGAAGCTCGGAGGTAACGAAGCCCGGAGGTAACGAAGCCCGGAGGTAACGAAGCTCAGAGGTAACGAAGCCTGGAGGTAACGAAGCCCGGAGGTAACGAAGCCCGGAGGTAACGAAGCCTGAAGGTAACGAAGCCCGGAAGTAATGAAGCTCGGAGGTAACGAAGCCTGGAGGTAACGAAGCCTGGAGGTAACGAAGCCTGAAGGTAACGAAGCCCGGAAGTAACGAAGCCTGGAGGTAACGAAGCCTGGAGGTAACGAAGCCTGAAGGTAACGAAGCCCGGAAGTAACGAAGCCTGGAGGTAACGAAGCCTTGAAGGTAACGAAGCCTGGAGGTAACGAAGCCTGGAGGTAACGAAGCCCGGAAGTAATGAAGCTCGGAGGTAACGAAGCCTTGAGGTAACGAAGCCTGGAGGTAACGAAGCCTTGAGGTAACGAAGCCTGGAGGTAACGAAACTCGGAGGTAACGAAGCCCGGAGGTAACGAAGCCCGGAGGTAACGAAGCCTGGAGGTAACGAAACTCGGAGGTAACGAAGCCCGGAGGTAACGAAGCCCGGAGGTAACGAAGCTCGGAGGTAACGAAACTCGGAGGTAACGAAGCCCGGAGGTAACGAAGCTCGGAGGTAACGAAGCCTGGAGGTAACGAAGCCCGGAGGTAACGAAGCCCGGAGGTAACGAAGCTCGGAGGTAACGAAGCTCGGAGGTAACGAAACTCGGAGGTAACGATGCCTGGAGGTAACGAAACTCGGAGGTAACGAAGCCCGGAGGTAACGAAGCTCGGAGGTAACGAAGCTCAGAGGTAACGAAGCTCGGAGGTAACGAAGCCCGGAGGTAACGAAGCCCGGAGGTAACGAAGCTCGGAGGTAACGAAGCTCAGAGGTAACGAAGCCTGGAGGTAACGAAGCCCGGAGGTAACGAAGCCCGGAGGTAACGAAGCCTGGAGGTAACGAGTATAATTATGTGTGAATGAAGTCGATGTCAGAATAAAAACACTGAATAATCTGAATTTAAGTTTAATTACATTTTCACTTCAGTTCAAAGTCATTGTTCTTCAAGTTTCAGGGAAAAATGTATCAGACAAATGTCTTAAATCTGAAGGTCACAAAGGTCACGAGTCTTTTGTCTTTTGTCTAGTGATTCTCACCGATGTTTCCTCCGACCTCATAAAGCCTTAGCGCCGTTCCACTGAAACAAAAGAACCGTCAAAAACAGTTAGTATAATAATAATAATAAATATAGCCGCAAGCGGCAATGATCGGCCCTCGCCACGCCGCCGCCGCCACACCGCAAGAGGAGGGGGCGTGGCTAACGCGCCCCAATTGTCCTTTTATTACGCCTACTGCTGAATCTGTGACGCTGTCACATCTTCTCCCCTTTGTTTTACATCAAAAAGACATTTTATTTTGAATTCTTGGCAAAATGTGCGGCTCTGCCGCACAGACACCGTGACTCTTTGAATAAAATTTTGATACATTTTGATGGTCCTGAAGATGAGTCTCACCACATTTCATCAGGTTCATATGTCGAACGCCCTGAGGGGGAGGAGTCAACGCCCTGAGGGGGAGGAGTTCGTTAAAAGTATAAAGTGTAAACATGTTCTGGTGATTTCCACATTGGAATACCATGGGAGGTTTCAGTCATTGCTACGGCAACGCCATAACAATTATGACATGAGTCATTGACTTTTTTTTAAGGGGGCTAAAATTGAGTTTTGTGTAAAATTTCATAAAATTTCGCAAAACTAAACATTTAACCTCCATATAAACTCTGTAGGGGGCGCTGTGGCGCCAAATTAATTAATTTCACTTCAAGTAGGTTTAGGGCAAAGAGTTTAACAACTGATTCTAATTTGACGCAATTCAGACTTTATCTGCGCAAACGGCAGAAATGTTAAATTTGGAAGATTTCTGAAATTCGAGCTACAGTTTGCGGCTTCGCCCAAACCCACAGAAACTGTGACAGGGTCAAAGTCATTTAAATAACTTTTGATGTCCCACTCCTCAGTAGCATTTTCACACAATTTCAGCTTTTTAGAGACAACGCCCTGAGAGGAGTTCATAAAAGTACCACGTCTGGAAAAACTCCCGAGTCATGCTTAGCCATTTCTGAAGCAATATGGCCGACATTTGGTTGGGCGGACGGCGTTGCCGTAATAATATTTTTTACTTCTCTTGTCGCCATCTACCTCTGCGCCAAATTTCATGATTCTACCATCAGATTTTTGGGGTCATTTCCCATGTCTCAATGCATTTTTGGTACATTTGGGGGCGCTAACGCGCACATTCTTTTATTTTAGAAAAGGGAAATAGCCAGAATGTAGCGGCACGATCTTTAGAGGTGTGAACATTTTTGTGACTTTTGGTCAATGTCACAGGGTGAAAAATAAGGGGGCGTGTCCCAAGAAGAAGAAAGAAGAATATTCCGATGCGAAAACAATGTTTCCCATTTTTCAAATATCATAAACTATACATTTTCGGAAAGCGCTCGCGCTTTCCTACCTCATGGTGTGGGTCCCTGGTCACTGACGGGTACTTTCATTCATTTTGAGTGGGCTCCGCCCACTTTGTGTTTTTGGCCCTCTATACAGTAATAATGTTACATTTTTGCATTACATGTTTATATGAACGGAACATGCAAGAGATGGAACGTATTCGTGAGCTACTTAGCGCAAATGAGCCAATGTAAAGTGCTCGTTTAGTGCGCACTTTTGCACGGGCTTCGCCCGTTTACAACGGTAATGTTCCATTTTCCTACTACTAATTAGTCTGCACGGGGCGTGCATGAGTGGAGGAGTGTTAGTTAGTGTTTGGAAGTGGGCGAGCGCTTCGCACGGCCTTACGAGACTAATAGGCCTCTCGCCAGCTTGTGGCGCTCGGGCCTAATTAGTGATAAAATATGTTATATTTGTGTAGATAATAGTAACAAATACTGTGGGGGAGTATTTGTCCTTTTTGTCACAGACACATTGCGCCCTCTGCTGGTCACACACACACACACACACACACACACACACTTTGCACCCGCCCTGCTGCACCTGTCAGAGTCGTGGGGAAATCTCTCTGTGACGTCTCGCGCCGTCATCTTGGCATCCAGCTTCATTGCCGTGGAAACCTTGAGCTGCAGTGGAGCGCGCACTCTGATGACATCATCGCACAGTGACAATGCGGTGTGTTCCCGCTGTGTGGTGCCACGGCGACGCCTCCGGCTCCTGTGATTGGATGCCTGGTTCATTTGCCGCACCTGAGCCAATAGGAAGCAGGGCACCTGTGACATCATACAGAGGGCGGGTTTTGTGTGAGCGACACGCCCCTTTCAACACTCTGAAAACATAAAGACCGTGAAATAGATAAATAATAACTCAAAATTAAAAATATAATTCCTTGTTTTAACTTTGGTTCGACTCGTTTAGTTTTGACTGTTGGATAAACACGACTCGTCAGGTTCATTTTCTTCACATTGTGTGAGAAACAGAACCAGTGACTTCAACTGTGCAGCTTCTTCTTGACTTGATTAGAGATGAAAAAACAAATGACGACACTGAGGGCTCCTCCCATGAGCGGCACGTGTGCCATCCACTGCACCACCCTGCAGGGGACAGAGTGTCCTGCAGGGGACAGAGTGTCCTACACTCATGGTCCAGCATAAATGTGAGTTTAGCCAGGACCCTTCTGTCCCCCACCTCCTGCACCGAGTCCAGAGGACTGTCCAGGACGGAGCTGTGTCCAGCTTCTTCCTCTGTGATGACCACACCTACAGGAGCTGATGCACCACAGAGGAGGAGAAGGTCTTCAGGAGTGGCCCTGTCAGGAGTGGCCCTGTCAGGAGCGACTCTGTCAGGAGCGGCCCTGTGAGGAGCGGCCCGGTCAGGAGCGACTGTCAGGAGCGGCCCTGTCACTCCAAAAGACCTGAGTCTCCTCAGGAGGTGGAGCCGACTCTGGCTCTTCCTGTACAGTCTGGTGAGGGGGGCGTGGCCTGTCCCGTCCCTGGATGTTCACTGGTGAGGGGGGCGTGGCCTGTCTCGTCCCTGGATGTTCACTGGTGAGGGGGGCGTGGCCTCTCCTTGGTCTTCTGCGTTGATGAGGAGGAGGTTCCACAAAGTCCTGCTCCAGTCCTCTGTCCTCTGTCCTCTGTCCTCTGTCCTCCACATCATCGTCTGTGATGAGTCCCATGATGGTGGAGTGGTCAGAGAAGTGGTCAGAACTCCGTGTCTGAGGTCTGCAGTATAGAGGGTGAAGAGAAGTGTAGAGACCGGGGCCAAGAGGAGTTCAGTTGCGGTGCTTCTGCTGAAGTACGAATGCCAGGCATGAAACAGCCCAATAGGTAAACAGGTGGACCTGCCCGGTCTGGGCCAGACTGGACCTGGTGCTGCCCGGTCTGGGCCAGACTGGACCTGGTGCTGCCCGGTCTGGGCCAGACTGGACCTGGTGCTGCCCGGTCTGGGCCAGACTGGACCTGCAGACTCATGTGCTCAGCTTAAAGAGGAACGTCTATTCAAATAAATCGAATAAATCCTCATTACTTATTGCCTGTGTCTGAGGCCATAACAAACATTTCCCACAGGGGGCGATAATCACCATATATGGGCTGGCACCTCCCACTCCAGCCTCCAGCGGCCAAGTCCGGCCTCTTTACGCCAGGCCCCGCCCCCTGGAAAAGGCCCCGCCAGCTGGAAAAGGCCCCGCCCCCTGAAAAAGGCCCCGCTCCCTGGAAAAGGCCCCGCCCCCTGAAAAAGGCCCCGCTCCCTGGAAAAGGCCCCGCCCCCTGAAAAAGGCCCCGCCCCTTGAAAAAGGCCCTGCTCCCTGGAAAAGGCCCTGCCCCCTGAAAAAGGCCCCGCCCCCTGAAAAAGGCCCCGCTCCCTGGAAAAGGCCCTGCCCCCTGAAAAAGGCCCCGCCCCCTGAAAAAGGCCCCGCTCCCTGGAAAAGGCCCCGCCCCCTGAAAAAGGCCCCGCCCCCTGAAAAAGGCCCCGCTCCCTGGAAAAGGCCCCGCCCCCTGAAAAAGGCCCCGCTCCCTGGAAAAGGCCCCGCTCCCCCCCTCCCAGTGGAAAAAAAAGTTAATTTGAGAGAAACAGTTTAATATAGTTCATTTAAGTGAAATATAGTTCATTTAATATAGTTCATTTAAGTGAAATATAGTTAATTTAAGTGAAATATAGTTAATTTAAGTGAAATATAGTTCATTTAATATAGTTAATTTAAGTGAAATATAGTTAATTTAAGTGAAATATAGTTCATTTAATATAGTTCATTTAATATAGTTCATTTAAGTGAAATATAGTTAATTTTAGTGAAATATAGTTCATTTAAGTGAAATATAGTTCATTTAATATAGTTCATTTAAGTGAAATATAGTTCATTTAAGTGAAATATAGTTCATTTAATATAGTTCATTAAAGTGAAATATAGTTCATTTAAGTGAAATATAGTTCATTTAAGTGAAATATAGTTCATATAATATAGTTCATTTAATATAGTTAATTTAAGTGAAATATAGTTAATTTAATATAGTTCATTTAAGTGAAATATAGTTCATTTAATATAGTTCATTTAAGTGAAATATAGTTCATTTAAGTGAAATATAGTTCATTTAATATAGTTCATTTAAGTGAAATATAGTTCATTTAAGTGAAATATAGTTCATTTAAGTGAAATACAGTTCATTTAATATAGTTCATTTAAGTGAAATATAGTTCATTTAAGTGAAATATAGTTCATTTAATATAGTTCATTTAAGTGAAATATAGTTCATTTAAGTGAAATATAGTTCAGTTCATTTAAGTGAAATATAGTTCATTTTAGTGAAATATAGTTCATTTAAGTGAAATATAGTTCATTTAATATAGTTCATTTAAGTGAAATATAGTTCATTTAAGTGAAATATAGTTCAGTTCATTTAAGTGAAATATAGTTCATTTAAGTGAAATATAGTTCATTTAATATAGTTCATTTAAGTGAAATATAGTTCAGTTCATTTAAGTGAAATATAGTTCATTTTAGTGAAATATAGTTCATTTAAGTGAAATATAGTTCATTTAATATAGTTCATTTAAGTGAAATATAGTTCATTTTAGTGAAATATAGTTCATTTTAGTGAAATATAGTTCATTTAAGTGAAATATAGTTCATTTAAGTGAAATATAGTTCAGTTCATTTAAGTGAAATATAGTTCATTTAAGTGAAATATAGTTCATTTAATATAGTTCATTTAAGTGAAATATAGTTCATTTAAGTGAAATACAGTTCATTTAATATAGTTCATTTAAGTGAAATATAGTTCATTTAATATAGTTCATTTAAGTGAAATATAGTTCAGTTCATTTAAGTGAAATATAGTTCATTTAAGTGAAATATAGTTCATTTAAGTGAAATATAGTTCAGTTCATTTAAGTGAAATATAGTTCATTTAAGTGAAATATAGTTCATTTAAGTGAAATATAGTTCAGTTCATTTAAGTGAAATATAGTTAATTTAAGTGAAATATAGTTCATTTAAGTGAAATATAGTTCAGTTCATTTAAGTGAAATATAGTTCATTTAAGTGAAATATAGTTCATTTAATATAGTTCATTTAAGTGAAATATAGTTCATTTAAGTGAAATATAGTTCAGTTCATTTAAGTGAAATATAGTTCATTTAAGTGAAATATAGTTAATTTAAGTGAAATATAGTTCAGTTCATTTAAGTGAAATATAGTTCATTTAAGTGAAATATAGTTCATTTAATATAGTTCATTTAAGTGAAATATAGTTCATTTAAGTGAAATATAGTTCATTTAAGTGAAATATAGTTCATTTAATATAGTTCATTTAAGTGAAATATAGTTCATTTAAGTGAAATATAGTTCAGTTCATTTAAGTGAAATATAGTTCATTTAAGTGAAATATAGTTCATTTAAGTGAAATATAGTTCAGTTCATTTAAGTGAAATATAGTTCATTTAAGTGAAATATAGTTCATTTAAGTGAAATATAGTTCAGTTCATTTAAGTGAAATATAGTTCATTTAAGTGAAATATAGTTCATTTAAGTGAAATATAGTTCATTTAAGTGAAATATAGTTCAGTTCATTTAAGTGAAATATAGTTCATTTAAGTGAAATATAGTTCATTTAAGTTGATTTACTCCAGTGAAATGGAGCGATGTGTAAAAGTGTAGTTCCCTCACTGTCCACATGAGGCCACGATGTCGGATCAAGAGTCGCACCAGCTTAGCCCCGCCCACTGCTTCCTCCATTTCCTGTCTGGCCTGTGTCACTTCCTGTCTGCGGTTGCTGGGCAGCAGGTTTGGTGCCATCACCATGGAAACGTTCCACAGCGACATCCGGTTCTGCTCCTGGTTCTGTGTTACACGAGCCAGGAACGCTAGGAGTGCCTGCACGGCCAATCAGAGGAGAGAACAACCAATCAGAGGAGAGGAGAGAACAACCAATCAGAGGAGAGGAGAGAGCGGCCAATCAGAGGAGAGGAGAGATCAACCAATCAGAGGAGAGGAGAGAGCGGCCAATCAGAAGAGAGGAGAGATCAACCAATCAGAGGAGAGGAGAGAGTTTGTTATGGTAGTATTTGTTATAGTAGTACTTGTTATAGTAGTACTTGTTATAGTAGCATTTGTTATAGTAGTACTTGTTATAGTAGTACTTGTTATAGTAGCATTTGTTATAGTGGTACTTGTTATAGTAGTACTTGTTATAGTAGTACTTGTTATAGTAGTACTTGTTATAGTAGCATTTGTTATAGTAGTACTTGTTATAGTAGTACTTGTTATAGTAGTACTTGTTATAGTAGTATTTGTCATTAAGGTATTTGTTATAGTAGTATTTGTTATAGTAGTACTTGTTATAGTAGTATTTGTTATAGTAGTACTTGTTATAGTAGTACTTGTTATAGTAGTACTTGTTATAGTAGTATTTGTCATTAAGGTATTTGTTATAGTAGTACTTGTTATAGTAGCATTTGTTATAGTAGTACTTGTTATAGTAGGACTTGTTATAGTAGCATTTGTTATAGTAGTACTTGTTATAGTAGTACTTGTTATAGTAGTACTTGTTATAGTAGTACTTGTTATAGTAGTATTTGTCATTAAGGTATTTGTTATAGTAGTACTTGTTATAGTAGTACTTGTTATAGTAGTACTTGTTATAGTAGTATTTGTCATTAAGGTATTTGTTATAGTAGTATTTGTTATAGTAGTACTTGTTATAGTAGTATTTGTTATAGTAGTACTTGTTATAGTAGTACTTGTTATAGTAGTACTTGTTATAGTAGTATTTGTCATTAAGGTATTTGTTATAGTAGTATTTGTTATAGTAGTACTTGTTATAGTAGTATTTGTTATAGTAGTATTTGTTATAGTAGTATTATTTTATAGTAGCACTTGTTATAGTAGTATTTGTTATAGTAGTATTTGTTATAGTAGTATTATTTTATAGTAGTACTTGTTATAGTAGTATTTGTTATAGTAGTATTAGTTATAGTAGTATCATTTTATAGTAGTATTTGTTATAGTAGTATTAGTTATAGTAGTATTATTTTATAGTAGTACTTGTTATAGTAGTATTTGTTATAGTAGTATTATTTTATAGTAGTACTTGTTATAGTAGTATTTGTTATAGTAGTATTTGTTATAGTAGTATTATTTTATAGTAGTACTTGTTATAGTAGTATTTGTTATAGTAGTATTAGTTATAGTAGTATTATTTTATAGTAGTACTTGTTATAGTAGTATTTGTTATAGTAGTATTTGTTATAGTAGTATTATTTTTATAGTAGTACTTGTTATAGTAGTATTTGTTATAGTAGTATTATTTTATAGTAGTACTTGTTATAGTAGTATTTGTTATAGTAGTATTATTTTATAGTAGTACTTGTTATAGTAGTATTTGTTATAGTAGTATTATTTTATAGTAGTACTTGTTATAGTAATATTTGTTATGGTAGTATTTGTTATAGTAGTATTATTTTATAGTAGTACTTGTTACAGTAGTATTTGTTATAGTAGTATGTGTTATAGTAGTATTATTTTATAGTAGTACTTGTTATAGTAGTATTTGTTATAGTAGTATTAGTTATAGTAGTATTATTTTATAGTAGTACTTGTTATAGTAATATTTGTTATAGTAGTATTTGTTATAGTAGTATTATTTTATAGTAGTACTTGTTATAGTAGTATTTGTTATAGTAGTATTATTTTATAGTAGTACTTGTTATAGTAGTATTTGTTATAGTAGTATTATTTTATAGTAGTACTTGTTATAGTAGTATTTGTTATAGTAGTATTAGTTATAGTAGTATTATTTTATAGTAGTACTTGTTATAGTAGTATTTGTTATAGTAGTATTATTTTATAGTAGTACTTGTTATAGTAATATTTGTTATGGTAGTATTTGTTATAGTAGTATTATTTTATAGTAGTACTTGTTATAGTAGTATTTGTTATAGTAGTATTATTTTATAGTAGTACTTGTTACAGTAGTATTTGTTATAGTAGTATTATTTTATAGTAGTACTTGTTATAGTAGTATTTGTTATAGTAGTATTAGTTATAGTAGTATTATTTTATAGTAGTACTTGTTATAGTAGTATTTGTTATAGTAGTATTAGTTATGGTAGTATTATTTTATAGTAGTACTTGTTATAGTAGTATTTGTTATAGTAGTATTATTTTATAGTAGTACTTGTTATAGTAGTATCTGTTATAGTAGTATTTTTTATAGTAGTACTTGTTATAGTAGTATTTGTTATAGTAGTATTATTTTATAGTAGTACTTGTTATAGTAGTATTTGTTATAGTAGTATTATTTTATAGTAGTACTTGTTATAGTAGTATTTGTTATAGTAGTATTATTTTATAGTAGTACTTGTTATAGTAGTATTTGTTATAGTAGTATTATTTTATAGTAGTACTTGTTATAGTAGTATTTGTTATAGTAGTATTTGTTATAGTAGTATTATTTTATAGTAGTACTTGTTATAGTAGTATTTGTTATAGTAGTATTAGTTATAGTAGTATTATTTTATAGTAGTACTTGTTATAGTAGTATTTGTTATAGTAGTATATGTTATTGTAGTATTATTTTATAGTAGTACTTGTTATAGTAGTATTTGTTATAGTAGTATTATTTTATAGTAGTACTTGTTATAGTAGTATTTGTTATAGTAGTATTTGTTATAGTAGTATTATTTTATAGTAGTACTTGTTATAGTAATATTTGTTATTGTAGTATTTGTTATAATAGTATTATTTTATAGTAGTACTTGTTATAGTAGTATTTGTTATAGTAGTATTATTTTATAGTAGTACTTGTTATAGTAGTATTTGTTATAGTAGTATTATTTCATAGTAGTACTTGTTATAGTAGTATTTGTTATAGTAGTATATGTTATAGTAGTATTATTTTATAGTAGTATTTGTTATAGTAGTATATGTTATAGTAGTATTATTTTATAGTAGTACTTGTTATAGTAGTATTTGTTATAGTAGTATTATTTCATAGTAGTACTTGTTATAGTAGTATTTGTTATAGTAGTATATGTTATAGTAGTATTATTTTATAGTAGTACTTGTTATAGTAGTATTTGTTATAGTAGTATTATTTCATAGTAGTACTTGTTATAGTAGTATTTGTTATAGTAGTATATGTTATAGTAGTATTATTTTATAGTAGTACTTGTTATAGTAGTATATGTTATAGTAGTATTATTTTATAGTAGTACTTGTTATAGTAGTATTTGTTATAGTAGTATTATTTCATAGTAGTACTTGTACCTGGAGCGTGTAGCGATGCGACTCTGACAGAACCAAACACAGAAGCTGCAGAGCCTGAACCTGATGAAGCTCCGAATGAAGATCTGCAACACAGAGCGTCCTGAAGGGGCTAAACCAGGACTAAAGCAGGACTAAAGCAGGGCTAAAGCAGGACTAAAGTCGGACTAAAGCAGGACTAAAGCAGGGCTAAAGCAGGACTAAAGTCGGACTAAAGCAGGACTAAAGCAGGGCTAAAGCAGGACTAAAGTCGGACTAAAGCAGGACTAAAGAAGGACTAAACCAGGACTAAACCAGGGCTAAAGCAGGACTAAAGCAGGCCTAAAGCAGGACTAAACCAGGTCTAAAGCAGGACTAAAGCAGGACTAAACCAGGACTAAAGCAGGGCTAAAGCAGGACTAAAGCAGGACTAAAGTCGGACTAAAGCAGGACTAAAGCAAGACTAAACCAGGACTAAAGCAGGACTAAAGCAGGACTAAACCAGGACTAAACCAGGACTAAAGCAAGACTAAAGCAGGACTAAAGCAGGACTAAACCAGGACTAAAGCAAGTCTAAAGCTGGACTAAAGCAGGACTAAAGCAGGACTAAACCAGGACTACAGCAGGACTAAAGCAGGGCTAAAGCAGGACTAAAGCAGGACTAAAGCAGGACTAAAGCAAGACAAAAGCAGGACTAAAGCGGGACTAAAGCAGGACTAAAGCGGGTCTAAAGCAGGACTAAAACAGGACTAAAGCGGGTCTAAAGCAGGTCTAAAGTAGGTCTAAAGCAGGACTAAAGCAGGTCTAAAGCAGGTATAAAGCAGGTATAAAGCAGGACTAAACCAGGACTAAAGCAGGACTAAAGCAGGACTAAAGCAGGACTAAACCGGGTCTAAAGTGGGACTAAAGCAGGACTAAAGCAGGACTAAAGCAGGTCTAAAGCAGGTCTAAAGCTGGACTAAAGCAGGACTAAAGCAGGTCTAAAGCAGGACTAAAGCGGGTCTAAAGCAGGACTAAACCAGGTCTACAGCAGGTCTAAAGCAGGACTAAAGCAGGACTAAATCAGGTCTAAAGCAGGTCCACAGCAGGTCTAAAGCAGGACTAAAGCAGGTCTAAAGCTGGACTAAAGCAGGACTAAACCAGGTCTAAAGCAGGACTAAAGCAGGACTAAAGCAGGTCTAAAGCAGGACTAAAGCGGGTCTAAAGCAGGACTAAAGCAGGACTAAAGCAGGACTAAAGCAGGTCTACAGCAGGTCTAAAGCAGGACTAAAGCAGGACTAAAGCAGGACTAAACCAGGACTAAAGCAGGTCTAAAGCTGGACTAAAGCAGGACTAAACCAGGTCTAAAGCAGGACTAAAGCAGGACTAAAGTAGGACTAAATCTGAAGTTTAACCAGTCTTACCCATGATGCTTCTGAGTGTTGTTGGTTGTGTGTCCAGCAGGGGGCAGGGCAGTTCTCTGATGAACAGTTTCAGAAGTCCAGCTGCGTCCACAGGTCTGAGTCCAGACCAGACAAAGTCAGGGCTGCACCGGTCCAGGTCCCTGCGCAAAGACTGGACAGGAGCAAAGTCATCTGGACCTGGTCTGGGTCTGGACCAGTGTCCAGTCGAGTCCATCCAGAGGCACAGAATGACATGTTTTATCTTGTTGTTGAACTGAAATATAAAATGATATCAAACTGAAGGGGACACTAACACACACTTAGAGTCCTGAAGGGGACACTAAAATACACTTAGAGTCCTGAAGGGGACACTAACACACACTTAGAGTCCTGAAGGGGACACTAAAATACACTTAGAGTCCTGAAAGGGACACTAACACACACTTAGAGTCCTGAAGGGGACACTAACACACACTTAGAGTCCTGAAGGGGGCACTAACACACACTTAGAGTCCTGAAGGGGACACTAACACACACTTAGAGTCCTGAAGGGGACACTAACACACACTTAGAGTCCTGAAGGGGACACTAACACACACTTAGAGTCCTGAAGGGGACACTAACACACACTTAGAGTCCTGAAGGGGACACTAACACACACTTAGAGTCCTGAAGGGGGCACTAACATACACTTAGAGTCCTTAAGGGGACACTAACACACACTTAAAGTCCTGAAGAGGACACTAACACACACTTAGAGTCCTGAAGGGGACACTAACACACACTTAGAGTCCCGAAGGGGGTGCTAACACACACTTAGAGTCCTGAAGAGGACACTAACACACACTTAGAGTCCTGAAGGGGACACTAACACACACTTAGAGTCCTGAAAGGGACACTAACACACACTAAGAGTCCTGAAGGGGGCACTAACACACACTTAGAGTCCTGAAGGGGGCACTAACACACACTTAGAGTCCTGAAGGGGGCACTAACACACACTTAGAGTCCTGAAGGGGACACTAACACACACTTAGAGTCCTGAAAGGGGTGCTAACACACACTTAGAGTCCTGAAGGGGGCACTAGCACACACTTAGAGTCCTGAAGGGGACACTAACACACACTTAGAGTCCTGAAGGGGACACTAACACACACTTAGAGTCCTGAAAGGGACACTAACACACACTAAGAGTCCTGAAGGGGGTGCTAACACACACTTAGAGTCCTGAAGGGGACACTAACACACACTTAGAGTCCTGAAGGGGGCACTAACACACACTTAGAGTCCTGAAGGGGACACTAACATACAACTAAGAGTCCTGAAGGGGACATTAACACACACTTAGAGTCCTGAAGGGGACACTAGCACACACATAGAGTCCTGAAGGGGACACTAACACACACTTAGAGTCCTGAAGGGGACACTAACACACACTTAGAGTCCTGAAGGGGGCGCTAACACACACTTAGAGTCCTGAAGGGGAAACTAACACACACTTAGAGTCCTGAAGGGGGCACTAACACACACTTAGAGTCCTGAAGGGGACACTAACACACACTTAGAGTCCTGAAGGGGGCACTAACACACACTTAGAGTCCTGAAGGGGGCACTAACACACACTTAAAGTCCTGAAGGGGACACTAACATACAACTAAGAGTCCTGAAGGGGACATAGTAGAAAAAGCTTCAGTTGTAGTCATCTGGACTCAGTTAGAAAAAGGGGAACTAACACACACTTAGAGTCCTGAAGGGGACACTAGCACACACTTAGAGTCCTGAAGGGGACACTAACACACACTTAGAGTCCTGAAGGGGGCACTAACACACACTTAGAGTCCTGAAGGGGGCACTAACACACACTTAGAGTCCTGAAGAGGACACTAACACACACTTAGAGTCCTGAAGGGGGCACTAACACACACTTAGAGTCCTGAAGGGGGCACTAACACACACTTAGAGTCCTGAAGGGGACACTAACACACACTTAGAGTCCTGAAGGGGGCACTAACACACACTTAGAGTCCTGAAGGGGGCACTAACACACACTTAGAGTCCTGAAGGGGGTGCTAACACACACTTAGAGTCCTGAAGGGGGTGCTAACACACACTTAGAGTCCTGAAGGGGGCACTAACACACACTTAGAGTCCTGAAGGGGGCACTAGCACACACTTAGAGTCCTGAAGGGGACACTAACACACACTTAGATTCCTGAAAGGGGTGCTAACACACACTTAGAGTCCTGAAGGGGGCACTAACACACACTTAGAGTCCTGAAGGGGGCACTAGCACACACTTAGAGTCCTGAAAGGGACACTAACACACACTTAAAGTCCTGAAGGGGACACTGACACACACTTAGAGTCCTGAAAGGGACACTAACACACACTAAGAGTCCTGAAGGGGACACTAACACACACTTAGAGTCCTGAAGGGGGCACTAACACACACTTAGAGTCCTGAAGGGGGCACTAACACACACTTAGAGTCCTGAAGGGGGCACTAACACACACTTAGAGTCCTGAAGGGGACACTAACATACAACTAAGAGTCCTGAAGGGGACATTAACACACACTTAGAGTCCTGAAGGGGACACTAGCACACACATAGAGTCCTGAAGGGGACACTAACACACACTTAGAGTCCTGAAGGGGACACTAACACACACTTAGAGTCCTGAAGGGGGCGCTAACACACACTTAGAGTCCTGAAGGGGAAACTAACACACACTTAGAGTCCTGAAGGGGGCACTAACACACTTAGAGTCCTGAAGAGGACACTAACACACACTTAGAGTCCTGAAGGGGGCACTAACACATACTTAAAGTCCTGAAGGGGACACTAACATACAACTAAGAGTCCTGAAGGGGACATAGTAGAAGAAGCTTCAGTTGTAGTCATCTGGACTCAGTTAGAAAAAGGGGAACTAACACACACTTAGAGTCCTGAAGGGGACACTAACACACACTTAGAGTCCTTAAGGGAAAACTAACACACACTTAGAGTCCTGAAGGGGAAACTAACACACACTTAAAGTCCTGAAAGGGACACTAACACACACTAAGAGTCCTGAAGGGGGTGCTAACACACACTTAGAGTCCTGAAGGGGACACTAACACACACTTAGAGTCCTGAAGGGGGCACTAACACACACTTAGAGTCCTGAAGGGGGCACTAACACACACTTAGAGTCCTGAAAGGGACACTAACATACAACTAAGAGTCCTGAAGGGGACATTAACACACACTTAGAGTCCTGAAGGGGACACTAGCACACACATAGAGTCCTGAAGGGGGCGCTAACACACACTTAGAGTCCTGAAGGGGAAACTAACACACACTTAGAGTCCTGAAGGGGGCGCTAACACACACTTAGAGTCCTGAAGGGGGCACTAACACACACTTAGAGTCCTGAAGGGGGCACTAACACACACTTAGAGTCCTGAAGGGGAAACTAACACACACTTAGAGTCCTGAAGGGGGCACTAACACACACTTAGAGTCCTGAAGGGGACACTAACACACACTTAGAGTCCTGAAAGGGGTGCTAACACACACTTAGAGTCCTGAAGGGGGCACTAACACACACTTAGAGTCCTGAAGGGGGCACTAGCACACACTTAGAGTCCTGAAGGGGACACTAACACACACTTAGAGTCCTGAAGGGGGCACTAACACACACTTAGAGTCCTGAAGGGGTACTAGCACACACTTAGAGTCCTGAAAGGGACACTAACACACACTTAAAGTCCTGAAGGGGACACTAACACACACTTAGAGTCCTGAAAGGGACACTAACACACACTAAGAGTCCTGGAGGGGACACTAACACACACTTAGAGTCCTGAAGGGGGCACTAACACACACTTAGAGTCCTGAAGGGGACACTAACATACAACTAAGAGTCCTGAAGGGGACATTAACACACACTTAGAGTCCTGAAGGGGACACTAGCACACACATAGAGTCCTGAAGGGGACACTAACACACACTTAGAGTCCTGAAGGGGACACTAACACACACTTAGAGTCCTGAAGGGGGCGCTAACACACACTTAGAGTCCTGAAAGGGAAACTAACACACACTTAGAGTCCTGAAGGGGGCACTAACACACACTTAGAGTCCTGAAGGGGACACTAACACACACTTAGAGTCCTGAAGGGGGCACTAACACACACTTAAAGTCCTGAAGGGGACACTAGCACACACATAGAGTCCTGAAGGGGACACTAACACACACTTAGAGTCCTGAAGGGGGTGGTAACACACACTTAGAGTCCTGAAGGGGACACTAACACACACTTAGAGTCCTGAAGGGGAAACTAACACACACTTAAAGTCCTGAAGGGGACACTAACACACACTTAGAGTCCTGAAAGGGACACTAACACACACTTAAAGTCCTGAAGGGGACACTAACACACACTTAGAGTCCTGAAAGGGACACTAACACACACTAAGAGTCCTGAAGGGGGTGCTAACACACACTTAGAGTCCTGAAGGGGACACTAACACACACTTAGAGTCCTGAAGGGGGCGCTAACACACATTTAGAGTCCTGAAGGGGAAACTAACACACACTTAGAGTCCCGAAGGGGGCGCTAACACACACTTAGAGTCCTGAAGGGGGCACTAACACACACTTAGAGTCCTGAAGGGGGCACTAACACACACTTAGAGTCCTGAAGGGGAAACTAACACACACTTAGAGTCCTGAAGGGGGCACTAACACACACTTAGAGTCCTGAAGGGGGCACTAACACACACTTAGAGTCCTGAAAGGGGTGCTAACACACACTTAGAGTCCTGAAGGGGGCACTAACACACACTTAGAGTCCTGAAGGGGGCACTAACACACACTTAGAGTCCTGAAAGGGGTGCTAACACACACTTAGAGTCCTGAAGGGGGCACTAACACACACTTAGAGTCCTGAAGGGGTACTAGCACACACTTAGAGTCCTGAAAGGGACACTAACACACACTTAAAGTCCTGAAGGGGACACTAACACACACTTAAGAGTCCTGAAAGGGACACTAACACACACTAAGAGTCCTGAAGGGGGTGCTAACACACACTTAGAGTCCTGAAGGGGACACTAACACACACTTAGAGTCCTGAAGGGGACACTAACACACACTTAGAGTCCTGAAGGGGGCACTAACACACACTTAGAGTCCTGAAGGGGGCACTAACACACACTTAGAGTCCTGAAGGGGACACTAACATACAACTAAGAGTCCTGAAGGGGACATTAACACACACTTAGAGTCCTGAAGGGGACACTAGCACACACATAGAGTCCTGAAGGGGACACTAACACACACTTAGAGTCCTGAAGGGGGCGCTAACACACACTTAGAGTCCTGAAGGGGAAACTAACACACACTTAGAGTCCTGAAGGGGGCACTAACACACTTAGAGTCCTGAAGGGGACACTAACACACACTTAGAGTCCTGAAGGGGGCACTAACACATACTTAAAGTCCTGAAGGGGACACTAACATACAACTAAGAGTCCTGAAGGGGACATAGTAGAAGAAGCTTCAGTTGTAGTCATCTGGACTCAGTTAGAAAAAGGGGAACTAACACACACTTAGAGTCCTGAAGGGGACACTAACACACACTTAGAGTCCTTAAGGGAAAACTAACACACACTTAGAGTCCTGA
Organism: Eucyclogobius newberryi; assembly: GCF_026437365.1. NCBI lineage: Eukaryota > Metazoa > Chordata > Actinopteri > Gobiiformes > Gobiidae > Eucyclogobius > Eucyclogobius newberryi. The sequence continues at coordinate 213,005 of NW_027315812.1, read as the reverse complement.
AGGGGAAACTAACACACACTTAAAGTCCTGAAAGGGACACTAACACACACTAAGAGTCCTGAAGGGGGTGCTAACACACACTTAGAGTCCTGAAGGGGACACTAACACACACTTAGAGTCCTGAAGGGGGCACTAACACACACTTAGAGTCCTGAAGGGGGCACTAACACACACTTAGAGTCCTGAAAGGGACACTAACATACAACTAAGAGTCCTGAAGGGGACATTAACACACACTTAGAGTCCTGAAGGGGACACTAGCACACACATAGAGTCCTGAAGGGGGCGCTAACACACACTTAGAGTCCTGAAGGGGAAACTAACACACACTTAGAGTCCTGAAGGGGGCGCTAACACACACTTAGAGTCCTGAAGGGGGCACTAACACACACTTAGAGTCCTGAAGGGGGCACTAACACACACTTAGAGTCCTGAAGGGGAAACTAACACACACTTAGAGTCCTGAAGGGGGCACTAACACACACTTAGAGTCCTGAAGGGGACACTAACACACACTTAGAGTCCTGAAAGGGGTGCTAACACACACTTAGAGTCCTGAAGGGGGCACTAACACACACTTAGAGTCCTGAAGGGGGCACTAGCACACACTTAGAGTCCTGAAGGGGACACTAACACACACTTAGAGTCCTGAAGGGGGCACTAACACACACTTAGAGTCCTGAAGGGGTACTAGCACACACTTAGAGTCCTGAAAGGGACACTAACACACACTTAAAGTCCTGAAGGGGACACTAACACACACTTAGAGTCCTGAAAGGGACACTAACACACACTAAGAGTCCTGGAGGGGACACTAACACACACTTAGAGTCCTGAAGGGGGCACTAACACACACTTAGAGTCCTGAAGGGGACACTAACATACAACTAAGAGTCCTGAAGGGGACATTAACACACACTTAGAGTCCTGAAGGGGACACTAGCACACACATAGAGTCCTGAAGGGGACACTAACACACACTTAGAGTCCTGAAGGGGACACTAACACACACTTAGAGTCCTGAAGGGGGCGCTAACACACACTTAGAGTCCTGAAAGGGAAACTAACACACACTTAGAGTCCTGAAGGGGGCACTAACACACACTTAGAGTCCTGAAGGGGACACTAACACACACTTAGAGTCCTGAAGGGGGCACTAACACACACTTAAAGTCCTGAAGGGGACACTAGCACACACATAGAGTCCTGAAGGGGACACTAACACACACTTAGAGTCCTGAAGGGGGTGGTAACACACACTTAGAGTCCTGAAGGGGACACTAACACACACTTAGAGTCCTGAAGGGGAAACTAACACACACTTAAAGTCCTGAAGGGGACACTAACACACACTTAGAGTCCTGAAAGGGACACTAACACACACTTAAAGTCCTGAAGGGGACACTAACACACACTTAGAGTCCTGAAAGGGACACTAACACACACTAAGAGTCCTGAAGGGGGTGCTAACACACACTTAGAGTCCTGAAGGGGACACTAACACACACTTAGAGTCCTGAAGGGGGCGCTAACACACACTTAGAGTCCTGAAGGGGAAACTAACACACACTTAGAGTCCCGAAGGGGGCGCTAACACACACTTAGAGTCCTGAAGGGGGCACTAACACACACTTAGAGTCCTGAAGGGGGCACTAACACACACTTAGAGTCCTGAAGGGGAAACTAACACACACTTAGAGTCCTGAAGGGGGCACTAACACACACTTAGAGTCCTGAAGGGGGCACTAACACACACTTAGAGTCCTGAAAGGGGTGCTAACACACACTTAGAGTCCTGAAGGGGGCACTAACACACACTTAGAGTCCTGAAGGGGGCACTAACACACACTTAGAGTCCTGAAAGGGGTGCTAACACACACTTAGAGTCCTGAAGGGGGCACTAACACACACTTAGAGTCCTGAAGGGGTACTAGCACACACTTAGAGTCCTGAAAGGGACACTAACACACACTTAAAGTCCTGAAGGGGACACTAACACACACTTAAGAGTCCTGAAAGGGACACTAACACACACTAAGAGTCCTGAAGGGGGTGCTAACACACACTTAGAGTCCTGAAGGGGACACTAACACACACTTAGAGTCCTGAAGGGGACACTAACACACACTTAGAGTCCTGAAGGGGGCACTAACACACACTTAGAGTCCTGAAGGGGGCACTAACACACACTTAGAGTCCTGAAGGGGACACTAACATACAACTAAGAGTCCTGAAGGGGACATTAACACACACTTAGAGTCCTGAAGGGGACACTAGCACACACATAGAGTCCTGAAGGGGACACTAACACACACTTAGAGTCCTGAAGGGGGCGCTAACACACACTTAGAGTCCTGAAGGGGAAACTAACACACACTTAGAGTCCTGAAGGGGGCACTAACACACTTAGAGTCCTGAAGGGGACACTAACACACACTTAGAGTCCTGAAGGGGGCACTAACACATACTTAAAGTCCTGAAGGGGACACTAACATACAACTAAGAGTCCTGAAGGGGACATAGTAGAAGAAGCTTCAGTTGTAGTCATCTGGACTCAGTTAGAAAAAGGGGAACTAACACACACTTAGAGTCCTGAAGGGGACACTAACACACACTTAGAGTCCTTAAGGGAAAACTAACACACACTTAGAGTCCTGAAGGGGAAACTAACACACACTTAAAGTCCTGAAAGGGACACTAACACACACTAAGAGTCCTGAAGGGGGTGCTAACACACACTTAGAGTCCTGAAGGGGACACTAACACACACTTAGAGTCCTGAAGGGGGCACTAACACACACTTAGAGTCCTGAAGGGGGCACTAACACACACTTAGAGTCCTGAAAGGGACACTAACATACAACTAAGAGTCCTGAAGGGGACATTAACACACACTTAGAGTCCTGAAGGGGACACTAGCACACACATAGAGTCCTGAAGGGGGCGCTAACACACACTTAGAGTCCTGAAGGGGAAACTAACACACACGTAGAGTCCTGAAGGGGGCGCTAACACACACTTAGAGTCCTGAAGGGGGCACTAACACACACTTAGAGTCCTGAAGGGGGCACTAACACACACTTAGAGTCCTGAAGGGGAAACTAACACACACTTAGAGTCCTGAAGGGGGCACTAACACACACTTAGAGTCCTGAAGGGGACACTAACACACACTTAGAGTCCTGAAAGGGGTGCTAACACACACTTAGAGTCCTGAAGGGGGCACTAACACACACTTAGAGTCCTGAAGGGGGCACTAGCACACACTTAGAGTCCTGAAGGGGACACTAACACACACTTAGAGTCCTGAAGGGGGCACTAACACACACTTAGAGTCCTGAAGGGGTACTAGCACACACTTAGAGTCCTGAAAGGGACACTAACACACACTTAAAGTCCTGAAGGGGACACTAACACACACTTAGAGTCCTGAAAGGGACACTAACACACACTAAGAGTCCTGAAGGGGACACTAACACACACTTAGAGTCCTGAAGGGGGCACTAACACACACTTAGAGTCCTGAAGGGGACACTAACATACAACTAAGAGTCCTGAAGGGGACATTAACACACACTTAGAGTCCTGAAGGGGACACTAGCACACACATAGAGTCCTGAAGGGGACACTAACACACACTTAGAGTCCTGAAGGGGACACTAACACACACTTAGAGTCCTGAAGGGGGCGCTAACACACACTTAGAGTCCTGAAAGGGAAACTAACACACACTTAGAGTCCTGAAGGGGGCACTAACACACACTTAGAGTCCTGAAGGGGACACTAACACACACTTAGAGTCCTGAAGGGGGCACTAACACACACTTAAAGTCCTGAAGGGGACACTAGCACACACATAGAGTCCTGAAGGGGACACTAACACACACTTAGAGTCCTGAAGGGGGTGGTAACACACACTTAGAGTCCTGAAGGGGACACTAACACACACTTAGAGTCCTGAAGGGGAAACTAACACACACTTAAAGTCCTGAAGGGGACACTAACACACACTTAGAGTCCTGAAAGGGACACTAACACACACTTAAAGTCCTGAAGGGGACACTAACACACACTTAGAGTCCTGAAAGGGACACTAACACACACTAAGAGTCCTGAAGGGGGTGCTAACACACACTTAGAGTCCTGAAGGGGACACTAACACACACTTAGAGTCCTGAAGGGGGCGCTAACACACACTTAGAGTCCTGAAGGGGAAACTAACACACACTTAGAGTCCCGAAGGGGGCGCTAACACACACTTAGAGTCCTGAAGGGGGCACTAACACACACTTAGAGTCCTGAAGGGGGCACTAACACACACTTAGAGTCCTGAAGGGGAAACTAACACACACTTAGAGTCCTGAAGGGGGCACTAACACACACTTAGAGTCCTGAAGGGGGCACTAACACACACTTAGAGTCCTGAAAGGGGTGCTAACACACACTTAGAGTCCTGAAGGGGGCACTAACACACACTTAGAGTCCTGAAGGGGGCACTAACACACACTTAGAGTCCTGAAAGGGGTGCTAACACACACTTAGAGTCCTGAAGGGGGCACTAACACACACTTAGAGTCCTGAAGGGGTACTAGCACACACTTAGAGTCCTGAAAGGGACACTAACACACACTTAAAGTCCTGAAGGGGACACTAACACACACTTAAGAGTCCTGAAAGGGACACTAACACACACTAAGAGTCCTGAAGGGGGTGCTAACACACACTTAGAGTCCTGAAGGGGACACTAACACACACTTAGAGTCCTGAAGGGGGCACTAACACACACTTAGAGTCCTGAAGGGGACACTAACATACAACTAAGAGTCCTGAAGGGGACATTAACACACACTTAGAGTCCTGAAGGGGACACTAGCACACACATAGAGTCCTGAAGGGGACACTAACACACACTTAGAGTCCTGAAGGGGACACTAACGCACACTTAGAGTCCTGAAGGGGAAACTAACACACACTTAGAGTCCTGAAGGGGGCACTAACACACACTTAGAGTCCTTAAGGGGACACTAACACACACTTAAAGTCCTGAAGGGGACACTAACACACACTTAGAGTCCTGAAGGGGGCACTAACACACACTTAGAGTCCTGAAGGGGGCACTAACACACACTTAAAGTCCTGAAGGGGACACTAACATACAACTAAGAGTCCTGAAGGGGACATAGTAGAAAAAGCTTCAGTTGTAGTCATCTGGACTCAGTTAGAAAAAGGGGAACTAACACACACTTAGAGTCCTGAAGGGGACACTAACACACACTTAGAGTCCTGAAGGGGACACTAGCACACACATAGAGTCCTGAAGGGGACACTAACACACACTTAGAGTCCTGAAGGGGGTGGTAACACACACTTAGAGTCCTGAAGGGGACACTAACACACACTTAGAGTCCTGAAAGGTGCGCTAACACACACTTAGAGTCCTTAAGGGAAAACTAACACACACTTAGAGTCCTGAAGGGGACACTAACACACACTTAGAGTCCTGAAAGGGACACTAACACACACTTAGAGTCCTGAAGGGGGCACTAACACACACTTAGAGTCCTGAAGGGGGCAAAAACACACACTTAGAGTCCTGAAGGGGACACTAACACACACTTAGAGTCCTGAAGGGGACACAAACACACACTTAGAGTCCTGAAGGGGGCGCTAGCACACACTTAGAGTCCTGAAGAGGACACTAACACACACTTAGAGTCCTGAAGGGGGTGCTAACACACACTTAGAGTCCTGAAGGGGGTGCTAACACACACTTAGAGTCCTGAAGGGGGCACTAACACACACTTAGAGTCCTGAAGGGGGCACTAACACACACTTAGAGTCCTGAAGGGGACACTAACACACACTTAGAGTCCTGAAGGTGGCACTAACACACACTTAGAGTCCTGAAAGGGGCGCTAACACACACTTAGAGTCCTGAAAGGGACACTAACACACACTTAGAGTCCTGAAGGGGGCACCAACACACACTTAGAGTCCTGAAGGGGACACTAACACACACTTAGAGTCCTGAAGGTGGCACTAACACACACTTAGAGTCCTGAAGGGGGCGCTAACACACACTTAGAGTCCTGAAGGGGGCGCTAACACACACTTAGAGTCCTGAAGGGGACGCTAACAAACACTTAGAGTCCTGAAGGGGAAACTAACACACACTTAGAGTCCTGAAGGGGGCGCTAACACACACTTAGAGTCCTGAAAGGGACACTAACACACACTTAGAGTCCTGAAGGTGGCACTAACACACACTTAGAGTCCTGAAGGGGGCACTAACACACACTTAGAGTCCTGAAGGGGGCACTAACACACACTTAGAGTCCTGAAGGGGGCGCTAGCACACACTTAGAGTCCTGAAGAGGACACTAACACACACTTAGAGTCCTGAAGGGGGCGCTAGCACACACTTAGAGTCCTGAAGAGGACACTAACACACACTTAGAGTCCTGAAGGGGGTGCTAACACACACTTAGAGTCCTGAAGGGGGTGCTAACACACACTTAGAGTCCTGAAGGGGGCACTAACACACACTTAGAGTCCTGAAGGGGGCACTAACACACACTTAGAGTCCTGAAGGGGACACTAACACACACTTAGAGTCCTGAAGGTGGCACTAACACACACTTAGAGTCCTGAAAGGGGCGCTAACACACACTTAGAGTCCTGAAAGGGACACTAACACACACTTAGAGTCCTGAAGGGGGCACCAACACACACTTAGAGTCCTGAAGGGGACACTAACACACACTTAGAGTCCTGAAGGTGGCACTAACACACACTTAGAGTCCTGAAGGGGGCGCTAACACACACTTAGAGTCCTGAAGGGGGCGCTAACACACACTTAGAGTCCTGAAGGGGACGCTAACAAACACTTAGAGTCCTGAAGGGGAAACTAACACACACTTAGAGTCCTGAAGGGGGCGCTAACACACACTTAGAGTCCTGAAAGGGACACTAACACACACTTAGAGTCCTGAAGGTGGCACTAACACACACTTAGAGTCCTGAAGGGGGCACTAACACACACTTAGAGTCCTGAAGGGGGCACTAACACACACTTAGAGTGCTGAAGGGGACACTAACACACACTTAGAGTCCTGAAGGAGATGGTAACACACACTTAAAGTCCTGAAGGGGACACTAACACACACTTAGAGTCCTGAAGGGGACACTAACACACACTTAGAGTCCTGAAAGGGACACTAACACACACTTAGAGTCCTGAAGGTGGCACTAACACACACTTAGAGTTCTGAAGGGGACACTAGCACACACTTAGAGTCCTGAAGGGGGCACTAACACACACTTAGAGTTCTGAAGGGGACACTAGCACACACTTAGAGTCCTGAAAGGGACACTAACACACACTTAGAGTCCTGAAGGGGGCACTAACACACACTTAGAGTCCTGAAGGGGACACTAACACACACTTAGAGTCCTGAAGGGGGCTCAAACTAGACTTCTTAGACTTTAGCGAACTAGATCATTCATCCTAGTATGGAGTCTGTAATGTGATGTTTGAGTTGTGCTAAAGAATCTAATATACATCTAATATATCTAATTAAGAAAAACACAAGTTTATATTTTCCACAAGCTCCGAAAGGCGGAGCTGAAGATTTGAGCTACAGCAGATCAACTCGACAGGACACCGGGTATGGACTGGTTCTGGAACGGATCCGGACCGGGTCTGGGCCGGGTCTGGGCCGGGTCTGGGCCGGATCCGGGCCGGGTCTGGGCCGGGTCTTAACTCATTTGTGGATCAAACCTTGAGTCTGGAGATGGAGCCTGAGATTCTGAGGATTCCTTCAGTCTGAAGTCCAGTCTGCTCTAGAACACTAAGCAGCTGAGACAAACAAGCAAGCAAAAACAACAAACAAACAAACAAACAAACAAACAAACAAAAGACAATCATTAACAGTGGCTGTAATCCCTCTCTGGTCCAGCAGGGGGATTGAACCATCCGGTTTGTGTTGAAAAAGACTTCCAGAGCTAAAGAAACATCTTTTCTGTGAACAACTCCTGGACCAGTGAGGGAAAAGTACTTATCACAGTATCACAGTAAAAGTACCTGTACTACAGTGAACACACTTGAACGGCAGTAACAGTAATAGTACTGCAGTAAAAATACAGTAAAGGTACATGTACCTTGTTGAAAACCACAGGAGTTTTTATTCCAGGAAATATTTTCCGATCGTTTTCCAAAAGAGTTTTCAGGGGAACTCCGAACACTCCAGTGTCTGAAAGAAACGCAGTCCTGCTTTAGTCCTGCTTTAGTCCTGCTTTAGTCCTGCTTTAGACCAGCTTTAGTCCTGCTTTAGTCCTGCTTTAGTCCTGCTTTAGTCCTGCTTTAGTCCTGCTTTAGTCCTGCTTTAGTCCTGCTTTAGACCAGCTTTAGTCCTGCTTTAGTCCTGCTTTAGTCCTGCTTTAGTCCAGCTTTAGTCCTGCTTTAGACCAGCTTTAGTCCTGCTTTAGTCCTGCTTTAGTCCTGCTTTAGTCCTGCTTTAGACCAGCTTTAGTCCTGCTTTAGTCCTGCTTTAGTCGTGCTTTAGTCCTGCTTTAGTCCAGCTTTAGTCCTGCTTTAGTCCTGCTTTAGTCCTGCTTTAGACCAGCTTTAGTCCTGCTTTAGACCAGCTTTAGTCCTGGTTTAGTCCTGCTTTAGTCCTGCTTTAGTCCTGCTTTAGTTCTGCTTTAGACCTGCTTTAGACCTGCTTTAGTCCTGTTTTAGTCCTGCTTTAGTCCTGCTTTAGTCCTGATTTAGACCTGCTTTAATCCTGCTTTAGTCCTTCTTTAGTCCTGCTTTAGTCCTGTTTTAGTCCTGCTTTAGTCCTGCTTTAGTCCTGCTTTAGTCATGTTTTAGTCCTGATTTAGTCCTGCTTTAGTCCTGCTTGAGTCCTGCTTTAGTCCTGCTTTAGATCTGCTTTAGTCCTGCTTTAGTCCTCCTTTAGTCCTGCTTTAGACCTGCTTTAGTCCTGCTTTAGTCCTGCTTTAGTCCTGCTTTAGTCCTGCTTTAGATCTGCTTTAGTCCTGCTTTAGTCCTGGTTTAGTCCTGCTTTAGTCCTGGTTTAGTCCTGCTTTAGTCCTGCTTTAGATCTGCTTTAGTCCTGCTTTAGTCCTGGTTTAGTCCTGCTTTAGTCCTGGTTTAGTCCTGCTTTAGTCCTGCTTTAGTCCTGCTTTAGTCCTGCTTTAGTCCTGGTTTAGTCCTGCTTTAGTCCTGCTTTAGTCCTGGTTTAGTCCTGGTTTAGTCCTGCTTTAGTCCTGCTTTAGACCCACTTTAGTCCTGGTTTAGACCTGCTTTAGTCCTGCTTTAGTCCTGGTTTAGTCCTGCTTTAGTCCTGCTTTAGTCCTGCTTTAGTCCTGCTTTAGACCCACTTTAGTCCTGGTTTAGACCTGCTTTAGTCCTGCTTTAGTCCTGGTTTAGTCCTGCTTTAGTCCTGCTTTAGTCCTGCTTTAGTCCTGCTTTAGTCCTGCTTTAGACCCACTTTAGTCCTGGTTTAGACCTGCTTTAGTCCTGCTTTAGTCCTGGTTTAGTCCTGCTTTAGTCCTGCTTTAGTCCTGCTTTAGTCCTGCTTTAGTCCTGCTTTAGACCCACCTCTGGTCCTCCTCTGGACCCGGGTCTTGGTCTTGGTCTTGGTCTTGGTCTTGGTCTTGGTCTTGGTTGGGTTCTGGTCCAGGCTCACGAGGAGCGTGTGGAGCTCGATGTGAGAGATGAAGCTGATGCTCGTCAGGTCCAGTTCAGAAAGATCCTCAACCACCGAGAGTCCAGAGTCCAGACCAAACCAGGACTAAAGGACCAGAACACAGAGACAAGGGTTGGACTAAACAAGAACTAAACCAGGACTAAAGGACCAGAACACAGAGACAAGGGTTGGACTAAACAAGAACTAAACCAGGACTAAAGGACCAGAACACAGAGACAAGGGTTGGATTAAACAAGAACTAAACCAGGACTAAAGGACCAAGACACAGAGACAAGGGTTGGACTAAACAAGAACTAAACCAGGACTAAAGGACCAGAACACAGAGACAAGGGTTGGACTAAACAAGAACTAAACCAGGACTAAAGGACCAGAACACAGAGACAAGGGTTGGACTAAACAAGAACTAAACCAGGACTAAAGGACCAGAACACAGAGACAAGGGTTGGACTAAACAAGAACTAAACCAGGACTAAAGGACCAGAACACAGAGACAAGGGTTGGACTAAACAAGAACTAAACCAGGACTAAAGGACCAGAACACAGAGACAAGGGTTGGATTAAACAAGAACTAAACCAGGACTAAAGGACCAAGACACAGAGACAAGGGTTGGACTAAACAAGAACTAAACCAGGACTAAAGGACCAGAACACAGAGACAAGGGTTGGACTAAACAAGAACTAAACCAGGACTAAAGGACCAGAACACAGAGACAAGGGTTGGACTAAACAAGAACTAAACCAGGACTAAAGGACCAGAACACAGAGACAAGGGTTGGACTAAACAAGAACTAAACCAGGACTAAAGGACCAGAACACAGAGACAAGGGTTGGACTAAACAAGAACTAAACCAGGACTAAAGGACCAGAACACAGAGACAAGGGTTGGACTAAACAAGAACTAAACCAGGACTAAAGGACCAGAACACAGAGACAAGGGTTGGACTAAACAAGAACTAAACCAGGACTAAAGGACCAAGACACAGAGACAAGGGTTGGATTAAACAAGAACTAAACCAGGACTAAAGGACCAGAACACAGAGACAAGGGTTGGACTAAACAAGAACTAAACCAGGACTAAAGGACCAGAACACAGAGACAAGGGTTGGACTAAACAAGAACTAAACCAGGACTAAAGGACCAGAACACAGAGACAAGGGTTGGATTAAACAAGAACTAAACCAGGACTAAAGGACCAGAACACAGAGACAAGGGTTGGACTAAACAAGAACTAAACCAGGACTAAAGGACCAGAACACAGAGACAAGGGTTGGACTAAACAAGAACTAAACCAGGACTAAAGGACCAGAACACAGAGACAAGGGTTGGACTAAACAAGAACTAAACCAGGACTAAAGGACCAGAACACAGAGACAAGGGTTGGACTAAACAAGAACTAAACCAGGACTAAAGGACCAGAACACAGAGACAAGGGTTGGACTAAACAAGAACTAAACCAGGACTAAAGGACCAGAACACAGAGACAAGGGTTGGACTAAACAAGAACTAAACCAGGACTAAAGGACCAGAACACAGAGACAAGGGTTGGATTAAACAAGAACTAAACCAGGACTAAAGGACCAAGACACAGAGACAAGGGTTGGATTAAACAAGAACTAAACCAGGACTAAAGGACCAGAACACAGAGACAAGGGTTGGACTAAACAAGAACTAAACCAGGACTAAAGGACCAGAACACAGAGACAAGGGTTGGACTAAACAAGAACTAAACCAGGACTAAAGGACCAGAACACAGAGACAAGGGTTGGACTAAACAAGAACTAAACCAGGACTAAAGGACCAGAACACAGAGACAAGGGTTGGACTAAACAAGAACTAAACCAGGACTAAAGGACCAGAACACAGAGACAAGGGTTGGACTAAACAAGAACTAAACCAGGACTAAAGGACCAGAACACAGAGACAAGGGTTGGACTAAACAAGAACTAAACCAGGACTAAAGGACCAGAACACAGAGACAAGGGTTGGACTAAACAAGAACTAAACCAGGACTAAAGGACCAGAACACAGAGACAAGGGTTGGACTAAACAAGAACTAAACCAGGACTAAAGGACCAGAACACAGAGACAAGGGTTGGATTAAACAAGAACTAAACCAGGACTAAAGGACCAGAACACAGAGACAAGGGTTGGACTAAACAAGAACTAAACCAGGACTAAAGGACCAGAACACAGAGACAAGGGTTGGACTAAACAAGAACTAAACCAGGACTAAAGGACCAAGACACAGAGACAAGGGTTGGATTAAACAAGAACTAAACCAGGACTAAAGGACCAAGACACAGAGACAAGGGTTGGACTAAACAAGAACTAAACCAGGACTAAAGGACCAGAACACAGAGACAAGGGTTGGACTAAACAAGAACTAAACCAGGACTAAAGGACCAGAACACAGAGACAAGGGTTGGACTAAACAAGAACTAAACCAGGACTAAAGGACCAGAACACAGAGACAAGGGTTGGACTAAACAAGAACTAAACCAGGACTAAAGGACCAGAACACAGAGACAAGGGTTGGACTAAACAAGAACTAAACCAGGACTAAAGGACCAGAACACAGAGACAAGGGTTGGATTAAACAAGAACTAAACCAGGACTAAAGGACCAGAACACAGAGACAAGGGTTGGACTAAACAAGAACTAAACCAGGACTAAAGGACCAGAACACAGAGACAAGGGTTGGACTAAACAAGAACTAAACCAGGACTAAAGGACCAAGACACAGAGACAAGGGTTGGATTAAACAAGAACTAAACCAGGACTAAAGGACCAAGACACAGAGACAAGGGTTGGACTAAACAAGAACTAAACCAGGACTAAAGGACCAGAACACAGAGACAAGGGTTGGACTAAACAAGAACTAAACCAGGACTAAAGGACCAGAACACAGAGACAAGGGTTGGACTAAACAAGAACTAAACCAGGACTAAAGGACCAGAACACAGAGACAAGGGTTGGACTAAACAAGAACTAAACCAGGACTAAAGGACCAGAACACAGAGACAAGGGTTGGACTAAACAAGAACTAAACCAGGACTAAAGGACCAAGACACAGAGACAAGGGTTGGATTAAACAAGAACTAAACCAGGACTAAAGGACCAAGACACAGAGACAAGGGTTGGACTAAACAAGAACTAAACCAGGACTAAAGGACCAAAACACAGAGACAAGGTTTGGACTAAACAAGAACTAAACCAGGACTAAAGGACCAGAACACAGAGACAAGGGTTGGACTAAACAAGAACTAAACCAGGACTAAAGGACCAGAACACAGAGACAAGGGTTGGACTAAACAAGAACTAAACCAGGACTAAAGGACCAGAACACAGAGACAAGGGTTGGACTAAACAAGAACTAAAGCAGGACTAAAGGACCAAGACACAGAGACAAGGGTTGGATTAAACAAGAACTAAACCAGGACTAAAGGACCAAAACACAGAGACAAGGTTTGGACTAAACAAGAACTAAACCGATTGGTGGCATAAGGGGTGCATGGTGGCATAATGGGTGCACTGTGGCATAAGGGGTGCACTGTGGCATAAGGGGTGCACTGTGGCATAACGAGTGCATGGTGTCATAAGGGGTGCACTGTGGCATAAGGGGTGCATGGTGGCATAAGGGGTGCACGGTGAAATAAGGGGTGCACTGTGGCATAAGGGGTGCATGGTGGCATAAGGGTTGCACTCTGGCATAAGGGGTGCACTCTGGCATGAGGGGTGCACTGTGGCATAAGGGGTGCATGGTGGCATAAGGGGTGCACGGTGGTATAAGGGGTGCACTTTGGCATAAGGGGTGCACGGTGGCATAAGGGGTGCACTTTGGCATGAGGGGTGCACGTGGCATAAGGGGTGCACTCTGGCATAAGGGGTGCACTGTGGTAAAAGGGGTGCACTGTGGCATAAGGGGTGAACTTTGGCATAAGGGGTGCATGGTGGCATAAGGGGTGCACTGTGGCATAAGGGGTGCATGGTGGCATAAGGGGTGCAATGTGGCATAAGGGGTGCACGGTGGCATAAGGGGTGCACAGTGGCATAAGGTGTGCATGGTGGCATAAGGGGTGCACTGTGGTATAAGGGGTGCACTCTGGCATAAGGGGTGCACTGTGGCATAAGGGGTGCACTGAGGTATAAGGGATGCACGGTGGTATAAGGGGTGCATGTGGCATAAGGGGTGCATGGTGGCATAAGGGGTGCACTGTGGCATAAGGGGTGCACTGTGGCATAAGGGGTGCACGGTGGCAAAAGGGGTGCACAGTGGCATAAGGGTTGCATGGTGGCATAACGGGTGCACTGTGGTATAAGGGGTGTACTTTGGCATAGGGGGTGCATGGTGGCATAAGGGGTGCACTCTGGCATAAGGGGTGCATGGTGGCATAAGGGCTGCACTGTGGCTTAAGGGGTGCACGGTGGCATAAAGGGTGCACAGTGACAAAAGGGATGCATGGTGGCATTAGGGGTGCACTCTGGTATAAGGGGTGCACTGTGGCATAAGGGGTGCACTGTGGCATAAGGGGTGCACGGTCGCATAAGGGGTGCACTGTGGCATAAGGGGTGCATGGTGGCATAAGGGGTGCACAGTGGCATAAGGGATGCATGGTGGCATAAGGGGTGCACTGTGGTATAAGGGGTGCACTGTGGCATAAGGGGTGCATGGTGGCATAAGGGGTGCACTGTGGCATAAGGGGTGCATGGTGGCATAAGGGGTGCATTGTGGCATAAGGGGTGCACTGTGGTATAAGAGGTGCACTGTGGCATAAGGGGTGCACTGTGGCATAAGGGGTGCACTATGGCATAAGGGGTGCACTGTGGTATAAGGGATGCATGGTGGCATAACGGGTGCACGGTGGCATAAGGGGTGCACTGTGGCATAAGGGGTGCATGGTGGCATGAGGGGTGCACTGTGGCATAAGGGGTGCACGGTGGTATAAGGGATGTACGTCGGTATAAGGGGTGCACGGTCGCATAAGGGGTGCACTGTGGCATAAGGGGTGCACTGTGCATTAGGGGTGCACTGTGGCATAAGGGGTGCACTGTGGTATAAGGGATGCACGGTGGAATAAGGGGTGCACGGTGGCATAAGGGGTGCACTGTGGCATAAGGGGTGCACGGTGGCATAAGGGGTGCACAGTGGTATAAGGGGTGCACTGTGGCATAAGGGGTGCACGGTGGCATAAGTGGTGCACAGTGGCATAAGGGGTGCATGGTGGCATAAGGGGTGCACTGTGGTATGAGGGGTGCACTGTGGCATAAGGGGTGCACTCTGGCATAAGGGATGCATGGTGGCATAAGGGGTGCACTCTGGCATAAGGGGTGCATGGTGGCATAAGGGGTGCACTGTGGCATAAGGGGTGCACGGTGGCATGAGGGGTGCATGGTGGCATCAGGGGTGCACTGTGGTATAAGGGGTGCATGGTGGCATAAGGGGTGCACTGTGGCATAAGGGGTGCACAGTGGTATAAGGGATGCACGGTGGTATAAGGGGTGCACTGTGGCATAAGGGGTGCACTGTGGCATAAGGGGTGCACGGTGGCATAAGGGGTCTACGGTGGTATAAGGGGTGCACTCTGGCATAAGGGGTGCACTGTGGTATAAGGGGTGCATGGTGGCATAAGGGGTGCACTGTGGCATAAGGGGTGCATGGTGGCATAAGGGTTGCACTGTGGCATAAGTGGTGCACTGTGGAATAAGGGGTGCATTTTGGCATAAGGGGTGCACTGTGGAATAAGGGGTGCATGGTGGCATAAGGGGTGCACTGTGGTATAAGGGGTGCATGGTGGCATAAGGGTTGCACTGTGGCATAAGTGGTGCACTGTGGAATAAGGGGTGCATTTTGGCATAAGGGGTGCACTGTGGCATAAGAGGTGCACTGTGGTGTAAGGGATGCATGGTGGCATAAAGGGTGCACAGTGGTATAAGGGGTGTACTGTGGCATAAGGGTTGCATGGTGGCATAAGGGGTGCACTGTGGTATAAGGGGTGTACTGTGGCATAAGGGGTGCATGGTGGCATAAGGGCTGCACTGTGGCTCCTGTGGCCCTCAGAGGCAACTGTTGTTGTGATTTTGGGCCTTACAAAAATAAATTGATTTGATTTGATTTAATGATTAAGGGGTGCACGGTGGCATAAGGGGTGCACAGTGACAAAAGGGGTGCATGGTGGCATTAGGGGTGCACTGTAGTATAAGGGGTGCACTGTGGCATAAGGGGTGCACTGTGGCATAAGGGATGCACAGTCGCATAAGGGGTGCACAGTGGCATAAGGGGTGCATGGTGGCATAAGGGGTGCAATGTGGTATAAGGGGTGCACTGTGGCAAAAAGGGGGCACTGTGGCATAAGGGGTGCATGGTGGCATAAGGGGTGCACTGTGGCATAAGGGGTGCATGGTGGCATAAGGGGTGCACTTCGGCATAAGGGGTGCATGGTGGCATAAGGGGTGCACTGTGGCATAAGGGGTGCAGTGTTGTATAAGGGGTGCACTGTGTCATAAGGGGTGCACTGTGGCATAAGGGGTGCACTGTGGTATAAGGGATGCACGGTGGCATAACGGGTGCACGGTGGCATAAGGGGTGCACTGTGGCATAAGGGGTGCATGGTGGCATAAGGGGTGCACTGTGGCATAAGGGGTGCACGGTGGTATAAGGGATGTACGTCGGTATAAGGGGTGCACGGTCGCATAAGGGGTGCACTGTGGCATAAGGGGTGCACTGTGGCATAAGGGGTGCACTGTGGCATAAGGGGTGCACTGTGGTATAAGGGATGCACGGTGGTATAAGGGGTGCACGGTGGCATAAGGGGTGCACTGTGGCATAAGGGGTGCACGGTGGCATAAGGGGTGCACGGTGGTATAAGGGGTGCACTGTGGCATAAGGGGTGCACGGTGGCATAAGGGGTGCATGGTGGCATAAGGGGTGCACTCTGGCATAAGGGGTGCATGGTGACAAAAGGGGTGCACTGTGGCATAAGGGGAGAACGGTCGCATAAGGGGTGCACGGTGGCATGAGGGGTGCATGGTGGCATTAGGGGTGCACTGTGGTATAAGGGGTGCACGGTGGCATAAGGGGTGCACTGTGGCATAAGGGGTGCACTGTGGCATAAGGGGTGAACTGTGGTATAAGGGATGCACACGGTGGCATAAGGGGTACACGGTGGCATAAGGGGTGCACTGTGGCATAAGGGGTGCACGGGGACATAAGGGGTGCACTGTGGCATAAGGGGTGCACGGTGGTATAAGTGATGCACGGTGGCATAAGGGGTGCACAGTGGTATAAGGGGTGTACTGTGGCATAAGGGTTGCATGGTGGCATAAGGGGTGCACTGTGGTATAAGGGGTGTACTGTGGCATAAAGGGTGCATGGTGGCATAAGGGCTGCACTGTGGCTCCTGTGGCCCTCAGAGGCAACTGTTGTTGTGATTTTGGGCCTTACAAAAATAAATTGATTTGATTTGATTTAATGATTAAGGGGTGCACGGTGGCATAAGGGGTGCACAGTGACAAAAGGGGTGCATGGTGGCATTAGGGGTGCACTGTAGTATAAGGGGTGCACTGTGGCATAAGGGGTGCACTGTGGCATAAGGGATGCACAGTCGCATAAGGGGTGCACAGTGGCATAAGGGGTGCATGGTGGCATAAGGGGTGCAATGTGGTATAAGGGGTGCACTGTGGCAAAAAGGGGGCACTGTGGCATAAGGGGTGCATGGTGGCATAAGGGGTGCACTGTGGCATAAGGGGTGCATGGTGGCATAAGGGGTGCACTTCGGCATAAGGGGTGCATGGTGGCATAAGGGGTGCACTGTGGCATAAGGGGTGCAGTGTTGTATAAGGGGTGCACTGTGTCATAAGGGGTGCACTGTGGCATAAGGGGTGCACTGTGGTATAAGGGATGCACGGTGGTATAAGGGGTGCACGGTGGCATAAGGGGTGCACTGTGGCATAAGGGGTGCACGGTGGCATAAGGGGTGCACGGTGGTATAAGGGGTGCACTGTGGCATAAGGGGTGCACGGTGGCATAAGGGGTGCATGGTGGCATAAGGGGTGCACTCTGGCATAAGGGGTGCATGGTGACAAAAGGGGTGCACTGTGGCATAAGGGGAGAACGGTCGCATAAGGGGTGCACGGTGGCATGAGGGGTGCATGGTGGCATTAGGGGTGCACTGTGGTATAAGGGGTGCACGGTGGCATAAGGGGTGCACTGTGGCATAAGGGGTGCACTGTGGCATAAGGGGTGAACTGTGGTATAAGGGATGCACACGGTGGCATAAGGGGTACACGGTGGCATAAGGGGTGCACTGTGGCATAAGGGGTGCACGGGGACATAAGGGGTGCACTGTGGCATAAGGGGTGCACGGTGGTATAAGTGATGCACGGTGGCATAAGGGGTGCACGGTGGCATAAGGGATGCACTGTGGCATAAGGGGTGCACGGTGGCATAAGGGGTCCACGGTGGTATAAGGGGTGCACTGTGGCATAAGGGGTGCATGGTGGCATAAGGGGTGCACTGTGGCATAAGGGGTGCACGGTGGCATAAGGGGTGCACAGTGGCATAAGGGGTGCATGGTGGCATAAGTGGTGCACTGTGGTATAAGGGGTGCACTGTGGCATAAGGGGTGCACTGTGGCATAAGGGGTGCATGGTGGCATAAGGGGTGCACTCTGGCATAAGGGGTGCACTGTGGTATAAGGGGTGCATGGTGGCATAAGGGGTGCACTGTGGCATAAGGGGTGCACTGTGGTATAAGGGGTGCACTGTGGCATAAGGGGTGCACTGTGGCATAAGGGGTGCATGGTGGCATAAGGGGTGCACTCTGGCATAAGGGGTGTACTGTGGTATAAGGGGTGCATGGTGGCATAAGGGGTGCACTGTGGCATAAGGGGTGCATAGTGGCATAAGGGGTGCACTGTGGCATAAGGGGTGCACTGTGGCATAAGGTGTGGATGGTGGCATAAGGGGTGCACTGTGGCATAAGGGGTGCACTGTGGTATAAGGGATGCATGGTGGCATAAAGGGTGCACGGTGGCATAAGGGATGCACTGTGGCATAAGGGGTGCACGGTGGCATAAGGGGTCCACGGTGGTATAAGGGGTGCACTGTGGCATAAGGGGTGCATGGTGGCATAAGGGGTGCACTGTGGCATAAGGGGTGCACGGTGGAATAAGGGGTGCACAGTGGCATAAGGGGTGCATGGTGGCATAAGTGGTGCACTGTGGTATAAGGGGTTTACTGTGGTATAAGGGGTGCACGGTGGTATAAGGGGTTTACTGTGGTATAAGGGTTGCACGGTGGTATAAGGGGTTTACTGTGGTATAAGGGGTGCACGGTGGTATAAGGGGTGCACTGTGGTATAAGGGGTTTACTGTGGTATAAGGGGTTTACTGTGGTATAAGGGGTGCACGGTGGTATAAGGGGTGCACTCTGGTATAAGGGGTTTACTGTGGTATAAGGGGTGCACGGTGGTATAAGGGGTTTACTGTGGTATAAGGGGTGCACGGTGGTATAAGGGGTTCACGGTGGTATAAGGGGTTTACTGTGGTATAAGGGGTGCACGGTGGTATAAGGGGTTTACTGTGGTATAAGGGGTGCACGGTGGTATAAGGGGTTTACTGTGGTATAAGGGGTGCACGGGGTTTACTGTGGTATAAGGGGTTTACTGTGGTATAAGGGGTTTACTGTGGTATAAGGGGTGCACGGTGGTATAAGGGGTTTACTGTGGTATAAGGGGTGCACGGTGGTATAAGGGGTGCACTGTGGTATAAGGGGTGCACGGTGGTATAAGGGGTGCACTGTGGTATAAGGGGTTTACTGTGGTATAAGGGGTTTACTGTGGTATAAGGGGTGCACGGTGGTATAAGGGGTTTACTGTGGTATAAGGGGTGCACGGTGGTATAAGGGGTTTACTGTGGTATAAGGGGTGCACGGTGGTATAAGGGGTGCACTGTGGTATAAGGGGTGCACGGTGGTATAAGGGGTGCACTGTGGTATAAGGGGTGCACGGTGGTATAAGGGGTGCACTGTGGTATAAGGGGTTTACTGTGGTATAAGGGGTTTACTGTGGTATAAGGGGTGCACGGTGGTATAAGGGGTTTACTGTGGTATAAGGGGTGCACGGTGGTATAAGGGGTGCACTGTGGTATAAGGGGTGCACGGTGGTATAAGGGGTGCACTGTGGTATAAGGGGTGCACGGTGGTATAAGGGGTGCACTGTGGTATAAGGGGTGCACTGTGGCATAAGTAATATTTTCTGTCCAATCGGATCAAAGCTGAACTGAACAGCCTCTTTCATCATCAACAGCTGGTTCTCTAGATGGTGCCCTCAAAACAACGTAGTCTTTATTGATAACTGGAGTGTGTTTTGGGTAAAGCCCAGGCTCATACGCAGGGATGGCCCCTCCCACTTCGGAGGGTACATCCCTATTAGTTCAGAGTTAGACCGATAGTCTTAGTCGTGTTAAGTGACCATCCAGGGATGAGCCCCGGGCGCAGAGCAGCAGTGTAAGACGCTCCTCTGTCGCTGAACTCCTGCCCGCTCTGTCACATGTGAAGTGTTCAGATTCAAGACAGATAGAGACTGTGTGCGTCCCTCGTGTCCCTCGTGTCTCTTGTGTCCCTCGTGTCTCTCGTGTCCCTCGTGTCTCTCGTGTCCCTCGTGCCCCTCGTGTCTCTTGTGTCCCTCGTGTCTCTCGTGTCCCTCGTGTCTCTCGTGTCCCTCGTGCCCCTCGTGCCCCTCGTACAAATAATGCCAAAAAGTCACATCTCAGAAAAGCTATTTCAGGCTCAGACCAAATAACTTAAGGAAAATAACAATCACAAATGACACAAACAAACAAATGAATAAACACGTAAAATGTGGACTGCTAAACATTAGAGCAATTTCCTCCAAATCGCTCTTAGTTCATGAATTAATTAGTGACAATAACATAGATCTTCAGCTCGAACTGACACGGCTTCAACAAGACGACTACGTCAGACTAAATGAGTCCACCCCACCCACCCATGTTAACCCCACCCACCCATGTTAACCCCACCCACCCATGTAAACCCCACCCACCCATGTAAACCCCACCCACCCATGTTAGCCCCACCCACCCATGTTAGCCCCACCCACCCATGTTAACCCCATCCACCCATGTTAACCCCACCCACCCATGTTAACCCCACCCACCCATGTAAACCCCACCCACCCATGTAAACCCCACCCACCCATGTTAGCCCCACCCACCCATGTTAGCCCCACCCACCCATGTTAACCCCATCCACCCATGTTAACCCCACCCACCCATGTTAGCCCCACCCACCCATGTTAGCCCCACCCACCCATGTTAACCCCACCCACCCATGTTAACCCCACCCACCCATGTTAGCCCCACCCACCCATGTTAACCCCACCCACCCATGTTAACTTTCAGACCGCCAGGGGCACAGGCCGAGGTGGTGCGTGGCAGTGACCTCACACTCGACTCATGAGCCCTAAAACTAACAACACATGTCACTCATTTAAAGCCTCATGTGTCAATCACATGTCCAAATATGAAAAACCAAACCAGGAGTTTTGTTCATAGTTTTCTCTCGACCTCCTGCTCCATATTCAGAGTTAAACAGAGTTTTCTGACTTTAGATCAAACTTAGAGTTAGCCTGAGATAAAGTAGTTATAGCTGGAGGCTTTAATATCCAGGTGAACGTGAGTGATGACTCTCTCAGTAATGCCTTCAGCGCCTTGTTAGACAGCATCGGTTTCACTCAGAATGTAAATAAAGCAACTCACACTCATAAGAACACTCTGGATCTTGTCCTAACGTATGGAACAGAGATTAATGACCTCATTGTATTTATAATCTTCCCTTTGTCTCTAAAATCCTTGAAAAAGTTGGAGTAAAACAGCTTTGTCGCCCCCTTACAGCAGGGTTCAGAGCCCACCACAGCAGGGTTCAGAGCCCACCACAGCAGGGTTCAGAGCCCACCACAGCAGGGTTCAGAGCCCACCACAGCAGGGTTCAGAGCCCACCAGAGCAGGGTCCAGAGCCCACCACAGCAGGGTTCAGAGCCCACCACAGCAGGGTTCAGAGCTCACCACAGCAGGGTTCAGAGCCCACCACAGCAGGGTTCAGAGCCCACCACAGCAGGGTCCGGAGCCCACCACAGCAGGGTTCAGAGCCCACCACAGCAGGGTTCAGAGCCCACCACAGCAGGGTCCGGAGCCCACCACAGCTGGGTTCGGAGCCCACCACAGCAGGGTCCAGAGCCCACCAGAGCAGGGTCCAGAGCCCACCACAGCAGGGTTCAGAGCCCACCACAGCAGGGTTCAGAGCCCACCACAGCAGGGTTCAGAGCCCACCACAGCAGGGTTCAGAGCCCACCACAGCAGGGTTCAGAGCCCACCACAGCAGGGTTCAGAGCCCACCACAGCAGGGTTCGGAGCCCACCACAGCAGGGTTCAGAGCCCACCACAGCAGGGTTCAGAGCCCACCACAGCAGGGTTCAGAGCCCACCACAGCAGGGTCCAGAGCCCACCACAGCAGGGTTCAGAGCCCACCACAGCAGGGTTCAGAGCCCACCACAGCAGGGTTCAGAGCCCACCACAGCAGGGTTCAGAGCCCACCACAGCAGGGTTCAGAGCCCACCACAGCAGGGTTCAGAGCCCACCACAGCAGGGTTCAGAGCCCACCACAGCAGGGTTCGGAGCCCACCACAGCAGGGTCCAGAGCCCACCACAGCAGGGTCCAGAGCCCACCACAGCAGGGTTCAGAGCCCACCACAGCAGGGTTCAGAGCTCACCACAGCAGGGTTCAGAGCTCACCACAGCAGGGTTCAGAGCCCACCACAGCAGGGTTCAGAGCCCACCACAGCAGGGTCCGGAGCCCACCACAGCAGGGTTCAGAGCCCACCACAGCAGGGTTCGGAGCCCACCACAGCAGGGTCCAGAGCCCACCAGAGCAGGGTCCAGAGCCCACCACAGCAGGGTTCAGAGCCCACCACAGCAGGGTTCAGAGCCCACCACAGCAGGGTCCAGAGCCCACCACAGCAGGGTCCATAGCCCACCACAGCAGGGTTCAGAGCCCACCACAGCAGTGTCCAGAGCCCAGCACAGCAGGGTTCAGAGCCCACCACAGCAGGGTTCAGAGCCCACCACAGCAGGGTTCAGAGCTCACCACAGCAGGGTTCAGAGCCCACCACAGCAGGGTTCAGAGCCCACCACAGCAGGGTTCAGAGCTCACCACAGCAGGGTTCAGAGCCCACCACAGCAGGGTTCAGAGCCCACCACAGCAGGGTTCAGAGCTCACCACAGCAGGGTTCAGAGCTCACCACAGCAGGGTTCAGAGCTCACCACAGCAGGGTTGCTGTGGGTGCCCTAGCTGCTGACGATGGACTGGTCTCAGTCCTGGTTCTGACATCAGCGTTTGACCATCGACCACAACATTCTACTGCAGAGGTTAGAATTTGATGTAGGTGCCCTCAGAGGCCCCACCCTCAGAGGCCCCACCCTCAGAGGCCCCGCCCTCAGAGGCCCCGCCCTCAGAGGCCCCGCCCTCAGCTGGTTTAAATCATATTTATCTGATAGGTACCAGTGTGTTCATGTAAACCAGAGCTCCTCACCTGCTCTAAAGTAATTTACGGACTGCCACAGGGATCAGTACTCGGTCCAGTTCTGTTTACTCTTTATATGCTGCCGTTAGGTCACATGATCAGGTCACATGGCATTAACACTCAGCTGTATTTATCAATGAACCTGATCAGAGCGATCAGACAGACTTAGAGCTCGTGTGAAGGAGATAAAAACCCGGAGGACACTTTTAATGATCTGCTTCTTAACCCTGAACAAACCGAGGTCATTGTGCTGGAGGTCATTGTGCTGGAGGTCATTGTGCTGGAGGTCATTGTGCTGGAGGTCATTGTGCTGGTCCTAAACATGTACGAGACGCTCTATCTGCAGATAGTCACACTGAAGCCTCCAGTTCTACTGTAAGAAACCTCAGAGTCTCATTTAAAGCTCATATAAATCAAGTCTGTAAAACAGACTATTTCCATTTGCGCAACAAGAGCCAAAATCAGAAGAATCCTGCCTAAAAGCGAAGCTGAAACGTCTCCTGCATCTGTAAGGTCTCGATTCTCCTGTAACTCCTGCTCACAGCAGGTCCTAAAAGCTCCATAAAAAGCTTTAACTGGTTCAAAATGCAGCAGCAAGATTACAAACAGGAACAAAAAGAAGAGATCACATTACACCGGTGCTGGAGTCTCTTCACTGGCTCCAGTTTAGAATCACATTTAAAATTTTACTCCTGACTTACAAAGCCATAAATGACATGGCCCCTCCCACCTCAAAGATGCTCTAGAACCATCTCATCCAATCAGAGCTCTTCGCTCTCAGAATGCTGGCCTTCTGGTGGTGCCAAGAGTCTCTAAAAGTACTGTAGGAGGTAGAGCCTTCTGGTGGTGCCAAGAGTCTCTAAAAGTACTGTAGGAGGTAGAGCCTTCTGGTGGTCCCAAGAGTCTCTAAAAGTACTGTAGGAGGTAGAGCGTTTAGCTCCCAAGCTCCTGTGTTATGGAATCAGCTCCGACCCATGTTAAATCTGCTGACACAGTCTCTTCATTTAAGTCCAGGCTTAAACGTTCCTCTTTAAATGACTTATGGTCAGACCAGTTATAACAGAAAGATAAACCCACAGCTTTAGCTACGCTGCCCTAGCAGCAACTGTGCTGGGGGAAGTATGAGCTCTGTCCTCTTCTTCTGACTTATATCAAACAATATGTATTTTTTGATTCCACTTGCAAACTGTTCACCGCCTTCTTTTTCTTTGTCTCACTCCTGAGGACCTGTGGACCCAGATGTCCCTCTCCTGGTGAAGTGTCCCTGCCCCGTGTGGACGGTCCCTCATCTGCCTGAAGAGTGGGTCCAGCTCCAATGTCTCCCTCGTGTCTGTGAGAGTCACATCCTCCTTCACTGGAACTAACACAGGGACATACGCTTTTGTCCCAAAGAGGTTTTTTTGTAGTTTTTCTTGGTCAAGAAGGAAAGTCTAAGGACAGAGGACCTGGGACATCGTCCCTCGTCCCCACAGACATTGTTGATTCGGCCTCAGAGGCGACTGTTGTGATTTTGGGCCATACAAAAATAAATGTAATTGAATTGAATTGAATAAGGGGTGCACGGTGGCATAAGGGGTGCACGGTGGCATAAGGGGTGCACGGTGGCATAAGGTGTTCACCATAAGGGGTGCACGGTGGCATAAGGGGTGCACGGTGGCATAAGGGGTTCACCATAAGGGGTGCACGGTGGCATAAGGGGTGCACGGTGGCATAAGGGGTTCACCATAAGGGGTGCACGGTGGCATAAGGGGTGCACGGTGGCATAAGGGGTTCACCATAAGGGGTGCACGGTGGCATAAGGGGTGGACGGTGGCATAAGGGGTGCACCATAAGGGGTGCACGGTGGCATAAGGGGTGCACCATAAGGGGTGCACGGTGGCATAAGGGGTGCACCATAAGGGGTGCACGGTGGCATAAGGGGTGCACCATAAGGGGTGCACTGTTGTATAAGGGGTGCACCATAAGGGGTGCACGGTGGCATAAGGGGTGCACCATAAGGGGTGCACGGTGGAATAAGGGGTGCACGGTGGCATAAGGGGTGCACTGTGGCATAAGGGGTGCACCATAAGGAGTGCACGGTGGCATAAGGGGTGCACCATAAGGGGTGCACAGTGGCATAAGGGGTGCACGGTGGCATAATGGGTGCACGGTGGCATAAGGGGTGCACTGTGGCATAAGGGGTGCACGGTGGCATAAGGGGTGCACTGTGGCATAAGGGGTGCACCATAAGGGGTGCAAGGTGGAATAAGGGGTGCACGGTGGCATAAGGGGTGCACTGTGGCATAAGGGGTGCACCATAAGGGGTGCACGGTGGCATAAGGGATGCACCATAAGGGGTGCACAGTGGCATAAGGGGTGCACGGTGGCATAATGGGTGCACGGTGGCATAAGGGGTGCACTGTGGCATAAGGGGTGCACGGTGGCATAAGGGGTGCACTGTGGCATAAGGGGTGCACCATAAGGGGTGCACGGTGGCATAAGGGGTGCACGGTGGCATAAGGGGTGCACAGTGGCATAAGGGGTGCACGGTGGCATAAGGGGTGCACCATAAGGGGTGCACAGTGGCATAAGGGGTGCACGGTGGCATAAGGGGTGCACTGTGGCATAAGGGGTGCACCATAAGGGGTGCACAGTGGCATAAGGGGTGCACCATAAGGGGTGCACGGTGGCATAAGGGGTGCACCATAAGGGGTGCACGGTGGCATAAGGGGTGCACCATAAGGGGTGCACGGTGGAATAAGGGGTGCACGGTGGCATAAGGGGTGCACTGTGGCATAAGGGGTGCACCATAAGGGGCGCACAGTGGCATAAGGGGTGCACGGTGGCATAAGGGGTGCACGGTGGCATAAGGGGTGCACCATAAGGGGTGCACAGTGGCATAAGGGGTGCATGGTGGCATAATGGGTGCACGGTGGCATAAGGGGTGCACTGTGGCATAAGGGGTGCACGGTGGCATAAGGGGTGCACTGTGGCATAAGGGGTGCACCATAAGGGGTGCAAGGTGGAATAAGGGGTGCACGGTGGCATAAGGGGTGCACTGTGGCATAAGGGGTGCACCATAAGGGGTGCACGGTGGCATAAGGGATGCACCATAAGGGGTGCACAGTGGCATAAGGGGTGCACGGTGGCATAAGGGGTGCACTGTGGCATAAGGGGTGCACGGTGGCATAAGGGGTGCACTGTGGCATAAGGGGTGCACCATAAGGGGTGCAAGGTGGAATAAGGGGTGCACGGTGGCATAAGGGGTGCACTGTGGCATAAGGGGTGCACCATAAGGGGTGCACGGTGGCATAAGGGATGCACCATAAGGGGTGCACAGTGGCATAAGGGGTGCACGGTGGCATAAGGGGTGCACTGTGGCATAAGGGGTGCACCATAAGGGGTGCACGGTGGCATAAGGGGTGCACGGTGGCATAAGGGGTGCACAGTGGCATAAGGGGTGCACTGTGGCATAAGGGGTGCACCATAAGGGGTGCACGGTGGCATAAGGGGTGCACGGTGGCATAAGGGGTGCACAGTGGCATAAGGGGTGCACGGTGGCATAAGGGGTGCACCATAAGGGGTGCACAGTGGCATAAGGGGTGCACGGTGGCATAAGGGGTGCACTGTGGCATAAGGGGTGCACCATAAGGGGTGCACAGTGGCATAAGGGGTGCACGGTGGCATAAGGGGTGCACCATAAGGGGTGCACAGTGGCATAAGGGGTGCACGGTAGCATAAGGGGTGCACGGTGGCATAAGGGGTGCACGGTGGCATAAGGGGACCTCAAACGGACCTGGTGGCACACTCACCTCAGTCTCTTCTGCCTCGTCATCGTGGAAACAAACACAGTCCGGACAGGCCCCACCCCCTCTGTGGTCGACCACGCCCTCTGAGTAAGGCATATCCCTGATCAGCCAATCAGGAGCTCTGCTGGGCTCAGGGGGCGAAGAATGAGGTGGAGAAGGCGGAGCTTCAACAATCAACACCGAAAGAGATGGACGAGTCTGAGAATGAGCTAAAGAAAGACAAACGAACATAGTGAAGAGTATTTGTACTACAGTGGTAGTAGTAGTAGTATTTGTACTACAGTGGTAGTAGTAGTAGTATTTGTACTACAGTGGTAGTAGTAGTAGTATTTGTACTGCAGTGGTAGTAGTAGTATTTGTACTGCAGTGGTAGTAGTAGTAGTAGTAGTATTTGTACTGCAGTGGTAGTAGTAGTAGTAGTATTTGTACTGCAGTGGTAGTAGTAGTAGTAGTAGTATTTGTACTGCAGTGGTAGTAGTACTATTTGTACTGCAGTGGTAGTAGTAGTAGTAGTAGTATTTGTACTGCAGTGGTAGTAGTAGTAGTAGTATTTGTACTGCAGTGGTAGTAGTAGTAGTAGTATTTGTACTGCAGTGGTAGTAGTAGTAGTAGTAGTATTTGTACTGCAGTGGTAGTAGTACTATTTGTACTGCAGTGGTGGTAGTAGTAGTAGTATTTGTACCTCTGGCGTTGTGGCGACGAATCGTTCTTGTTGTTGTGTGGAATCGTTTCGGAGACGAGTCTGAGTCTGAGTACGTCTGAAACAGAATAAAGCAGGACTAAAGCAGGACTAAAGCAGGACTAAAGCAGGACTAAAGCAGGACTAAAGCAGGACTAAAGCAGGACTGAACTGAGATCGCAAAATTATAAAATGGTTTCAGACACATTTTGGGGAAAGTTTGGAGCTGAATGAGGGCCAAGAAGGAGGCGCTGCAGACTATGAGGGCCAAGAAGGAGGCGCTGCAGACTATGAGGGCCAAGAAGGAGGCGCTGCAGACTATGAGGGCCAAGAAGGAGGCGCTGAAGGCTATGAGGGCCAAGAAGGAGGCGCTGCAGACTATGAGGGCCAAGATGGAGGCGCTGCAGACTATGAGGGCCAAGAAGGAGGCGCTGCAGACTATGAGGGCCAAGAAGGAGGTGCTGCAGACTATGAGGGCCAAGAAGGAGGCGCTGCAGACTATGAGGGCCAAGAAGGAGGCGCTGCAGACTATGAGGGCCAAGAAGGAGGCGCTGCAGACTATGAGGGCCAAGATGGAGGCGCTGCAGACTATGAGGGCCAAGATGGAGGTGCTGCAGACTATGAGGGCCAAGAAGGAGGCGCTGCAGACTATGAGGGCCAAGAAGGAGGCGCTGCAGACTATGAGGGCCAAGAAGGAGACGCTGCAGACTATGAGGGCCAAGAAGGAGGCGCTGCAGACTATGAGGGCCAAGAAGGAGGCGCTGCAGACTATGAGGGCCAAGAAGGAGGCGCTGCAGACTATGAGGGCCAAGAAGGAGGCGCTGCAGACTATGAGGGCCAAGAAGGAGGCGCTGCAGACTATGAGGGCCAAGAAGGAGGCGCTGCAGACTATGAGGGCCAAGAAGGAGGCGCTGCAGACTATGAGGGCCAAGAAGGAGGCGCTGCAGACTATGAGGGCCAAGAAGGAGACGCTGCAGACTATGAGGGCCAAGAAGGAGGCGCTGCAGACTATGAGGGCCAAGAAGGAGGCGCTGCAGACTATGAGGGCCAAGAAGGAGGCGCTGCAGACTATGAGGGCCAAGAAGGAGACGCTGCAGACTATGAGGGCCAAGATGGAGGCGCTGCAGACTATGAGGGCCAAGAAGGAGGCGCTGCAGACTATGAGGGCCAAGAAGGAGGCGCTGCAGACTATGAGGGCCAAGAAGGAGGCGCTGCAGACTATGAGGGCCAAGAAGGAGGCGCTGCAGACTATGAGGGCCAAGATGGAGGCGCTGCAGACTATGAGGGCCAAGATGGAGGCGCTGCAGACTATGAGGGCCAAGAAGGAGGCGCTGCAGACTATGAGGGCCAAGAAGGAGGCGCTGCAGACTATGAGGGCCAAGAAGGAGGCGCTGCAGACTATGAGGGCCAAGAAGGAGACGCTGCAGACTATGAGGGCCAAGATGTAGGCGCTGCAGACTATGAGGGCCAAGAAGGAGGCGCTGCAGACTATGAGGGCCAAGAAGGAGACGCTGCAGACTATGAGGGCCAAGAAGGAGGCGCTGCAGACTATGAGGGCCAAGAAGGAGGCGCTGCAGACTATGAGGGCCAAGAAGGAGGCGCTGCAGACTATGAGGGCCAAGATGGAGGCGCTGCAGACTATGAGGGCCAAGAAGGAGGCGCTGCAGACTATGAGGGCCAAGAAGGAGGCGCTGCAGACTATGAGGGCCAAGAAGGAGGCGCTGCAGACTATGAGGGCCAAGAAGGAGGCGCTGCAGACTATGAGGGCCAAGAAGGAGGCGCTGCAGACTATGAGGGCCAAGAAGGAGGCGCTGCAGACTATGAGGGCCAAGAAGGAGACGCTGCAGACTATGAGGGCCAAGATGGAGGCGCTGCAGACTATGAGGGCCAAGAAGCAGGCGCTGCAGACTATGAGGGCCAAGATGGAGGCGCTGCAGACTATGAGGACCAAGATGGAGGCGCTGCAGACTATGAGGGCCAAGATGGAGGCGCTGCAGACTATGAGGGCCAAGATGGAGGCGCTGCAGACTATGAGGGCCAAGATGGAGGCGCTGCAGACTATGAGGGCCAAGAAGGAGGCGCTGCAGACTATGAGGGCCAAGAAGGAGGCGCTGCAGACTATGAGGGCCAAGATGGAGGCGCTGCAGACTATGAGGGCCAAGATGGAGGCGCTGCAGACTATGAGGGCCAAGATGGAGGCGCTGCAGACTATGAGGGCCAAGAAGGAGGCGCTGCAGACTATGAGGGCCAAGATGGAGGCGCTGCAGACTATGAGGGCCAAGAAGGAGGCGCTGCAGACTATGAGGGCCAAGATGGAGGCGCTGCAGACTATGAGGGCCAAGATGGAGGCGCTGCAGGCTATGAGGGCCAAGATTGAGGCGCTGCAGACTATGAGGGCCAAGATGGAGGCGCTGAAGGCTATGAGGGCCAAGATGGAGGCGCTGCAGACTATGAGGGCCAAGATGGAGGCGCTGCAGACTATGAGGGCCAAGAAGGAGGCGCTGCAGACTATGAGGGCCAAGATGGAGGCGCTGAAGGCTATGAGGGCCAAGATGGAGGCGCTGCAGACTATGAGGACCAAGATGGAGGCGCTGCAGACTATGAGGGCCAAGATTGAGGCTCTGCAGACTATGAGGGCCAAAAGGAGGAGCTGCAGACTATGAGGGCCAAGAAGGAGGCGCTGCAGACTATGAGGGCCAAGTTGGAGGCGCTGCAGACTATGAGGGCCAAGATGGAGGCGCTGCAGACTATGAGGGCCAAGATAGAGGCGCTGCAGACTATGAGGGCAAAGAAAGAGGCGCTGCAGACTATGAGGGCCAAGATAGAGGCGCTGCAGACTATGAGGGCCAAGATGGAGGCGCTGCAGACTATGAGGGCCAAGATGGAGGCGCTGCAGACTATGAGGGCCAAGATGGAGGCGCTGCAGGCTATGAGGGCCAAGAAGGAGGCGCTGCAGACTATGAGGGCCAAGATTGAGGCGCTGCAGGGTATGAGGGCCAAGTTGGTGGCGCTGCAGACTATGAGGGCCAAGATGGAGGCGCTGCAGGCTATGAGGGCCAAGATGGAGGCGCTGCAGACTATGAGGGCTAAGATGGAGGCGCTGCAGACTATGAGGGCCAAGAAGGAGGCGCTGCAGACTATGAGGGCCAAGATGGAGGCGCAGCAAACTATGAGGGCCAAGATGGAGGCGCTGAAGGCTATGAGGGCCAAGATGGAGGCGCTGCAGACTATGAGGGCCAAGATGGAGGCGCTGCAGACTATGAGGGCCAAGAAGGAGGCGCTGCAGACTATGAGGGCCAAGATGGAGGCGCTGAAGGCTATGAGGGCCAAGATGGAGGCGCTGCAGACTATGAGGGCCAAGATGGAGGCGCTGCAGACTATGAGGGCCAAGATTGAGGCTCTGCAGACTATGAGGGCCAAGAAGGAGGAGCTGCAGACTATGAGGGCCAAGAAGGAGGCGCTGCAGACTATGAGGGCCAAGTTGGAGGCGCTGCAGACTATGAGGGCCAAGATGGAGGCGCTGCAGACTATGAGGGCCAAGAAAGAGGCGCTGCAGACTATGAGGGCCAAGATGGAGGCGCTGCAGACTATGAGGGCCAAGATGGAGGCGCTGCAGACTATGAGGGCCAAGAAGGAGGCGCTGCAGACTATGAGGGCCAAGATTGAGGCGCTGCAGGGTATGAGGGCCAAGTTGGTGGCGCTGCAGACTATGAGGGCCAAGATGGAGGCGCTGCAGGCTATGAGGGCCAAGATGGAGGCGCTGCAGACTATGAGGGCCAAGATGGAGGCGCTGCAGACTATGAGGGCCAAGAAGGAGGCGCTGCAGACTATGAGGGCCAAGATGGAGGCGCTGCAGACTATGAGGGCCAAGATTGAGGCGCTGCAGACTATGAGGGCCAAGATGGAGGCGCTGCAGGCTATGAGGGCCAAGAAGGAGAAGCTGCAGACTATGAGGGCCAAGAAGGAGGAGCTGCAGACTATGAGGGCCAAGAAGGAGGCGGTGCAGACTATGAGGGCCAAGTTGGAGGCGCTGCAGACTATGAGGGCCAAGATGGAGGCGCTGCAGACTATTAGGGCAAAGATAGAGGCGCTGCAGACTATGAGGGCCAAGATGGAGGCGCTGCAGACTATTAGGGCCAAGATGGAGGCGCTGTAGACTATGAGGGCCAAGAAGGAGGCGCTGCAGACTATAAGGGCCAAGAAGGAGGCGCTGCAGACTATGAGGGCCAAGATTGAGGCGCTGCAGGCTGTGAGGGCCAAGTTGGTGGCGCTGCAGACTATGAGGGCCAAGATGGAGGCGCTGCAGACTATGAAGGCCAAGAAGGAGGCGCTGCAGACTATGAGGGCCAAGATGGAGGCGCTGCAGACTATGAGGGCCAAGAAGGAGGCGCTGCAGACTATGAGGGCCAAGAAGGAGGCGCTGCAGACTATGAGGGCCAAGATGGAGGCGCTGCAGACTATGAGGGCCAAGATGGAGGCGCTGCAGGCTATGAGGGCCAAGAAGGAGGCGCTGCAGACTATGAGGGCCAAGATGGAGGCGCTGCAGGCTATGAGGGCCAAGAAGGAGAAGCTGCAGACTATGAGGGCCAAGAAGGAGGAGCTGCAGACTATGAGGGCCAAGAAGGAGGCGCTGCAGACTATGAGGGCCAAGTTGGAGGCGCTGCAGACTATGAGGGCCAAGATGGAGGCGCTGCAGACTATGAGGGCCAAGATGGAGGCGCTGCAGACTATGAGGGCCAAGAAGGAGGCGCTGCAGAATATGAGGGCCAAGATGGAGGCGCTGCAGACTATGAGGGCCAAGATTGAGGCGCTGTAGACTATGAAGGCCAAGATGGAGGCGCTGCAGACTATGAGGGCCAAGAAGGAGGCGCTGCAGAATATGAGGGCCAAGATGGAGGCGCTGCAGACTATGAGGGCCAAGATGGAGGCGCAGCAGACTATGAGGGCCAAGAAGGAGGCGCTGCAGACTATGAGGGCCAAGAAGGAGGAGCTGCAGACTATGAGGGCCAAGAAGGAGAAGCTGCAGACTATGAGGGCCAAGATGGAGGCGCTGCAGACTATGAGGGCCAAGAAGGAGGCGCTGCAGACTATGAGGGCCAAGATGGAGGCACTGCAGACTATGAGGGCCAAGATGGAGGCGCTGCAGACTATGAGGGCCAAGATGTAGGCGCTGCAGACTATGAGGGCCAAGAAGGAGGCACTGCAGACTATGAGGGCCAAGATGGAGGCGCTGCAGACTATGAGGGCCAAGATGGTGGCGCTGCAGACTATGAGGGCCAAGATGGAGGCGCTGCAGACTATGAGGGCCAAGATGGAGGCGCTGCAGACTATGAGGGCCAAGATTGAGGCGCTGCAGACTATGAGGGCCAAGATGGAGGCGCTGCAAACTATAAGGGCCAAGATGGAGGCGCTGAAGGCTATGAGGGCCAAGATGGAGGCGCTGCAGACTATGAGGGCCAAGAAGGAGGCGCTGCAGACTATGAGGGCCAAGATGGAGGCGCTGCAGACTATGAGGGCCAAGAAGGAGGCGCTGCAGACTATGAGGGCCAAGATGGAGGCGCTGAAGGCTATGAGGGCCAAGATGGAGGCGCTGCAGACTATGAGGGCCAAGATGGAGGCGCTGCAGACTATGAGGGCCAAGATTGAGGCTCTGCAGACTATGAGGGCCAAGAAGGAGGAGCTGCAGACTATGAGGGCCAAGAAGGAGGCGCTGCAGACTATGAGGGCCAAGTTGGAGGCGCTGCAGACTATGAGGGCCAAGATTGAGGCGCTGCAGACTATGAGGGCCAAGATAGAGGCGCTGCAGACTATGAGGGCCAAGATGGAGGCGCTGCAGACTATGAGGGCCAAGATGGAGGCGCTGCAGACTATGAGGGCCAAGAAGGAGGCGCTGCAGACTATGACGGCCTCGTCCCTCCTCATATTTACTCTGGACAGAGAGGTCGGACAGGGCTGTGTCTGGTCTCTCCTCATGTTTACTCTGGACAGAGGGTCAGACAGGGCTGTGCCTGGTCCCTCCTCATGTTTACTCTGGACAGAGGGATCGGACAGGGCTGTGCCTGGTCCCTCCTCATGTTTGCTCTGGACAGAGGGGTCAGACAGGGCTGTGCCTGGTCCCTCATGTTTGCTCTGGACAGAGGGGTCAGACAGGACTGTGCCTGGTCTCTCCTCATGTTTGCTCTGGACAGAGGGGTCAGACAGGACTGTGCCTGGTCCCTCCTCATGTTTATTCAGGACAGAGGGGTCGGACAGGGCTGTGCCTGGTCCCTCCTCATGTTTACTCTGTACAGAGGGGTCAGACAGGGCTATGCCTGGTCCCTCCTCATGTTTACTCTGGACAGAGGGGTCAGACAGGGCTGTGCCTTGTCCCTCCTCATGTTTGCTCTGGACAGAGGGGTCAGACAGGGCTGTGTCAGGTCCCTCCTCATGTTTGCTCTGGACAGAGGGGTCAGACAGGGCTGTGCCTTATCCCTCCTCATGTTTACTCTGGACAGAGGGGTCAGAAAGGGCTGTGCCTTATCCCTCCTCATGTTTGCTCTGGACAGAGGGTCAGACAGGGCTGTGCCTGGTCTCTCCTCATGTTTGCTTCGGACAGAGGGGTCAGACAGGGCTGTGCCTGGTCCCTCCTCATGTTTGCTCTGGACAGAAGGGTCGGACAGGGCTGTGCCTGGTCCCTCCTCATGTTTGCTCTGGACAGAGGGGTCAGACAGGGCTGTGCCTGGTCCCTCCTCATGTTTGCTCTGGACAGAGGGATCAGACAGGGCAGTGTCTGGTCTCTCCTCATGTTTGCTTTGGACAGAGGGGTCAGACAGGGCTGTGCCTGGTCCCTCCTCATGTTTACTCTGGACAGAAGGGTCAGACAGGGCTGTGCCTTGTCCCTCCTCATGTTTGCTCTGGACAGAGGGGTCAGACAGGGCTGTGTCTGGTCTCTCCTCATGTTTGCTACGAACAGAGGGGTCCGACAGGGCTGTGCCTGGTCCCTCCTCATGTTTGCTCTGGACAGAGGGGTCGGACAGGGCTGTGCCTGGTCCCTCCTCATGTTTGCTCTGGACAGAGGGGTCAGACAGGGCTGTGCCTGGTCCCTCCTCATGTTTGCTCTGGACAGAGGGGTCAGACAGGGCTGTGTCTGGTCTCTCCTCATGTTTGCTTTGGACAGAGGGGTCAGACAGGGCTGTGCCTGGTCCCTCCTCATGTTTGCTCTGGACAGAGGGGTCAGACAGGACTGTGCCTGGTCTCTCCTCATGTTTGCTCTGGACAGAGGGGTCAGACAGGACTGTGCCTGGTCCCTCCTCATGTTTACTCTGTACAGAGGGGTCAGACAGGGCTGTGCCTGGTCCCTCCTCATGTTTACTCAGGACAGAGGGGTCGGACAGGGCTGTGCCTGGTCACTCCTCATGTTTATTCTGTACAGAGGGGTCAGACAGGGCTATGCCTGGTCCCTCCTCATGTTTACTCTGGACAGAGGGGTCAGACAGGGCTGTGCCTTGTCCCTCCTCATGTTTGCTCTGGACAGAGGGGTCGGACAGGGCTGTGTCTGGTCCCTCCTCATGTTTGCTCTGGACAGAGGGGTCAGACAGGGCTGTGCCTTGTCCCTCCTCATGTTTACTCTGTACAGAGGGGTCAGAGAGGGCTATGCCTGGTCCCTCCTCATGTTTACTCTGGACAGAGGGGTCAGACAGGGCTGTGCCTTATCCCTCCTCATGTTTGCTCTGGACAGAGGGTCAGACAGGGCAGTGCCTGGCCTCTCCTCATGTTTGCTTCGGACAGAGGGGTCAGACAGGGCTGTGCCTGTTTCCCTCCTCATGTTTGCTCTGGACAGAGGGGTCGGACAGGGCTGTGCCTGGTCCCTCCTCATGTTTGCTCTGGACAGAGGGGTCAGACAGGGCTGTGCCTGGTCCCTCCTCATGTTTGCTCTGGACAGAGGGGTCAGACAGGGCTGTGTCTGGTCTCTCCTCATGTTTGCTTTGGACAGAGGGGTCAGACAGGGCTGTGCCTGGTCCCTCCTCATGTTTACTCTGGACAGAGGGGTCAGACAGGGCTGTGCCTTGTCCCTCCTCATGTTTGCTCTGGACAGAGGGGTCAGACAGGGCTGTGTCTGGTCTCTCCTCATGTTTGCTACGGACAGAGGGGTCCGACAGGGCTGTGCCTGGTCCCTCCTCATGTTTGCTCTGGACAGAGGGGTCGGACAGGGCTGTGCCTGGTCCCTCCTCATGTTTGCTCTGGACAGAGGGGTCAGACAGGGCTGTGCCTGGTCCCTCCTCATGTTTGCTCTGGACAGAGGGGTCAGACAGGGCTGTGTCTGGTCTCTCCTCATGTTTGCTTTGGACAGAGGGGTCAGACAGGGCTGTGCCTGGTCCCTCCTCATGTTTGCTCTGGACAGAGGGGTCAGACAGGACTGTGCCTGGTCTCTCCTTATGTTTGCTCTGGACAGAGGGGTCAGACAGGACTGTGCCTGGTCCCTCCTCATGTTTACTCTGTACAGAGGGGTCAGACAGGGCTGTGCCTCGTCCCTCCTCATTTTTACTCAGGACAGAGGGGTCGGACAGGGCTGTGCCTTGTCCCTCCTCATGTTTGCTCTGGACAGAGGGGTCGAACAGGGCTGTAACTGGTCCATCCTCATGTTTACTCTGGACAGAGGGATCGGACAGGGCTGTGCTTGGTCTCTCCTCATGTTTACTCCGGACAGAGGGTCAGACAGGGCTCTATGAACAATTCTGGAGAAAAAGTATAGCCCACTATTTACTACTAGAACTAAAGATCTTTAAAAGTGACTCCGATCCAGACTTAAGTCTAAATCAAAGGATGAAACTCTAAAAATGGATGTTTTATCCAGCTTTCTCTCCAGACTCTGTTTGATGATTGAATAAAACCATCTCTAGATTTATATGACAAGGAAAGGCCGATTCAAAACTTTACAATCATCAAAAGATAAAGGAGGCGGGGTCTCTGATCACAGCCGTGCTGTACACAATATGAAGCTTAATATTGAGATGAATGTTGTGCTTAATAGTTTGTGAGACACGTTGCCCCGCCTCCACCTTCAGCTCCACATGGACCTGGGGAGTCTTCTCCGGGGGCGGAGCTTATCTTGATCTGTTAACCACATTAGCATTAGCCTGTGGGAGAGTCTGTTTTCTGCCATGGTTACAGTCGCTTTGATTGTTTAGCATCTTTCTCCACATTTTGAGGGTGAAACGACAGTACTGCAGTACTACAGTACTACACTACAGTACTGCACTAGAGTACTACAGTATTACACTACAGTACTACACTACAGTACTACACTACAGTACTACACTACAGTACTACACCATAGTAATACAGTACTACAGTACTACACTACAGTACTGCATTACAGTACTACACTACAGTACTACACTACAGTACTACACTACAGTACTACACCATAGTAATACAGTACTAGAGTACTAGAGTACTACAGCACTGCAGTACTACAGTACAGTACTACACTACAGTACTACACTACAGTAATACATTATAGTACTACAGTACTGCAGTACTACAGTACAGTACTACAGTACAGTTCTACAGTACAGAACTACAGTACTACACTACAGTACTACACTATAGTGCTACAGTACTACATTACTACAGTACTACACTTACTTTTTTCCTGCTTCCGAAGAGTGCACACGCTTTTTTGCTCGCTCCGCTTGCTATCGCTGCTTTCCTTATTTATTTTGCTTTTTAATCAGTTTTTGTCTTCCAAACATTTTTGCTTTAGACTTTTTCAAGTAAACCAAGGATTTTAAGAACATTCTTCTAGTTTTAACGACATATCTGACGCCAGCGACATGTCCGGGAGAAGAAGTGAGAAAGACTGTGAACGTTGTCGGAAATATCAACAAGAAATTAATGAGCTGAAAACACGGATATTTGTTTTGGAATCTGAAAAAGTTCTTCACGATACCATTCCTGTTTCAACCGACGGTAAGAAGAGCACACTTTTTACAAGAAAAACTGCTACTTTCAACCTAAACCGCAGTGACTCTGTGTCGTTTCCAAAACGAGAAAGACCAGGCTGTTTCTTGGAACAAACTTGGAGCAAAGCCTAAACGATACAAAGATAACGTGAAGTCACCTAAAATACAGCTCACCAACAGATTTTTACCACTTTCAGAGATGGAATTAAATGAAAAAAGGAAAGATGACGTGGCCAAAATACAGCGAGGAGGATCTGTGCCACAAGCCAAGGTCACGGAGATTGTTTTAGTTGGGGACGGCGCGATAAGTCACGTGACGCATGAAAAGATAAACACACATTCTTTTCCAAGCGCCACTGTTTCTGAGATAACGTCACTCCTTCCAAATATTATGGCTAAGCATGGAGGAGCTAAACAGCTGATTGTGCACGTGGGTGCAGTGGACATGCGGCGGGAACAGACTGAAGTTTTGAAAAAAGACTTCTTGAAGTTATTCGACGTGCTTGATAAAATGGAAATCAAAACTTTCATAAGTGGACCTCTTCCAAACATCAACAGGAGGATAAACAAGTTTAGCCGGCTTCTTCAGCTGAACACATGGCTGTCCAAAGAGTGTTCCCCGAGAGGACTACACTATATTGAGAACTTCTATCTATTCTGGAAACGAGAGGACCTGTTTAAGAGAAATGGCCCCCACCTATGCAGAGGTGGAGTGAGGGTGCTGACAGAGAACCTGCTCCACGCTCTGAGGCATTGGACTGGGCCTGGACAGGGTCCTGAGCAGATAGTTAGAGAAGAGAGGAATGAGAGAAGAATTCCTGCTCCATCAGCCAGAGACCGAGCCAATGTTTCAACATCAGAAGCACCACAACCTCAGCCTCCACCAAAGGATTCATCAGCAGCTGCTCCACCACCACCAGCAAAGGATTCAGCTCCAGCTGTTCCACATTCACCTCCACCGCCTCCAGCAAAGGAACAATCTTCAAAGGCCTTGGACGCATCTGTGACAAGCCCAACAACATCCCTGTCATCGCCCCTGCCTTCACACCAGCCCTGGGTTCCCCCTGCAACATCTACTCCCACTAAAGATTCATCATTCTCCTTCTCAGCTCCACTCTCACCCATGGGCCTTCCCAGCCATTTTGAAAGTCTGATCAAATCAGGCATTAAGATGGCTCCACTCATGCCCAATATAGCAAGGGCTATGCCGACTAAACCAACAAAAGCCCCACCACCCATCCCCCCTCGCCTCTCACCTGGTCCCAAACTCTCCTTGGCTACAAAAGCCCCACCACCCATCCAACCTCGCCTTTCACCTGGTATCTCCCATAGCTAGGATGCACTGGGTCTCAGCGTTGCCGGGACTTATTGTCACATTAAAAATCAAACCAACCCGGGGTCCTATGTAAAAAGAGCCCCCCCTAGTGCTATTTCCGTAGTCACATCATCACACAGATGGAAAAACAAAATGCGAGTCAGGCCCAATCTGAGAAATGTGATTCATATTCCCTGTGAAAAGATAAAGCCCAGTCCCACTGAAACTAGTCTGAAACTTGCTGTGCTAAATGTCAGATCCTTATGTAACAAATCTCTCTTAATTAATAATTTTATTTCTTCTTATAATCTTGATCTTATGTTTTTAACTGAAACATGGCTTGACAAAAACACAGGAAATGTAGTTCTGATAGAATCTGCTCCACCCAACTTTAAGTTTGAATCTGAAACACGAGAAAACAAAAAAGGGGGTGGAGTCTGTGCCGTCTTTAGAGATGAAATAATTACCCGCAGGTTGTCTTTTGGGGTGTTTTCATCATTTGAGTTTGTATCCTTTAAAATGGAGCTAAAACGGTCTCCATCCATTCTCTTCATTGTTTTATACAAGCCTCCCCAGCACTGACAAAGTTTTATTGATGATTTTACTGAGATGCTCTCAGTCATATGCACAGACTTTGATGGTTTGGTCATTACAGGTGATTTCAATGTTCATGTGGATCATATTTGTGACAGAAACGCTAAAGAGCTTGATGCTGTCCTTGAAACCTTCAGTCTTACTCAGCATGTGAGAGGCCCCACCCACAGCAAAGGACACACTCTAGATCTCATAATTACAAAGGGGGTAAATATTTCAAATGTTAATGTGATCGATGCTGCTCTGTCTGATCATTTCTGTGTCTTCTTTGACCTGTCTGTTTCTCCCAAACCTCCGGTTGGTCCTGCAGTTGTTCAGAGGAGACACATAAGTGATGGCACAGGTGCACTGTTTATGGAAATGATAAACTTTGAAAATGTCTCATGTTCTAATGTAAATGATTTGTTGAACTCTGTTACATCTAGTGTTTTGAATGTTCTGGACACCATCGCCCCTATAAAGGCTAAAATGGTTAAAAATAAGCAGAAGGCGCCGTGGAGAAATGATGATTCGGTCAGGGCACAGAAAAGGGAGTGCCGCAGGGCCGAACGGAAATGGCGCAAGTCAAAGCTCCAGGTTCAAAAAGAGATTTACAAAGAAAAGCTGAACATGTACAACCTAATCTTATGTAGAACTAGGGAAAGATATTTTTCTGAAATAATTGGAAGCTGCAGTAACAACTCGCGTGTCCTGTTTGCCACAGTAAACAGATTAACAAACCCTCCAGCTCAGCTGCCGTTAGAACTCATTTCCACATCCAAGTGTAATGAGTTTGCATTATTCTTTAATGACAAAGTTCAGGGCATTAAAAATGCTATAAATCCCACAATGCAAAAAATTACCCTAAAACCACCAAGACACTTAGAGCTAACTCACTTTGCACCAGTAACTGACAAAACTGTCCATGAGATCATCACCAGTCTGAGTTCATCTACATGCTGCCTTGATGTGTTACCCACCAGATTTCTAAAGTCTGTGCTGAACAGTTTGTTAGCACCATTCACTCACATAGTTAACATGTCGCTTCAATCTGGAACATTCCCAATGTCTTTGAAAACTGCGGTCATAAAGCCTCTCCTAAAGAAGAGCAGTCTTGATGCCGCAGTACTGAGTCATTACCGGCCCATCTCTAATCTACCATTTTGGGGCAAAGTCCTTGAAAAGGTTGTTTACCAACAGCTCACAGATTTCCTCTTAATAAACAACTCATTTGATGTTTTTCAGTCAGGTTTTAGACCTCATCACAGCACTGAGACTGCTCTTGTCAAGGTGACAAATGACATCCGCCTGAACACTGACACGGGCAAAGCCTCAGTCTTAATTCTGTTAGATCTGATGCTGCTTTTGACACTGTCGATCATGGGATCCTCTTACAGAGACTAGAGGACTGGGTGGGCATCACTGGCACTGCCCTAAACTGGTTAAGGTCCTATCTGGAAGACAGGAAGTACTTTGTTGAAATTGGTAGCTGTGTCTCAGACCACATGACCCTGACCTGTGGAGTGCCCCAAGGGTCAGTCCTGGGTCCCCTTCTGTTCAACCTCTACATGCTGCCGTTGGGTCAGTTGATACGCAGTGAAAATGTGTCCTATCACAATTATGCTGACGACACTCAGATCTATGTTTCACTATCGGCAGGTGACTATGGACCAGTAGATTCACTCTGTCACTGCATCCAACAGATCAGTTTGTGGATGCAAAACAACTTTCTCCAGCTGAACTCAGACAAGACTGAAATAATCGTTTTTGGCCCACAGAAACAAAGAGAAAGTGTTAGCGGTCACCTCCAGAGTCTCGCTCTAAAACCTACAAACCAAATTAGAAATCTGGGGGTAATAATGGACTCAGACTTGAACTTTAATAGCCACGTCAAATCAATAACATCAGCAGCTTTTTACCATCTAAAAAACATTGCCAAAATCAAAAATATAGTGTCAAAACCAGATTTAGAGAGACTTATCCATGCGTTTGTCTCCAGTAGATTAGACTGTAACGGCCTGCTCACTGGTCTCTCCAAACGAGCTGTAAAACAGCTGCAGTACATCCAGAACGCTGCTGCTCGGGTCCTGACTAGAACCAGGAAGTATGATCACATTAGTCCTGTTCTCAGGTCTCTGCACTGCCCCCTGTGGCTCAGAGAAGAGACTTTAAAGCAGCTCTGCTTGTGTACAAGTCTCTCCATGGCCTAGCACCAAAGTACATCTTGGATATGTTAGTGCCATATGAACCATCTCGGACTCTGAGGACCACAGGGACCGGCCTCCTGCTGGTGCCCAGAGTCAGGACTAAACATGGGGAATCTGCGTTTCAGTTTTATGCAGCTAAAATCTGGAACATTCTTCCTGAAGATGTGAGACAGGCTTCTACTCTGACAATGTTCAAATCTAAGCTAAAAACTGTTTTGTTTAGCTGCGCATATGACTGAAAGGATTTTTTCTTTGCACTCTTCTCTTTTGTTTGTGATTTTATTAGTTTAGAAAATCAGTTGGATTGATAATTTTTAATTTAGTTAATTTTATTGTATTTCTGTAATTTCTTTGTGATTTGAATGCATTTTTCCTGCTGTGAAGCTTTGAATTGCCTTGTGTATGAAATGTGCTCTACAAATAAACTTGCCTTGCCTTACACTACAGTACTACACTACAGTACTACACTACAGTACTACACT
Source organism: Eucyclogobius newberryi (assembly GCF_026437365.1). Classification (NCBI taxonomy): domain Eukaryota; kingdom Metazoa; phylum Chordata; class Actinopteri; order Gobiiformes; family Gobiidae; genus Eucyclogobius; species Eucyclogobius newberryi. The sequence continues at coordinate 170,710 of NW_027315812.1, read as the reverse complement.
ACAGTACTACACCATAGTAATACAGTACTACACTACTGCAGTACTACAGTACAGTACCACAGTACAGTACTACAGTACAGTACTACACTACAGTACTACACTATAGTACTACAGTAATACAGTACTACAGTACTACACTACAGTACTACTCTACAGTACTACACTATAGTACTACAGTACTACAGTACTACAGTACTACACTACAGTACTACACTATAGTACTACTGTACTACAGTACAGTACTACAGTACTACACTACAGTAATACATTATAGTACTACAGTACTGCAGTACTACAGTACAGTACTACAGTACAGTACTACAGTACAGTACTACAGTACTGCAGTACAGTACTACACTACAGTGCTATACTACAGTACTACAGTACAGTACTACAGTACTACACTACAGTACTACAGAACAGTACTACACTACAGTACTAAACTACAGTACTACACTATAGTACTACAGTACTACAGGACTGCAGTACTGCAGTACTACAGTACAGTACTACAGTACAGTACTACAGTACTACAGTACTACAGTACTACACTATAGTACTACAGTACTACACTACAGTACTACACTACAGTACTACACTAGAGTACTACAGTACTACAGTACAGTACTACAGTACTACAGTACTACAGTACTACACTATAGTACTACAGTACTACACTACAGTACTACACTACAGTACTACACTACAGTACTACACTAGAGTACTACAGTACTACAGTACTACACTACAGTACTACACTACAGTACTACACTACAGTACTGCACTACAGTACTACACTATAGTACTACAGTACTACAGTACTACAGTACTACAGTACTGCAGTACTACAGTACTACAGTACTAAACTACAGTACTACACTACAGTACTACACTATAGTACTACAGTACTACAGTACTACACTACAGTACTACAGTAAAGTATTACAGTACTACACTACAGTACTACAGAACAGTACTACACTACAGGAATACACTACAGTAATACACTATAGTACTACAGTACTACAGTACTACACTATAGTACTACAGTACTACAGTACTACACTACAGTACTACACTATAGTACTACAGTACTACAGTACTGCAGTACTACAGTACAGTACTACAGTACAGTACTAAAGTACTGCAGTACAGTACTACACTACAGTGCTATACTACAGTACTGCAGTGCAGTACTACACTACAGTTCTATACTACAGTACTACAGAACAGTACTACAGTACTACACTACAGTACGACAGAACAGTACTACACTATAGTACTACAGTACTACAGTACTACAGTACTACAGTACTAAACTACAGTACTACACTACAGTACTACACTATAGTACTACAGTACTACAGTACTACACTACAGTACTACACTACAGTACTACACTACAGTACTACACTATAGTACTACACTATATTACTACAGTACTACAGTACTACAGTACTACAGTAATACACTACAGTACTACACTACAGTACTACACCATAGTACTACAGTACTACAGTACTGCAGTACTACAGTACAGTACTACAGTACAGTACTACACTACAGTAATACATTATAGTACTACAGTACTGCAGTACTACAGTACAGTACTACAGTACAGTTCTACAGTACAGTACTACAGTACTGCAGTACTACAGTACAGTACTACAGTACAGTTCTACAGTACAGTACTACAGCACAGTACTACAGTACTACACTACAGTACTACAGTACTGCAGTACAGTACTACACTACAGTGCTATACTACAATACTACACTACAGTACTACAGTACTACACTACAGTACTACAGAACAGTACTACACTACAGTACTACAGTACACCACACTACAGTACTACACTACACTACACTACACTACAGTACTACAGTACACTACACCACAGTACTACACTACACCACACTACAGTACTACAGTACACTACAGTACATTACACTACAGTACTACAGTACACTACAGTACTACAGTACACTACTTTACTACAGTACACTACACCACAGTACTACAGTACACTACAGTACATTACACTACAGTACTACAGTACACTACAGTACTACATTACACTACTTTACTACAGTACACTACACCACAGTACTACAGTACACTACAGTACATTACACTACAGTACTACAGTACACTACAGTACTACAGTACACTACTTTACTACAGTACACTACACCACAGTACTACAGTACACTACAGTACATTACACTACAGTACTACAGTACACTACAGTACTACATTACACTACTTTACTACAGTACACTACACCACAGTACTACAGTACACTACAGTACATTACACTGCAGTACTACAGTACACTACAGTACTACAGTACACTACAGTACTACAGTACACTACTTTACTACAGTACACTACACCACAGTACTACAGTACACTACAGTACATTACACTACAGTACTACAGTACACTACAGTACTACAGTACACTACTTTACTACAGTACACTACACCACAGTACTACAGTACACTACAGTACATTACACTACAGTACTACAGTACACTACAGTACTACAGTACACTACTTTACTACAGTACACTACACCACAGTACTACAGTACACTACAGTACATTACACTGCAGTACTACAGTACACTACAGTACTACAGTACACTACTTTACTACAGTACACTACACCACAGTACTACAGTACACTACAGTACATTACACTACAGTACTACAGTACACTACAGTACTACAGTACACTACTTTACTACAGTACACTACACCACAGTACTACAGTACACTACAGTACATTACACTGCAGTACTACAGTACACTACAGTACTACAGTACACTACTTTACTACAGTACACTACACCACAGTACTACAGTACACTACAGTACATTACACTACAGTACTACAGTACACTACAGTACTACAGTACACTACTTTACTACAGTACACATTTGATATATTTCTTGTAATAACAAGAGAATATTAAATTTTTCAAGCTCAAGTCAGAATCATCAACATTGATTTTACACTGTTTGGACTTTGAATCTGAATCAGAACAGATCATGTGTCACATGCAGATCATCTACACTGGAGTTATTGGTGAATTACATATTTAATAAAGAGAACATTAGGGGTTAATTATCAGGAATCATGTGTTAAACAACCAAGAAACATTTCTGTTGAAGTCCAGCGAGAACCTTCTGACCCAAACTCCTATTCCAATACAGGAACTGTACTGGACGTCACCTCTGATTGGCTGTTACCTGAGTGAAGATGTGGCGCACGTCTGTGATTGGTCGGTTGCGTTGCTGTAGCATTTGGCTGTAGTTGTCAAGTCGCCGTCGCACTGTGTCAGTTTGACGTCGTGTTAAAGTGGACAACAGCGCCTCCACTGGCCCCGAGTGGTCCTCCAGGTCCTCCAGGTCCTCCAGGTCCTCCAGGTCCCTCGGGTCCTCCAGGTCCCTCGGGTCCCTCTGGTCCCTCAAGTACCTCAGGTCCCTCAGGTCCTCAGAATCCTGGTCCTGGGTCAGAGCCGACAATCCGGACTGAACCAGCCACGCCTCGTCCAGCTCCAGCTCTGAACAACAAACAAAGTGTTTTCCACAGACCTGAGCATCGCCAGTCGAGTCGTGACCTGACCTGAGCATCGCCAGTCGAGTCGTGACCTGACCTGAGCATCGCCAGTCGAGTCGTGACCTTAGCATCGCCAGTCGAGTCGTGACCTTAGCATCGCCAGTCGAGTCGTGACCTGACCTGAGCATCGCCAGTCGAGTCGTGACCTTAGCATCGCCAGTCGAGTCGTGACCTGAGCATCGCCAGTCGAGTCGTGACCTGACCTGAGCATCGCCAGTCGAGTCGTGACCTTAGCATCGCCAGTCGAGTCGTGACCTTAGCATCGCCAGTCGAGTCGTGACCTGACCTGAGCATCGCCAGTCGAGTCGTGACCTTAGCATCGCCAGTCGAGTCGTGACCTGAGCATCGCCAGTCGAGTCGTGACCTGACCTGAGCATCGCCAGTCGAGTCGTGACCTTAGCATCGCCAGTCGAGTCGTGACCTTAGCATCGCCAGTCGAGTCGTGACCTGACCTGAGCATCGCCAGTCGAGTCGTGACCTTAGCATCGCCAGTCGAGTCGTGACCTGAGCATCGCCAGTCGAGTCGTGACCTTAGCATCGCCAGTCGAGTCGTGACCTGAGCATCGCCAGTCGAGTCGTGACCTTAGCATCGCCAGTCGAGTCGTGACCTGAGCATCGCCAGTCGAGTCGTGACCTTAGCATCGCCAGTCGAGTCGTGACCTGACCTGAGCATCGCCAGTCGAGTCGTGACCTTAGCATCGCCAGTCGAGTCGTGACCTGAGCATCGCCAGTCGAGTCGTGACCTGACCTGAGCATCGCCAGTCGAGTCGTGACCTTAGCATCGCCAGTCGAGTCGTGACCTTAGCATCGCCAGTCGAGTCGTGACCTGACCTGAGCATCGCCAGTCGAGTCGTGACCTTAGCATCGCCAGTCGAGTCGTGACCTGAGCATCGCCAGTCGAGTCGTGACCTGACCTGAGCATCGCCAGTCGAGTCGTGACCTTAGCATCGCCAGTCGAGTCGTGACCTGACCTGAGCATCGCCAGTCGAGTCGTGACCTTAGCATCGCCAGTCGAGTCGTGACCTGAGCATCGCCAGTCGAGTCGTGACCTTAGCATCGCCAGTCGAGTCGTGACCTGAGCATCGCCAGTCGAGTCGTGACCTTAGCATCGCCAGTCGAGTCGTGACCTGAGCATCGCCAGTCGAGTCGTGACCTTAGCATCGCCAGTCGAGTCGTGACCTGACCTGAGCATCGCCAGTCGAGTCGTGACCTTAGCATCGCCAGTCGAGTCGTGACCTGAGCATCGCCAGTCGAGTCGTGACCTGACCTGAGCATCGCCAGTCGAGTCGTGACCTTAGCATCGCCAGTCGAGTCGTGACCTTAGCATCGCCAGTCGAGTCGTGACCTGACCTGAGCATCGCCAGTCGAGTCGTGACCTTAGCATCGCCAGTCGAGTCGTGACCTGAGCATCGCCAGTCGAGTCGTGACCTGACCTGAGCATCGCCAGTCGAGTCGTGACCTTAGCATCGCCAGTCGAGTCGTGACCTTAGCATCGCCAGTCGAGTCGTGACCTGACCTGAGCATCGCCAGTCGAGTCGTGACCTTAGCATCGCCAGTCGAGTCGTGACCTGAGCATCGCCAGTCGAGTCGTGACCTTAGCATCGCCAGTCGAGTCGTGACCTGAGCATCGCCAGTCGAGTCGTGACCTTAGCATCGCCAGTCGAGTCGTGACCTGAGCATCGCCAGTCGAGTCGTGACCTTAGCATCGCCAGTCGAGTCGTGACCTGAGCATCGCCAGTCGAGTCGTGACCTTAGCATCGCCAGTCGAGTCGTGACCTGAGCATCGCCAGTCGAGTCGTGACGTGAGCCTCGCCAGTCGAGTCGTGACCTTAGCATCGCCAGTTGAGTCGTGACCTGAGCATCGCCAGTCGAGTCGTGACCTTAGCATCGCCAGTCGAGTCGTGACCTGAGCATCGCCAGTCGAGTCGTGACCTGAGCATCGCCAGTCGAGTCGTGACGTGAGCCTCGCCAGTCGAGTCGTAACCTTAGCATCGCCAGTCGAGTCGTGACCTGAGCATCGCCAGTCGAGTCGTGACCTTAGCATCGCCAGTCGAGTCGTGATCTGAGCATCGCCAGTCGAGTCGTGACCTTAGCATCGCCAGTCGAGACGTGACCTGAGCATCGCCAGTCGAGTCGTGACCTGAGCATCGCCAGTCGAGTCGTGACCTTAGCATCGCCAGTCGAGTCGTGACCTGAGCATCGCCAGTCGAGTCGTGACCTGAGCATCGCCAGTCGAGTCGTGACCTGAGCATCGCCAGTCGAGTCGTGACCTGAGCATCGCCAGTCGAGTCGTGACCTTAGCATCGCCAGTCGAGTCATGACCTGAGCATCGCCAGTCGAGTCGTGACCTTAGCATCGCCAGTCGAGTCGTGACCTGAGCATCGCCAGTCGAGTCGTGACCTGAGCATCGCCAGTCGAGTCGTGACCTTAGCATCGCCAGTCGAGTCGTGACCTGAGCATCGCCAGTCGAGTCGTGACCTGAGCATCGCCAGTCGAGTCGTGACCTGAGCATCGCCAGTCGAGTCGTGACCTGAGCATCGCCAGTCGAGTCGTGACCTGAGCATCGCCAGTCGAGTCGTGACGTGAGCCAGGATTTTAGGGGGAAATTATAAATTGAATCTAGTGGATTTGTCCGTTTTTATGTGAGAAGCAGTAGTTTTATTTTTCAGACCTGAGCCTAAACCAGGACTAAACCAGGTTCGGGGTTCGAACTCAAGACCCTGCGGCCGCTGCACATGTGTGTGCTGCCCCCTTAACCACTTGGCCAATCGGCAGCGTCTTCCACATCTGCCATTCTCAACTTCAGAGGCCGTTTTTCACCCCAATAAAACACATCATTTCAGAGGCCTTTAGTGAGCCAGCCTCAGGCACACTATGAAGTGGGAGGGATTATAGCCAGCCTCAGGCACACTATGATGTGGGAGGGATTATAGCCAGCCTCAGGCACACTATGATGTGGGAGGGATTATAGCCAGCCTCAGGCACACTATGATGTGGGAGGGATTATAGCCAGCCTCAGGCACACTATGATGTGGGAGGGATTATAGCCAGCCTCAGGCACACTATGATGTGGGAGGGATTATAGCCAGCCTCAGGCACACTATGAAGTGGGAGGGATTATAGCCAGCCTCAGGCACACTATGATGTGGGAGGGATTATAGCCAGCCTCAGGCACACTATGATGTGGGAGGGATTATAGCCAGCCTCAGGCACACTATGAAGTGGGAGGGATTATAGCCAGCCTCAGGCACACTATGAAGTGGGAGGGATTATAGCCAGCCTCAGGCACACTATGATGTGGGAGGGATTATAGCCAGCCTCAGGCACACTATGATGTGGGAGGGATTATAGCCAGCCTCAGGCACACTATGATGTGGGAGGGATTATAGCCAGCCTCAGGCACACTATGAAGTGGGAGGGATTATAGCCAGCCTCAGGCACACTATGAAGTGGGAGGGATTATAAAACATCTTGACAGATTTGAAGAGCCTGAAGAGTGGGTCCAGCTCGCCTCCGACGGTCCCTCTTCTGCCTGAAGAGTGGGTCCAGCTCCAGTCTCCTCGTGTCCGTCTGTCCGTCTGTGAGAGTCGGATCTCTCCTTCACTGGAACTCCTCCAGGTTTCTACGCTTTTTTCCCAAAGAGGTTTTTTTTTGTAGTTTTTCCTGGCCGAGAAGGAGAGTCTAAGGACAGAGGACCCTGGGACATCGTCCCTCGCCACCACAGACATTGTCTGACTTCATCGCCACCACAGACATTGTTGATTCATTTCTCCCTGTGGCCCTCAGAGGCAACTGTTGTTGTGATTTTGGGCCTTACAAAAATAAATTGATTTGATTTGATTTGATTTGAGCACAATATTTCAAAATTAACTTTAAAAAAACTGATTTTGAAAGCAGGTTTTACCGTCCAGACTCTTCCTCTCTTCCTCCTCCTCTTCCTCCTCCTCTTCCTCGATACTCTGTACTTCCCTCCAGTACGTCTCCATGGCGACGCGCCTGGCCTCAGAGGTCATTGAGGGGCGAAGGGCGGAGTCTGCGGACAGCATCTGTGAACCAGAACCTCCTCCAGAGGAGAATGGAACTAGAACCAGAACCTCCTCCAGAGGAGAATGGATGTCAGAAACAACAGGAAACAAGACCTGTTTTAGTCCTGCTTTAGACCTGCTTTAGACCTGTTTTAGTCCTGCTTTAGTCCTGTTTTAGTCCTGCTTTAGTCCTGTTTTAGTCCTGCTTTAGACCTGCTTTAGTCCTGTTTTAGTCCTGCTTTAGTCCTGCTTTAGTCCTGTTTTAGTCCTGCTTTAGTCCTGCTTTAGACCTGTTTTAGTCCTGCTTTAGTCCTGCTTTAGTCCTGTTTTAGTCCTGCTTTAGTCCTGCTTTAGTCCTGCTTTAGATCTGCTTTAGTCCTGCTTTAGATCTGCTTTTGACCTGCTTTAGTCCTGTTTTAGTCCTGTTTTAGTCCTGTTTTAGTCCTGCTTTAGTCCTGTTTTAGTCCTTCTTTAGTCCTGCTCTAGACCTGCTTTAGTCCTGGTTTAGTCCTGCTTTAGTCCTGCTTTAGACCTGCTTTAGTCCTGCTTTAGTCCTGCTTTAGACCTGCTTTAGACCTGCTTTAGACCTGCTTTAGTCCTGTTTTAGTCCTGTTTTAGTCCTGCTTTAGACCTGCTTTAGTCCTGTTTTAGTCCTGCTTTAGTCCTGCTTTAGTCCTGTTTTAGTCCTGCTTTAGTCCTGCTTTAGACCTGTTTTAGTCCTGCTTTAGTCCTGCTTTAGTCCTGTTTTTAGTCCTGCTTTAGTCCTGTTTTAGTCCTGCTTTAGTCCTGTTTTAGTCCTGCTTTAGTCCTGTTTTAGTCCTGCTTTAGACCTGCTTTAGTCCTGTTTTAGTCCTGCTTTAGTCCTGCTTTAGTCCTGTTTTAGTCCTGCTTTAGTCCTGCTTTAGTCCTGCTTTAGATCTGCTTTAGTCCTGCTTTAGATCTGCTTTTGACCTGCTTTAGTCCTGTTTTAGTCCTGTTTTAGTCCTGTTTTAGTCCTGCTTTAGTCCTGTTTTAGTCCTGCTTTAGTCCTGTTTTAGTCCTGCTTTAGTCCTGCTTTAGACCTGTTTTAGTCCTGCTTTAGTCCTGCTTTAGTCCTGCTTTAGTCCTGTTTTAGTCCTGCTTTAGTCCTGCTTTAGTCCTGCTTTAGATCTGCTTTTCACCTGCTTTAGTCCTGCTTTAGTCCTGTTTTAATACTGCTTTAGTCCTGCTTTAGTCCTGTTTTAGTCCTGCTTTAGTCCTGCTTTAGACCTGCTTTAGTCCTGCTTTAGTCCTGTTTTAGTCCTGCTTTAGACCTGCTTTAGTCCTGTTTTAGTCCTGCTTTAGTCCTGCTTTACACCTGCTTTAGTCCTGCTTTAGTCCTGTTTTAGACCTGCTTTAGTCCTGTTTTAGACCTGCTTTAGTCCTGCTTTAGTCCTGTTTTAGACCTGCTTTAGTCCTGCTTTAGTCCTGTTTTAGTCCTGCTTTAGTCCTGTTTTAGTCCTGTTTTAGTCCTGCTTTAGTCCTGTTTTAGTCCTGTTTTAGTGCTGCTTTAGACCAGCTTTAGTCCTGTTTTAGTCCTGCTTTAGTCCTGCTTTAGACCTAATTTAGTCCTGCTTTAGTCCTGCTTTTGACCTGCTTTAGACCTGTTTTAGTCCTGTTTTAGTACTGCTTTAGTCCTGGTTTAGACCTGCTTTAGTCCTGTTTTAATACTGCTTTAGTCCTGCTTTAGTCCTGTTTTAGTCCTGCTTTAGTCCTGCTTTAGACCTGCTTTAGTCCTGCTTTAGTCCTGTTTTAGTCCTGCTTTAGACCTGCTTTAGTCCTGTTTTAGTCCTGCTTTAGGCCTGCTTTAGTCCTGTTTTAGTCCTGCTTTAGTCCTGCTTTAGTCCTGTTTTAGTCCTGCTTTAGTCCTGCTTTAGATCTGCTTTTCACCTGCTTTAGTCCTGCTTTAGTCCTGTTTTAATACTGCTTTAGTCCTGCTTTAGTCCTGTTTTAGTCCTGCTTTAGTCCTGTTTTAGTCCTGCTTTAGTCCTGCTTTAGACCTGCTTTAGACCTGCTCTAGTCCTGCTTTAGACCTGCTTTAGACCTGTTTTAGTCCTGCTTTAGTCCTGCTTTAGTCCTGTTTTAGTCCTGCTTTAGTCCTGTTTTAGTCCTGCTTTAGTCCTGTTTTAGTCCTGCTTTAGTCCTGTTTTAGTCCTGCTTTAGACCTGCTTTAGTCCTGTTTTAGTCCTGCTTTAGTCCTGCTTTAGTCCTGTTTTAGTCCTGCTTTAGTCCTGCTTTAGACCTGTTTTAGTCCTGCTTTAGTCCTGCTTTAGTCCTGTTTTAGTCCTGCTTTAGTCCTGCTTTAGTCCTGCTTTAGATCTGCTTTAGTCCTGCTTTAGATCTGCTTTTGACCTGCTTTAGTCCTGTTTTAGTCCTGTTTTAGTCCTGTTTTAGTCCTGCTTTAGTCCTGTTTTAGTCCTGCTTTAGTCCTGCTCTAGACCTGCTTTAGTCCTGGTTTAGTCCTGCTTTAGTCCTGCTTTAGACCTGCTTTAGTCCTGCTTTAGTCCTGCTTTAGTCCTGTTTTAGTCCTGTTTTAGTCCTGCTTTAGACCTGCTTTAGTCCTGTTTTAGTCCTGCTTTAGTCCTGCTTTAGTCCTGTTTTAGTCCTGCTTTAGTCCTGCTTTAGACCTGTTTTAGTCCTGCTTTAGTCCTGCTTTAGTCCTGTTTTAGTCCTGCTTTAGTCCTGTTTTAGTCCTGCTTTAGTCCTGTTTTAGTCCTGCTTTAGTCCTGTTTTAGTCCTGCTTTAGACCTGCTTTAGTCCTGTTTTAGTCCTGCTTTAGTCCTGCTTTAGTCCTGTTTTAGTCCTGCTTTAGTCCTGCTTTAGACCTGTTTTAGTCCTGCTTTAGTCCTGCTTTAGTCCTGTTTTAGTCCTGCTTTAGTCCTGCTTTAGTCCTGCTTTAGATCTGCTTTAGTCCTGCTTTAGATCTGCTTTTGACCTGCTTTAGTCCTGTTTTAGTCCTGTTTTAGTCCTGTTTTAGTCCTGCTTTAGTCCTGTTTTAGTCCTGCTTTAGTCCTGTTTTAGTCCTGCTTTAGTCCTGCTTTAGTCCTGTTTTAGTCCTGCTTTAGTCCTGCTTTAGTCCTGCTTTAGATCTGCTTTTCACCTGCTTTAGTCCTGCTTTAGTCCTGTTTTAATACTGCTTTAGTCCTGCTTTAGACCTGCTTTAGTCCTGCTTTAGTCCTGTTTTAGTCCTGCTTTAGACCTGCTTTAGTCCTGTTTTAGTCCTGCTTTAGTCCTGCTTTACACCTGCTTTAGTCCTGCTTTAGTCCTGTTTTAGACCTGCTTTAGTCCTGTTTTAGACCTGCTTTAGTCCTGCTTTAGTCCTGTTTTAGTCCTGCTTTAGTCCTGTTTTAGTCCTGTTTTAGTTCTGCTTTAGACCTGCTTTAGTCCTGCTTTAGTCCTGTTTTAGTCCTGTTTTAGTCCTGCTTTAGTCCTGCTTTAGTCCTGTTTTAGTCCTGCTTTAGTCCTGCTTTAGACCTGTTTTAGTCCTGTTTTAGTCCTGCTTTAGTCCTGCTTTAGTCCTGTTTTAGTCCTGCTTTAGTCCTGCTTTAGTCCTGTTTTAGTCCTGCTTTAGTCCTGTTTTAGTCCTGCTTTAGTCCTGCTTTAGTCCTGTTTTAGACCTGCTTTAGTCCTGCTTTAGTCCTGTTTTAGTCCTGCTTTAGTCCTGCTTTAGTCCTGTTTTAGTCCTGTTTTAGTGCTGCTTTAGACCAGCTTTAGTCCTGTTTTAGTCCTGTTTTAGTCCGGCTTTAGTCCGGCTTTAGTCCTGTTTTAGTCCTGTTTTTGTCCTGCTTTAGTCCTGCTTTAGTCCTGCTTTAGTCCTGCTTTAGACCTGCTTTAGACCTGCTTTAGTCCTGCTTTAGTCCTGTTTTAGTCCTGCTTTAGTTCTGTTTTAGTCCTGCTTTAGTCCTGCTTTAGACCTAATTTAGTCCTGCTTTAGTCCTGCTTTTGACCTGCTTTAGACCTGTTTTAGTCCTGTTTTAGTACTGCTTTAGTCCTGGTTTAGACCTGCTTTAGTCCTGTTTTAATACTGCTTTAGTCCTGCTTTAGTCCTGTTTTAGTCCTGCTTTAGTCCTGCTTTAGACCTGCTTTAGTCCTGCTTTAGTCCTGTTTTAGTCCTGCTTTAGACCTGCTTTAGTCCTGTTTTAGTCCTGCTTTAGTCCTGCTTTAGTCCTGTTTTAGTCCTGCTTTAGTCCTGCTTTAGATCTGCTTTTCACCTGCTTTAGTCCTGTTTTAATACTGCTTTAGTCCTGCTTTAGTCCTGTTTTAGTCCTGCTTTAGTCCTGCTTTAGACCTGCTTTAGTCCTGTTTTAGTCCTGCTTTAGTCCTGCTTTAGTCCTGCTTTAGACCTGGTTTAGTCCTGCTTTAGTCCTGCTTTAGACCTGCTTTAGACCTGCTTTAGTCCTGTTTTAGTCCTGCTTTAGTCCTGCTTTAGTCCTGTTTTAGTCCTGCTTTAGTCCTGTTTTAGACCTGCTTTAGTCCTGCTTTAGTCCTGTTTTAGTCCTGCTTTAGTCCTGTTTTAGTCCTGTTTTAGTCCTGCTTTAGTCCTGCTTTAGTCCTGCTTTAGTCCTGCTTTAGTCCTGCTTTAGTCCTGCTTTAGTCCTGCTTTAGTCTTTTTTTAGTCCTGCTTTAGTCCTGCTTTAGAGCTGCTTTAGTCCTGCTTTAGAGCTGCTTTAGTCCTGCTTTAGACCTCCTTTAGAGCTGTTTTAGACCTGCTTTAGTCCTGCTTTAGAGCTGCTTTAGTCCTGCTTTAGTCCTGCTTTAGAACTGCTTCAAACCTGCTTTAGTCCTGTTTTAGTTCTGCTTTAGACCTGCTTTAGTCCTGCTTTAGTCCTGTTTTAGTCCTGTTTTAGTCCTGCTTTAGTCCTGCTTTAGTCCTGTTTTAGTCCTGCTTTAGTCCTGCTTTAGACCTGCTTTAGTCCTGCTTTAGTCCTGCTTTAGTCCTGTTTTAGTCCTGCTTTAGTCCTGTTTTAGTCCTGCTTTAGTCCTGCTTTAGTCCTGTTTTAGACCTGCTTTAGTCCTGCTTTAGTCCTGTTTTAGTCCTGCTTTAGTCCTGTTTTAGTCCTGTTTTAGTCCTGCTTTAGTCCTGCTTTAGTCCTGTTTTAGTCCTGTTTTAGTGCTGCTTTAGACCTGCTTTAGTCCTGTTTTAGTCCTGTTTTAGTCCTGCTTTAGTCCTGTTTTAGTCCTGCTTTAGACCTGCTTTAGTCCTGTTTTAGTCCGGCTTTAGTCCGGCTTTAGTCCTGTTTTAGTCCTGTTTTTGTCCTGCTTTAGTCCTGCTTTAGACCTGCTTTAGTCCTGCTTTAGTCCTGCTTTAGTCCTGTTTTAGTCCTGCTTTAGTCCTGTTTTAGTACTGCTTTAGTCCTGGTTTAGACCTGCTTTAGTCCTGTTTTAATACTGCTTTAGTCCTGCTTTAGTCCTGTTTTAGTCCTGCTTTAGTCCTGCTTTAGACCTGCTTTAGTCCTGTTTTAGTCCTGCTTTAGTCCTTCTTTAGACCTGCTTTAGTCCTGCTTTAGTCCTGTTTTAGACCTGCTTTAGTCCTGCTTTAGTCCTGTTTTAGTCCTGCTTTAGTCCTGTTTTAGACCTGCTTTAGTCCTGCTTTAGTCCTGTTTTAGTCCTGTTTTAGTCCTGCTTTAGTCCTGTTTTAGACCTGCTTTAGTCCTGCTTTAGTCCTGTTTTAGTCCTGTTTTAGTCCTGTTTTAGTCCTGCTTTAGTCCTGCTTTAGACCTGCTTTAGTCCTGTTTTAGTCCTGCTTTAGTCCTTCTTTAGACCTGCTTTAGTCCTGCTTTAGTCCTGTTTTAGACCTGCTTTAGTCCTGCTTTAGTCCTGTTTTAGTCCTGCTTTAGTCCTGTTTTAGACCTGCTTTAGTCCTGCTTTAGTCCTGTTTTAGTCCTGTTTTAGTCCTGCTTTAGTCCTGTTTTAGACCTGCTTTAGTCCTGCTTTAGACCTGCTTTAGTCCTGCTTTAGACCTGCTTTAGACCTGCTTTAGTCCTGTTTTAGTCCTGCTTTAGTCCTGCTTTAGTCCTGTTTTAGTCCTGCTTTAGTCCTGTTTTAGACCTGCTTTAGTCCTGCTTTAGTCCTGTTTTAGTCCTGTTTTAGTCCTGTTTTAGTCCTGCTTTAGTCCTGCTTTAGTCCTGCTTTAGTCCTGCTTTAGTCCTGCTTTAGTCCTGTTTTAGTTCTGCTTTAGACCTGCTTTAGTCCTGCTTTAGTCCTGTTTTAGTCCTGTTTTAGTCCTGCTTTAGTCCTGCTTTAGTCCTGTTTTAGTCCTGCTTTAGTCCTGTTTTAGTCCTGCTTTAGTCCTGCTTTAGTCCTGTTTTAGACCTGCTTTAGTCCTGCTTTAGTCCTGTTTTAGTCCTGCTTTAGTCCTGTTTTAGTCCTGTTTTAGTCCTGCTTTAGTCCTGCTTTAGTCCTGTTTTAGTCCTGTTTTAGTGCTGCTTTAGACCTGCTTTAGTCCTGTTTTAGTCCTGTTTTAGTCCTGCTTTAGTCCTGCTTTTGACCTGCTTTAGTCCTGTTTTAGTCCTGTTTTAGTCCTGCTTTAGTCCTGTTTTAGTCCTGCTTTAGACCTGCTTTAGTCCTGTTTTAGTCCGGCTTTAGTCCGGCTTTAGTCCTGTTTTAGTCCTGTTTTTTTCCTGCTTTAGTCCTGCTTTAGACCTGCTTTAGTCCTGCTTTAGTCCTGCTTTAGTCCTGTTTTAGTCCTGCTTTAGTTCTGTTTTAGTCCTGCTTTAGTCCTGCTTTTGACCTGCTTTACACCTGTTTTAGACCTGCTTTAGTCCTGCTTTAGTCCTGCTTTTGACCTGTTTTAGTCCTGTTTTAGTCCTGCTTTAGTCCTGTTTTAGTCCTGCTTTAGTCCTGCTTTAATCCTGTTTTAGTCCTGCTTTAGTCCTGCTTTAGTCCTGCTTTAGACCTGCTTTAGTCCTGCTTTAGTCCTGCTTTAGTCCTGTTTTAGTCCTGCTTTAGTTCTGTTTTAGTCCTGCTTTAGTCCTGCTTTTGACCTGCTTTACACCTGTTTTAGTCCTGTTTTAGTCCTGCTTTAGTCCTGCTTTTGACCTGCTTTAGTCCTGTTTTAGTCCTGTTTTAGTCCTGCTTTAGTCCTGTTTTAGTCCTGGTTTAGACCTGCTTTAGTCCTGGTTTGTCCAGGTTTAGTCCTGCTTTAGTCCTTCTTTAGACCTGCTTTAGTCCTGCTTTAGTCCTGTTTTAGACCTGCTTTAGTCCTGCTTTAGTCCTGTTTTAGTCCTGCTTTAGTCCTGTTTTAGACCTGCTTTAGTCCTGCTTTAGTCCTGTTTTAGTCCTGTTTTAGTCCTGCTTTAGTCCTGCTTTAGACCTGCTTTAGACCTGCTTTAGTCCTGTTTTAGTCCTGCTTTAGTCCTGCTTTAGTCCTGTTTTAGTCCTGCTTTAGTCCTGTTTTAGACCTGCTTTAGTCCTGCTTTAGTCCTGTTTTAGTCCTGTTTTAGTCCTGTTTTAGTCCTGCTTTAGTCCTGCTTTAGTCCTGCTTTAGTCCTGCTTTAGTCCTGCTTTAGTCCTGTTTTAGTTCTGCTTTAGACCTGCTTTAGTCCTGCTTTAGTCCTGTTTTAGTCCTGTTTTAGTCCTGCTTTAGTCCTGCTTTAGTCCTGTTTTAGTCCTGCTTTAGTCCTGCTTTAGACCTGCTTTAGTCCTGCTTTAGTCCTGCTTTAGTCCTGTTTTAGTCCTGCTTTAGTCCTGTTTTAGTCCTGCTTTAGTCCTGCTTTAGTCCTGTTTTAGACCTGCTTTAGTCCTGCTTTAGTCCTGTTTTAGTCCTGCTTTAGTCCTGTTTTAGTCCTGTTTTAGTCCTGCTTTAGTCCTGCTTTAGTCCTGTTTTAGTCCTGTTTTAGTGCTGCTTTAGACCTGCTTTAGTCCTGTTTTAGTCCTGTTTTAGTCCTGCTTTAGTCCTGCTTTTGACCTGCTTTAGTCCTGTTTTAGTCCTGTTTTAGTCCTGCTTTAGTCCTGTTTTAGTCCTGCTTTAGACCTGCTTTAGTCCTGTTTTAGTCCGGCTTTAGTCCGGCTTTAGTCCTGTTTTAGTCCTGTTTTTTTCCTGCTTTAGTCCTGCTTTAGACCTGCTTTAGTCCTGCTTTAGTCCTGCTTTAGTCCTGTTTTAGTCCTGCTTTAGTTCTGTTTTAGTCCTGCTTTAGTCCTGCTTTTGACCTGCTTTACACCTGTTTTAGACCTGCTTTAGTCCTGCTTTAGTCCTGCTTTTGACCTGTTTTAGTCCTGTTTTAGTCCTGCTTTAGTCCTGTTTTAGTCCTGCTTTAGTCCTGCTTTAATCCTGTTTTAGTCCTGCTTTAGTCCTGCTTTAGTCCTGCTTTAGACCTGCTTTAGTCCTGCTTTAGTCCTGCTTTAGTCCTGTTTTAGTCCTGCTTTAGTTCTGTTTTAGTCCTGCTTTAGTCCTGCTTTTGACCTGCTTTACACCTGTTTTAGTCCTGTTTTAGTCCTGCTTTAGTCCTGCTTTTGACCTGCTTTAGTCCTGTTTTAGTCCTGTTTTAGTCCTGCTTTAGTCCTGTTTTAGTCCTGGTTTAGACCTGCTTTAGTCCTGGTTTGTCCTGGTTTAGACCTGCTTTAGTCCTGGTTTGTCCAGGTTTAGTTCTGCTTTAGACCTGCTTTAGTCCTGTTTTAGTCCTGCTTTAGTCCTGTTTTAGTCCTGTTTTAGTCCTGCTTTAGTCCTGTTTTAGTCCTGCTTTAGTCCTGCTTTAGTCCTGGTTTAGACCTGCTTTAGTCCTGGTTTGTCCAGGTTTAGTCCTGCTTTAGTCCTGCTTTAGACCTGCTTTAGTCCTGGTTTAGACCTGCTTTAGTCCTGGTTTGTCCAGGTTTAGTTCTGCTTTAGACCTGCTTTAGTCCTGCTTTAGTCCTGGTTTGTCCAGGTTTAGTCCTGCTTTAGTCCTGCTTTAGACCTGCTTTAGTCCTGGTTTAGACCTGCTTTAGTCCTGGTTTGTCCAGGTTTAGTCCTGCTTTAGTCCTGCTTTAGTCCTGCTTTAGTCCTGCTTTAGTCTTTTTTTAGTCCTGCTTTAGTCCTGCTTTAGAGCTGCTTTAGTCCTGCTTTAGAGCTGCTTTAGTCCTGCTTTAGACCTCCTTTAGAGCTGTTTTAGACCTGCTTTAGTCCTGCTTTAGAGCTGCTTTAGTCCTGCTTTAGTCCTGCTTTAGAACTGCTTCAAACCTGCTTTAGTCCTGTTTTAGTTCTGCTTTAGACCTGCTTTAGTCCTGCTTTAGTCCTGTTTTAGTCCTGTTTTAGTCCTGCTTTAGTCCTGCTTTAGTCCTGTTTTAGTCCTGCTTTAGTCCTGCTTTAGACCTGCTTTAGTCCTGCTTTAGTCCTGCTTTAGTCCTGTTTTAGTCCTGCTTTAGTCCTGTTTTAGTCCTGCTTTAGTCCTGCTTTAGTCCTGTTTTAGACCTGCTTTAGTCCTGCTTTAGTCCTGTTTTAGTCCTGCTTTAGTCCTGTTTTAGTCCTGTTTTAGTCCTGCTTTAGTCCTGCTTTAGTCCTGTTTTAGTCCTGTTTTAGTGCTGCTTTAGACCTGCTTTAGTCCTGTTTTAGTCCTGTTTTAGTCCTGCTTTAGTCCTGCTTTTGACCTGCTTTAGTCCTGTTTTAGTCCTGTTTTAGTCCTGCTTTAGTCCTGTTTTAGTCCTGCTTTAGACCTGCTTTAGTCCTGTTTTAGTCCGGCTTTAGTCCGGCTTTAGTCCTGTTTTAGTCCTGTTTTTGTCCTGCTTTAGTCCTGCTTTAGACCTGCTTTAGTCCTGCTTTAGTCCTGCTTTAGTCCTGTTTTAGTCCTGCTTTAGTCCTGTTTTAGTACTGCTTTAGTCCTGGTTTAGACCTGCTTTAGTCCTGTTTTAATACTGCTTTAGTCCTGCTTTAGTCCTGTTTTAGTCCTGCTTTAGTCCTGCTTTAGACCTGCTTTAGTCCTGTTTTAGTCCTGCTTTAGTCCTTCTTTAGACCTGCTTTAGTCCTGCTTTAGTCCTGTTTTAGACCTGCTTTAGTCCTGCTTTAGTCCTGTTTTAGTCCTGCTTTAGTCCTGTTTTAGACCTGCTTTAGTCCTGCTTTAGTCCTGTTTTAGTCCTGTTTTAGTCCTGCTTTAGTCCTGCTTTAGACCTGCTTTAGACCTGCTTTAGTCCTGTTTTAGTCCTGCTTTAGTCCTGCTTTAGTCCTGTTTTAGTCCTGCTTTAGTCCTGTTTTAGACCTGCTTTAGTCCTGCTTTAGTCCTGTTTTAGTCCTGTTTTAGTCCTGTTTTAGTCCTGCTTTAGTCCTGCTTTAGTCCTGCTTTAGTCCTGCTTTAGTCCTGCTTTAGTCCTGTTTTAGTTCTGCTTTAGACCTGCTTTAGTCCTGCTTTAGTCCTGTTTTAGTCCTGTTTTAGTCCTGCTTTAGTCCTGCTTTAGTCCTGTTTTAGTCCTGCTTTAGTCCTGCTTTAGACCTGCTTTAGTCCTGCTTTAGTCCTGCTTTAGTCCTGTTTTAGTCCTGCTTTAGTCCTGTTTTAGTCCTGCTTTAGTCCTGCTTTAGTCCTGTTTTAGACCTGCTTTAGTCCTGCTTTAGTCCTGTTTTAGTCCTGCTTTAGTCCTGTTTTAGTCCTGTTTTAGTCCTGCTTTAGTCCTGCTTTAGTCCTGTTTTAGTCCTGTTTTAGTGCTGCTTTAGACCTGCTTTAGTCCTGTTTTAGTCCTGTTTTAGTCCTGCTTTAGTCCTGCTTTTGACCTGCTTTAGTCCTGTTTTAGTCCTGTTTTAGTCCTGCTTTAGTCCTGTTTTAGTCCTGCTTTAGACCTGCTTTAGTCCTGTTTTAGTCCGGCTTTAGTCCGGCTTTAGTCCTGTTTTAGTCCTGTTTTTTTCCTGCTTTAGTCCTGCTTTAGACCTGCTTTAGTCCTGCTTTAGTCCTGCTTTAGTCCTGTTTTAGTCCTGCTTTAGTTCTGTTTTAGTCCTGCTTTAGTCCTGCTTTTGACCTGCTTTACACCTGTTTTAGACCTGCTTTAGTCCTGCTTTAGTCCTGCTTTTGACCTGTTTTAGTCCTGTTTTAGTCCTGCTTTAGTCCTGTTTTAGTCCTGCTTTAGTCCTGCTTTAATCCTGTTTTAGTCCTGCTTTAGTCCTGCTTTAGTCCTGCTTTAGACCTGCTTTAGTCCTGCTTTAGTCCTGCTTTAGTCCTGTTTTAGTCCTGCTTTAGTTCTGTTTTAGTCCTGCTTTAGTCCTGCTTTTGACCTGCTTTACACCTGTTTTAGTCCTGTTTTAGTCCTGCTTTAGTCCTGCTTTTGACCTGCTTTAGTCCTGTTTTAGTCCTGTTTTAGTCCTGCTTTAGTCCTGTTTTAGTCCTGGTTTAGACCTGCTTTAGTCCTGGTTTGTCCAGGTTTAGTCCTGCTTTAGTCCTGCTTTAGACCTGCTTTAGTCCTGGTTTAGACCTGCTTTAGTCCTGGTTTGTCCAGGTTTAGTTCTGCTTTAGACCTGCTTTAGTCCTGTTTTAGTCCTGCTTTAGTCCTGTTTTAGTCCTGTTTTAGTCCTGCTTTAGTCCTGTTTTAGTCCTGCTTTAGTCCTGCTTTAGTCCTGGTTTAGACCTGCTTTAGTCCTGGTTTGTCCAGGTTTAGTCCTGCTTTAGTCCTGCTTTAGACCTGCTTTAGTCCTGGTTTAGACCTGCTTTAGTCCTGGTTTGTCCAGGTTTAGTTCTGCTTTAGACCTGCTTTAGTCCTGCTTTAGTCCTGGTTTGTCCAGGTTTAGTCCTGCTTTAGTCCTGCTTTAGACCTGCTTTAGTCCTGGTTTAGACCTGCTTTAGTCCTGGTTTGTCCAGGTTTAGTCCTGCTTTAGTCCTGCTTTAGTCCTGCTTTAGTCCTGGTTTGTCCAGGTTTAGTTCTGCTTTAGACCTGCTTTAGTCCTGTTTTAGTCCTGCTTTAGATCTGCTTTTCACCTGCTTTAGTCCTGTTTTAATACTGCTTTAGTCCTGCTTTAGTCCTGTTTTAGTCCTGCTTTAGTCCTGTTTTAGTCCTGCTTTAGTCCTGCTTTAGACCTGCTTTAGTCCTGTTTTAGTCCTGCTTTAGTCCTGCTTTAGTCCTGTTTTAGTCCTGCTTTAGACCTGGTTTAGTCCTGCTTTAGTCCTGCTTTAGACCTGCTTTAGACCTGCTTTAGTCCTGTTTTAGTCCTGCTTTAGTCCTGCTTTAGTCCTGTTTTAGTCCTGCTTTAGTCCTGTTTTAGACCTGCTTTAGTCCTGCTTTAGTCCTGTTTTAGTCCTGCTTTAGTCCTGTTTTAGTCCTGTTTTAGTCCTGCTTTAGTCCTGCTTTAGTCCTGCTTTAGTCCTGCTTTAGTCCTGCTTTAGTCCTGTTTTAGTTCTGCTTTAGACCTGCTTTAGTCCTGCTTTAGTCCTGTTTTAGTCCTGTTTTAGTCCTGCTTTAGTCCTGCTTTAGTCCTGTTTTAGTCCTGCTTTAGTCCTGCTTTAGACCTGCTTTAGTCCTGCTTTAGTCCTGCTTTAGTCCTGTTTTAGTCCTGCTTTAGTCCTGTTTTAGTCCTGCTTTAGTCCTGCTTTAGTCCTGTTTTAGACCTGCTTTAGTCCTGCTTTAGTCCTGTTTTAGTCCTGCTTTAGTCCTGTTTTAGTCCTGTTTTAGTCCTGCTTTAGTCCTGCTTTAGTCCTGTTTTAGTCCTGTTTTAGTCCTGCTTTAGTCCTGCTTTTGACCTGCTTTAGTCCTGTTTTAGTCCTGTTTTAGTCCTGCTTTAGTCCTGTTTTAGTCCGGCTTTAGTCCGGCTTTAGTCCTGTTTTAGTCCTGTTTTTGTCCTGCTTTAGTCCTGCTTTAGACCTGCTTTAGTCCTGCTTTAGTCCTGCTTTAGTCCTGTTTTAGTCCTGCTTTAGTTCTGTTTTAGTCCTGCTTTAGTCCTGCTTTTGACCTGCTTTACACCTGTTTTAGTCCTGTTTTAGTACTGCTTTAGTCCTGGTTTAGACCTGCTTTAGTCCTGTTTTAATACTGCTTTAGTCCTGCTTTAGTCCTGTTTTAGTCCTGCTTTAGTCCTGCTTTAGACCTGCTTTAGTCCTGTTTTAGTCCTGCTTTAGTCCTTCTTTAGACCTGCTTTAGTCCTGCTTTAGTCCTGTTTTAGACCTGCTTTAGTCCTGCTTTAGTCCTGTTTTAGTCCTGCTTTAGTCCTGTTTTAGACCTGCTTTAGTCCTGCTTTAGTCCTGTTTTAGTCCTGTTTTAGTCCTGCTTTAGTCCTGCTTTAGACCTGCTTTAGACCTGCTTTAGTCCTGTTTTAGTCCTGCTTTAGTCCTGCTTTAGTCCTGTTTTAGTCCTGCTTTAGTCCTGTTTTAGACCTGCTTTAGTCCTGCTTTAGTCCTGTTTTAGTCCTGTTTTAGTCCTGCTTTAGTCCTGCTTTAGTCCTGCTTTAGTCCTGCTTTAGTCCTGTTTTAGTTCTGCTTTAGACCTGCTTTAGTCCTGCTTTAGTCCTGTTTTAGTCCTGTTTTAGTCCTGCTTTAGTCCTGCTTTAGTCCTGTTTTAGTCCTGCTTTAGTCCTGCTTTAGACCTGCTTTAGTCCTGCTTTAGTCCTGCTTTAGTCCTGTTTTAGTCCTGCTTTAGTCCTGTTTTAGTCCTGCTTTAGTCCTGCTTTAGTCCTGTTTTAGACCTGCTTTAGTCCTGCTTTAGTCCTGTTTTAGTCCTGCTTTAGTCCTGTTTTAGTCCTGTTTTAGTCCTGCTTTAGTCCTGCTTTAGTCCTGTTTTAGTCCTGTTTTAGTGCTGCTTTAGACCTGCTTTAGTCCTGTTTTAGTCCTGTTTTAGTCCTGCTTTAGTCCTGCTTTTGACCTGCTTTAGTCCTGTTTTAGTCCTGTTTTAGTCCTGCTTTAGTCCTGTTTTAGTCCTGCTTTAGACCTGCTTTAGTCCTGTTTTAGTCCGGCTTTAGTCCGGCTTTAGTCCTGTTTTAGTCCTGTTTTTTTCCTGCTTTAGTCCTGCTTTAGACCTGCTTTAGTCCTGCTTTAGTCCTGCTTTAGTCCTGTTTTAGTCCTGCTTTAGTTCTGTTTTAGTCCTGCTTTAGTCCTGCTTTTGACCTGCTTTACACCTGTTTTAGTCCTGTTTTAGTCCTGCTTTAGTCCTGCTTTTGACCTGTTTTAGTCCTGTTTTAGTCCTGCTTTAGTCCAGTTTTAGTCCTGCTTTAGTCCTGCTTTAATCCTGTTTTAGTCCTGCTTTAGTCCTGCTTTAGTCCTGCTTTAGACCTGCTTTAGTCCTGCTTTAGTCCTGCTTTAGTCCTGTTTTAGTCCTGCTTTAGTTCTGTTTTAGTCCTGCTTTAGTCCTGCTTTTGACCTGCTTTACACCTGTTTTAGTCCTGTTTTAGTCCTGCTTTAGTCCTGCTTTTGACCTGCTTTAGTCCTGTTTTAGTCCTGTTTTAGTCCTGCTTTAGTCCTGTTTTAGTCCTGGTTTAGACCTGCTTTAGTCCTGGTTTGTCCAGGTTTAGTCCTGCTTTAGTCCTGCTTTAGACCTGCTTTAGTCCTGGTTTAGACCTGCTTTAGTCCTGGTTTGTCCAGGTTTAGTTCTGCTTTAGACCTGCTTTAGTCCTGTTTTAGTCCTGCTTTGTCCAGGTTTAGTCCTTCTGGTCTCTGGAGACACTTGAATCCATTAAGAGGAAATGAAGCTTTCAAACAAACAGAAGTCAGCACAATCTGAGCTGTTTGTGTTTACAACACCAGGACTAAACCAGGACTAAACCAGGACTAAAACAGGACTAAACCAGGACTAAACCAGGACTAAACCAGGACTAAAACAGGACTAAACCAGGACTAAACCAGGACTAAACCAGGACTAAAACAGGACTAAACCAGGACTAAACCAGGACTAAAACAGGACTAAACCAGGACTAAACCAGGACTAAACCAGGACTAAACCAGGACTAAACCAGGACTAAACCGGGACTAAACCAAGACTAAACCAGGACTAAACCAGGACTAAAACAGGACTAAACCAGGACTAAACCAGGACTAAACCAGGACTAAAACAGGACTAAACCAGGACTAAACCAGGACTAAAACAGGACTAAACCAGGACTAAACCAGGACTAAACCAGGACTAAACCAGGACTAAACCAGGACTAAACCGGGACTAAACCAAGACTAAACCAGGACTAAACCAGGACTAAACCAGGACTAAACCAGGATTTGTTCTGTTGGACATATTTGCGGTGAATAAATGGAGAATAGTCTGTGTGAGACACAGTCGCTTCCTCCGCTCTTATTAAGGATATAATGAGGTGTATATATATATATATATATATATATATATATATATATATATATATATATATATGTATATATATATATATATATATATATATATATATACATATATATATATATATATACATATATATATATATATATACATATATAGTGGGCTCAGAGAAATGTCCAAAGTGTGTTTTTTGTTCTGTTCAGATCTAAGTTTTAGATCTATAGCGATGTAAACAGAAGATCACTTCGATCTAGATCTTTTCAACCATCGCCGCTTCAGAACCATCGCCGCTTCAGAACCATCGCCGCTTCAGAACCATCGCCGCTTCAGAACCATCGCCGCTTCTGAACCATCACCGTTTCAGAACCATCACCGCTTCTGAACCATTGCAGCATCAGAACCATCGCTGCATCAGAACCATCGCCGCTTCAGAACCATCGCCGCTTCAGAACCATCGCCGCTTCAGAAACATCGCCGCTTCAGAACCATCGCTTCTTCAGAACCATCGCCGCTTCAGAACAGAACCATCGC
The DNA here is from genome assembly GCF_026437365.1 of Eucyclogobius newberryi. Classification (NCBI taxonomy): domain Eukaryota; kingdom Metazoa; phylum Chordata; class Actinopteri; order Gobiiformes; family Gobiidae; genus Eucyclogobius; species Eucyclogobius newberryi. The sequence continues at coordinate 147,355 of NW_027315812.1, read as the reverse complement.
TGCTTCAGAACCATCGCCGCTTCAGAACCATCGCCGCTTCAGAACCATCGCCGCTTCAGAACCATCGCCGCTTCAGAACCATCGCCGCTTCAGAACAGAACCATCGCCGCTTCAGAACCATCGCCGCTTCAGAACCATCGCCGCTTAAGAACCATCGCCGCTTCAGAACCATCGCCGCTTCTGAGCCATCGCTGCATCAGAACCATCGCCGCTTCAGAACCATCGCCGCTTCTGAACCATCGCCGCTTCTGAACCATTGCAGCATCAGAACCATCGCCGCTTCAGAACCATCGCCGCTTCAGAACCATCGCCGCTTCAGAACCATCGCCGCTTCTGAACCATCGCCGCTTCAGAACCATCGCCGCTTCAGAACCATCGCCGCTTCAGAACCATCGCCGCTTCAGAACCATCGCCGCTTCAGAAACATCGCCGCTTCAGAAACATCGCTGCTTCAGAACCATCGCTTCTTCAGAACCATCGCCGCTTCAGAACAGAACCATCGCTGCTTCAGAACAGAACCATCGCTGCTTCAGAACAGAACCATCGCTGCTTCAGAACAGAACCTTCGCCGCTTCAGAACCATCGCCGCTTCTGAACCATTGCAGCTTCAGAACCATCGCCGCTTAAGAACCATCGCCGCTTCAGAACCATCGCCGCTTCAGAAACATCGCCGCTTCAGAACCATCGCCGCTTCAGAACAGAACCATCGCCGCTTCAGAACCATCGCCGCTTCAGAAACATCGCCGCTTCAGAAACATCGCTGCTTCAGAACCATCGCTTCTTCAGAACCATCGCTGCTTCAGAACAGAACCATCGCTGCTTCAGAACAGAACCATCGCTGCTTCAGAACAGAACCATCGCTGCTTCAGAACAGAACCTTCGCCGCTTCAGAACCATCGCCGCTTCCGAACCATCGCCGCTTCAGAACCATCACCGTTTCAGAACCATCACCGCTTCTGAACCATTGCAGCTTCAGAACCATCGCCGCTTAAGAACCATCGCCGCTTCAGAACCATCGCCGCTTCTGAACCATCACCGTTTCAGAACCATCACCGCTTCTGAACCATTGCAGCATCAGAACCATCGCCGCTTCAGAACTATCGCTTCTGAACCATCACCGTTTCAGAACCATCACCGCTTCTGAACCATTGCAGCTTCAGAACCATCGCCGCTTCAGAACCATCGCTGCTACAGAACCATCGCTGCTTCAGAACCATCGCCGCTTCAGAACCATCGCCGCTTCAGAACCATCGCCGTTTCAGAACCATCGCTGCTTCAGAACCATCGCCGCTTCAGAACAGAACCATCGCCGCTTCAGAACCATCGCTGCTTCAGAACAGAACCATCGCTGCTTCAGAACAGAACCATCGCCGCTTCAGAACCATCGCCGCCTCAGAACCATCATCGTTTCAGAACCATCACCGCTTCTGAACCATTGCAGCTTCAGAACCATCGCCGCTTCAGAACCATCGCCGCTTCAGAACCATCGCCGCTTCAGAACCATCACCGCTTCTGAACCATCACCGTTTCAGAACCATCACCGCTTCAGAACCATCGCCGCTTCTGAACCATCGCCGCTTCAGAACCATCGCCGCTTCTGAACCATCGCCGCTTCAGAACCATCGCCGCTTCAGAACCATCGCTGCTTCAGAACCATCGCTGCTTCAGAACAGAACCATCGCTGCTTCAGAACCATCGCCGCTTCAGAACCATCGCCGCTTCAGAACCATCGCCGCTTCAGAACCATCGCCGCTTCAGAACCATCGCCGCTTCAGAACCATCGCCGCTTCTGAACCATCGCCGCTTCAGAAACATCGCCGCTTCAGAACCATCGCTTCTTCAGAACCATCGCCGCTTCAGAACAGAACCATCGCTGCTTCAGAACCATCGCCGCTTCAGAACCATCGCCGCTTCAGAACCACCGCCGCTTCAGAACCATCGCCGCTTCTGAACCATCGCCGCTTCAGAAACATCGCCGCTTCAGAACCATCGCTTCTTCAGAACCATCGCCGCTTCAGAACAGAACCATCGCTGCTTCAGAACAGAACCATCGCTGCTTCAGAACAGAACCTTCGCCGCTTCAGAACCATCGCTTCTTCAGAACCATCGCCGCTTCAGAACAGAACCATCGCTGCTTCAGAACAGAACCATCGCTGCTTCAGAACAGAACCATCGCTTCTTCAGAACCATCGCCGCTTCAGAACAGAACCATCGCTGCTTCAGAACCATCGCCGCTTCAGAACCATCGCCGCTTCAGAACCATCGCCGCTTCAGAACCATCGCCGCTTCAGAACCATCGCCGCTTCTGAACCATCGCCGCTTCAGAAACATCGCCGCTTCAGAACCATCGCTTCTTCAGAACCATCGCCGCTTCAGAACAGAACCATCGCTGCTTCAGAACAGAACCATCGCTGCTTCAGAACAGAACCTTCGCCGCTTCTGAACCATTGCAGCTTCAGAACCATCGCCGCTTAAGAACCATCGCCGCTTCAGAACCATCGCCGCTTCAGAAACATCGCCGCTTCAGAACCATCGCCGCTTCAGAACAGAACCATCGCCGCTTCAGAACCATCGCCGCTTCAGAACCATCGCCGCTTAAGAACCATCGCCGCTTCAGAACCATCGCCGCTTCTGAGCCATCGCTGCATCAGAACCATCGCCGCTTCAGAACCATCGCCGCTTCAGAACCATCGCCGCTTCTGAACCATCGCCGCTTCTGAACCATTGCAGCATCAGAACCATCGCCGCTTCAGAACCATCACCGTTTCAGAACCATCACCGCTTCTGAACCATTGCAGCATCAGAACCATCGCCGCTTCAGAACCATCGCCGCTTCAGAACCATCGCCGCTTCTGAACCATCACCGTTTCAGAACCATCGCCGCTTCAGAACCATCGCCGCTTCTGAACCATCGCCGCTTCAGAACCATCGCCGCTTCAGAACCATCGCTGCTTCAGAACCATCGCTGCTTTAGAACCATCGCCGCTTCAGAACCATCGCCGCTTCTGAACCATCGCCGCTTCAGAACCATCACCGTTTCAGAACCATCACCGCTTCTGAACCATTGCAGCTTCAGAACCATCGCCGCTTCAGAACCATCGCCGCTTCTGAACCATCGCCGCTTCAGAACCATCGCCGCTTCAGAACCATCGCCGCTTCTGAACCATCGCCGCTTCAGAACCATCACCGTTTCAGAACCATCGCCGCTTCTGAACCATTGCAGCTTCAGAACCATCGCCGCTTAAGAACCATCGCTGCATCAGAACCATCGCCGCTTCAGAACCATCGCCGCTTCAGAACCATCGCCGCTTCTGAACCATCACCGTTTCAGAACCATCACCGCTTCTGAACCATTGCAGCATCAGAACCATCGCTGCATCAGAACCATCGCCGCTTCAGAACCATCGCCGCTTCAGAACCATCGCCGCTTCAGAACCATCGCTGCTACAGAACCATCGCTGCTTCAGAACCATCGCCGCTTCAGAACCATCGCCGCCTCAGAACCATCACCGTTTCAGAACCATCACCGCTTCTGAACCATTGCAGCTTCAGAACCATCGCCGCTTCAGAACCATCACCGCTTCTGAACCATTGCAGCATCAGAACCATCGCTGCATCAGAACCATCGCCGCTTCAGAACCATCGCCGCTTCAGAACCATCGCTGCTACAGAACCATCGCCGCTTCAGAACCATCGCCGCTTCAGAACCATCGCTGCTTCAGAACCATCGCCGCTTCTGAACAGAACCATCGCCGCTTCAGAACAGAACCATCGCTGCTTCAGAACAGAACCATCGCTGCTTCAGAACAGAACCATCGCCGCTTCAGAACCATCGCCGCCTCAGAACCATCACCGTTTCAGAACCATCACCGCTTCTGAACCATCGCCGCTTCAGAACCATCGCCGCTTCTGAACCATCACCGTTTCAAAACCATCACCGCTTCAGAACTATCGCTGCTTCAGAACCATCGCTGCTTCAGAACCATCGCCGCTTCTGAACAGAACCATCGCCGCTTCAGAACAGAACCATCGCCGCTTCAGAACCATCGCTGCTTCAGAACAGAACCATCGCTGCTTCAGAACAGAACCATCGCCGCTTCAGAACCATCGCCGCCTCAGAACCATCACCGTTTCAGAACCATCACCGCTTCTGAACCATCGCCGCTTCAGAACCATCGCCGCTTCTGAACCATCACCGTTTCAAAACCATCACCGCTTCAGAACTATCGCTGCTTCAGAACCATCGCCGCTTCAGAACCATCGCCGCTTCAGAACCATCACCGCTTCAGAACTATCGCTGCTTCAGAACCATCGTTGACGTCACAATTAAACATTTAAAGTCAATATTATATCTTTAGTCTCGTTTTTCAGACACAAAATCAGGTCAAAAGTACAAATATAAACCAAGCGAAATGTTGAAGACTCACCATAAATCCAGACCCAGAAGAAAACCAGGTCCGGGACTAAGACCAAACCAGGACCAGAACCAGGACCAGGACCAGGACCAGAACCAGAACCAGAACCAGAACCAGAACCAGAACCAGAACCAGAACCAGAACCAGGACCAGGACCAGGACCAGAGTCAGGACCAGAATGAGGAGACGAGCTGTGAAGCTGACGAGACGAGGATGAAGAGGGAGGAGACAGGAAGCTCTTAAACACCATCAGCATTTAGACCATATTCCCATCCATCTTCTGGGTCGGGGGGGCAGCAGTCTGAGCAGGGACTCCCAGACTTCCCTCTCCCCAGACACTTCCTGCAACTCCTCCAGGGAGGAGTACAGACTCTACATATATACATATATATATATATATATATATATATATATATATATATATATATATATATATATATATATATAGTCTGTACATTAGAGTCTGGACATTAGAGTCTGGACATTAGAGTCTGTACATTAGAGTCTGGACATTAGAGTCTGGACATTAGAGTCTGGACATTAGAGTCTGGACATTAGAGTCTGTACATTAGAGTCTGTACATTAGAGTCTGGACATTAGAGTCTGGACATTAGAGTCTGTACATTAGAGTCTGGACATTAGAGTCTGGACATTAGAGTCTGTACATTAGAGTCTGTACATTAGAGTCAGTACATTAGAGTCTGTACATTAGAGTCTGTACATTAGAGTCTGTACATTAGAGTCTGGACATTAGAGTCTGTACATTAGAGTCCGTACATTAGAGTCTGTACATTGGTGAGAGTCTGTACATTAGAGTCTGGACATTAGAGTCTGTACATTAGAGTCTGTACATTAGAGTCTGGACATTAGAGTCTGTACATTAGAGTCTGTACATTAGAGTCTGGACATTAGAGTCTGTACATTAGAGTCCGTACATTAGAGTCTGTACATTAGAGTCTGGACATTAGAGTCTGTACATTAGAGTCTGGACATTAGAGTCTGTACATTAGAGTCTGTACATTAGAGTCTGGACATTAGAGTCAGTACATTAGAGTCTGGACATTAGAGTCTGTACATTAGAGTCTGTACATTAGAGTCTGGACATTAGAGTCTGTACATTAGAGTCTGTACATTAGAGTCTGGACATTAGAGTCTGTACATTAGAGTCTGTACATTAGAGTCTGGACATTAGAGTCTGTACATTAGAGTCTGGACATTAGAGTCTGTACATTAGAGTCTGTACATTAGAGTCTGTACATTAGAGTCTGGACATTAGAGTCTGTACATTAGTATCTGTACATTAGAGTCTGTACATTAGAGTCTGGACATTAGAGTCTGGACATTAGAGTCTGGACATTAGAGTCTGTACATTAGAGTCTGGACATTAGAGTCTGGACATTAGAGTCAGTACATTAGAGTCTGGACATTAGAGTCTGGACATTAGAGTCTGGACATTAGAGTCTGTACATTAGAGTCTGTACATTAGAGTCAGTACATTAGAGTCTGGACATTAGAGTCTGGACATTAGAGTCTGTACATTAGAGTCTGGACATTAGAGTCAGTACATTAGAGTCTGGACATTAGAGTCTGGACATTAGAGTCAGTACATTAGAGTCTGGACATTAGAGTCTGGACATTAGAGTCTGGACATTAGAGTCTGTACATTAGAGTCTGGACATTAGAGTCTGTACATTAGAGTCTGGACATTAGAGTCAGTACATTAGAGTCTGGACATTAGAGTCTGGACATTAGAGTCTGTACATTAGAGTCTGTACATTAGAGTCTGTACATTAGAGTCAGTACATTAGAGTCTGGACATTAGAGTCTGTACATTAGAGTCAGTACATTAGAGTCAGTACATTAGAGTCTGTACATTAGAGTCAGTACATTAGAGTCTGTACATTAGAGTCAGTACATTAGAGTCAGTACATTAGAGTCAGTACATTAGAGTCTGTACATTAGAGTCTGGACATTAGAGTCTGGACATTAGAGTCTGTACATTAGAGTCTGTACATTAGAGTCTGTACATTAGAGTCTGTACATTAGAGTCAGTACATTAGAGTCTGGACATTAGAGTCTGTACATTAGAGTCAGTACATTAGAGTCAGTACATTAGAGTCAGTACATTAGAGTCCGTACATTAGAGTCTGTACATTGGAGTCAGTACATTAGAGTCAGTACATTAGAGTCTGGACATTAGAGTCTGTACATTAGAGTCTGTACATTAGAGTCAGTACATTAGAGTCAGTACATTAGAGTCAGTACATTAGAGTCTGTACATTAGAGTCTGTACATTAGAGTCAGTACATTAGAGTCTGTACATTAGAGTCTGTACATTAGAGTCAGTACATTAGAGTCAGTACATTAGAGTCAGTACATTAGAGTCTGTACATTAGAGTCTGTACATTAGAGTCAGTACATTAGAGTCTGTACATTAGAGTCTGGACATTAGAGTCAGTACATTAGAGTCTGTACGTTAGAGTCAGTACATTAGACGCCCGCTCAGGTCCTTTAGGGTCTTTTCCTTGAGAAGCTAATTTTTACACAAAATCTCGATGTGAAACGCTCGTCAGAAGAGGTGCCAAAAAGGTCAATCATGTACCATCAACCATATACCATCAACCATGTACCATCAGTCATGTAACATCAATCATGTACCATCAACCATGTACCATCAACCATATACCATCAACCATATACCATCAACCATGTACCATCAATCATGTACCATCAATCATGTAACATCAATCATATAGTATCAACCATGTACCATCAATTATGTACCATCAACCATGTACTATCAATCATATACCACCAATCATGTACCATCAATCATGTACCATCGGTTATGTACCATCAACCATGTACCATCAACCATGTACCATCAATCATGTACCGCCAACCATGTACCATCAACCATGCACCATCAACCATATACCATCAACCATGTACCATCAATCATATACCATCAATCATGTACCACCAACCCCATACCATCAACCATGTACCATCAACCATACACCAACAACCATGTACCATCAATCATGCACCATCAACCATGTACCATCAATTATGTACCATCAACCATGTACCACCAACCATGTACCACCAATCATGTACCATCAACCATGTACCATCAATCCTGTCCATGTTGTGTAACATGTGTCAGTGATAAATGTGGTCCAGACTTGGGACATTTAGAGCGTCAGGACCTGATTATGTGTGAAAACATCTCAGATTGACCCCTGACCTCTGACCTCTGAATAAGAAGCTGGAATCGTCACATCCTGATGTTTTGGTTTATCTCTTTTGGAGCTGATTGGATAATGATGATGTCGTATGTGGCAGGTTATGCCACGCCTCTAAAAGCATGTGTGATGTCATTGTTCTGGAGGAGCATGTGTAGTGTCATTGTTCTGGAGGAGCATATGTAGTGTCATTGTTCTGGAGGAGCATGTGTGATGTCATTGTTCTGGAGGAGCATGTGTAGTGGAGGAGCATGTGTAGTGTCATTGTTCTGGAGGAGCATGTGTAGTGTAATTGTTCTGGAGGAGCATATGTAGTGTCATTGTTCTGGAGGAGCATGTGTAGTGTCATTGTTCTGGAGGAGCATATGTAGTGTCATTGTTCTGGAGGAGCATGTGTGATGTCATTGTTCTGGAGGAGCATGTGTAGTGGAGGAGCATGTGTAGTGTCATTGTTCTGGAGGAGCATATGTAGTGTCATTGTTCTGGAGGAGCATGTGTGATGTCATTGTTCTGGAGGAGCATGTGTAGTGGAGGAGCATGTGTAGTGTCATTGTTCTGGAGGAGCATGTGTAGTGTCATTGTTCTGGAGGAGCATGTGTAGTGTCATTGTTCTGGAGGAGCATGTGTAGTGTCATTGTTCTGGAGGAGCATGTGTAGTGGAGGAGCATGTGTAGTGTCATTGTTCTGGAGGAGCATGTGTAGTGTAATTGTTCTGGAGGAGCATATGTAGTGTCATTGTTCTGGAGGAGCATGTGTAGTGTCATTGTTCTGGAGGAGCATATGTAGTGTCATTGTTCTGGAGGAGCATGTGTAGTGGAGGAGCATGTGTAGTGTCATTGTTCTGTAGGAGCATGTGTAGTGTCATTGTTCTGGAGGAGCATGTGTGATGTCATTGTTCTGGAGGAGCATGTGTAGTGTCATTGTTCTGGAGGAGCATGTGTAGTGTCATTGTTCTGGAGGAGCATGTGTAGTGTCATTGTTCTGGAGGAGCATGTGTAGTGTCATTGTTCTGGAGGAGCATGTGTAGTGTCATTGTTCTGGAGGAGCATGTGTAGTGTCATTGTTCTGGAGGAGCATGTGTAGTGTCATTGTTCTGGAGGAGCATGTGTAGTGTCATTGTTCTGGAGGAGCATGTGTAGTGTCATTGTTCTGGAGGAGCATATGTAGTGTCATTGTTCTGGAGGAGCATGTGTAGTGTCATTGTTCTGGAGGAGCATATGTAGTGTCATTGTTCTGGAGGAGCATGTGTAGTGTCATTGTTCTGAACAGTGGTATTTACGGCTCGAGTAAATAAAGATCCACCTTTTAAGAAAGACAAACTCTGTTTCTGCTTCATCCTTTTTTGGTCATTGTTTGCAGATATTTCCATAACAGTTTTGGCGTCTAACGAACAGGACCCTTGACCCTCGACCCTTGACCCTCGACCCGGCGTCATCAGGACCCTCGACCCTTGACCCTCGACCCGGCGTCTTCAGGACCCTCGACCCGGCGTCTTCAGGACCCTCGACCCTTGACCCTCGACCCGGCGTCTTCAGGACCCTCCACCCTTGACCCTCGACCCGGCGTCTTCAGGACCCTCGACCCTTGACCCGGCGTCTTCAGGACCCTCGACCCTCGACCCTTGACCCTCAACCCGGCGTCTTCAGGACCCTCGACCCGGCGTCTTCAGGACCCTCGACCCTCGACCCTTGACCCTCGACCTGGCGTCATCAGGACCCTCGACCCTTGACCCTCGACCCGGCGTCTTCAGGACCCTCGACCCTTGAGCCTCGACCCGGCGTCTTCAGGACCCTCGACCCTTGACCCGGCGTCTTCAGGACCCTCGACCCTTGACCCGACGTCTTCAGGACCCTCGACCCGGCGTCTTCAGGACCCTCGACCCGGCGTCTTCAGGACCCTCGACCCTCGACCCTTGACCCTCGACCCGGCGTCATCAGGACCCTCGACCCTTGACCCTCGACCCGGCGTATTCAGGACCCTCGACCCGGCGTCTTCAGGACCCTCGACCCGGTGTCTTCAGGACCCTCGATCCCTGACCCTTGACCCGGCGTCTTCAGGACCCTCGACCCTCAACCCGGCGTCTTCAGGACCCTCGACCCGGCGTCTTCAGGGTTGTGTGAGACAGGGTTTGTCCTGAAACATGGCCACTGCGGGGACAGAAGGGACAGGATGCCACTCATTCACTTGCTAAAGCAGAATTTAAAAATGAGCTTTAGTTGAGTTTTGCCTGGGGCGATACTTGAGCGGGTTGTAGGACAGTGGAGGGGACGTTAGGACAGTGGAGGGGACGTTAGGACAGTGGAGGGGACTTTACTACAGTGGAGGGGACGTTAGTACAGTGGAGGGGACTTTACTACAGTGGAGGGGACGTTAGTACAGTGGAGGGGACGTTAGTACAGTGGAGGGGACGTTAGGACAGTGGAGGGGACGTTAGTACAGTGGAGGGGACTTTACTACAGTGGAGGGGACGTTAGTACAGTGGAGGGGACGTTACTACAGTGGAGGGGACGTTAGGACAGTGGAGGGGACGTTAGGACAGTGGAGGGGACTTTACTACAGTGGAGGGGACGTTAGGACAGTGGAGGGGACGTTAGGACAGTGGAGGGGACGTTAGGACAGTGGAGGGGACGTTAGTGCAGTGGAGGGGACGTTAGTACAGTGGAGGGGACTTTACTACAGTGGAGGGGACGTTAGTACAGTGGAGGGGACGTTAGGAAAGTGGAGGGGACGTTAGGACAGTGGAGGGGACGTTAGTACAGTGGAGGGGACGTTAGGACAGTGGAGGGGACGTTAGTACAGTGGAGGGGACGTTAGTACAGTGGAGGGGACTTTACTACAGTGGAGGGGACGTTAGGACAGTGGAGGGGACGTTAGTACAGTGGAGGGGACGTTAGTACAGTGGAGGGGACGTTAGGACAGTGGAGGGGACGTTAGTACAGTGGAGGGGACTTTACTACAGTGGAGGGGACGTTAGGACAGTGGAGGGGACGTTAGTACAGTGGAGGGGACGTTAGGACAGTGGAGGGGACTTTACTACAGTGGAGGGGACTTTACTACAGTGGAGGGGACGTTAGGACAGTGGAGGGGACGTTAGGACAGTGGAGGGGACGTTAGGACAGTGGAGGGGACGTTAGTACAGTGGAGGGGACTTTACTACAGTGGAGGGGACGTTAGGACAGTGGAGGGGACGTTAGGACAGTGAAGGGGATGTTAGTACAGTGGAGGGGACGTTAGGACAGTGGAGGGGACGTTAGGACAGTGGAGGGGACGTTAGTACAGTGGAGGGGACGTTAGGACAGTGGAGGGGACGTTAGTACAGTGGAGGGGACGTTAGGACAGTGGAGGGGACGTTAGGACAGTGGAGGGGACGTTAGTACAGTGGAGGGGACGTTAGGACAGTGGAGGGGACGTTAGTACAGTGGAGGGGACGTTAGTACAGTGGAGGGGACTTTACTACAGTGGAGGGGACGTTAGGACAGTGGAGGGGACGTTAGTACAGTGGAGGGGACGTTAGGACAGTGGAGGGGACTTTACTACAGTGGAGGGGACTTTACTACAGTGGAGGGGACGTTAGGACAGTGGAGGGGACGTTAGGACAGTGGAGGGGACGTTAGGACAGTGAAGGGGATGTTAGTACAGTGGAGGGGACTTTACTACAGTGGAGGGGACGTTAGGACAGTGGAGGGGACGTTAGGACAGTGAAGGGGACGTTAGTACAGTGGAGGGGACGTTAGGACAGTTGAGGGGACGTTAGGACAGTGGAGGGGACGTTAGTACAGTGGAGGGGACGTTAGGACAGTGGAGGGGACGTTAGTACAGTGGAGGGGACGTTAGGACAGTGGAGGGGACGTTAGGACAGTGGAGGGGACGTTAGGACAGTGGAGGGGACGTTAGTACAGTGGAGGGGACGTTAGGACAGTGGAGGGGACGTTAGGACAGTGGAGGGGACTTTACTACAGTGGAGGGGACGTTAGGACAGTGGAGGGGACGTTAGGACAGTGGAGGGGACGTTAGTACAGTGGAGGGGACGTTAGGACAGTGGAGGGGACGTTAGTACAGTGGAGGGGACTTTACTACAGTGGAGGGGACTTTACTACAGTGGAGGGGACGTTAGGACAGTGGAGGGGACGTTAGGACAGTGGAGGGGACGTTAGTACAGTGGAGGGGACGTTAGTACAGTGGAGGGGACGTTAGGACAGTGAAGGGGATGTTAGTACAGTGGAGGGGACGTTAGTACAGTGGAGGGGACTTTACTACAGTGGAGGGGACGTTAGGACAGTGGAGGGGACGTTAGGACAGTGGAGGGGACGTTAGTACAGTGGAGGGGACGTTAGTACAGTGGAGGGGACGTTAGGACAGTGGAGGGGACTTTACTACAGTGGAGGGGACGTTAGGACAGTGGAGGGGACGTTAGGACAGTGGAGGGGACGTTAGGACAGTGGAGGGGACGTTAGTACAGTGGAGGGGACGTTACTACAGTGGAGGGGACGTTAGTATAGTGGAGGGGACGTTAGGACAGTGGAGGGGACGTTAGGACAGTGGAGGGGACGTTAGTACAGTGGAGGGGACTTTACTACAGTGGAGGGGACGTTAGTACAGTGGAGGGGACGTTACTACAGTGGAGGGGACGTTAGTATAGTGGAGGGGACGTTAGGACAGTGGAGGGGACGTTAGGACAGTGGAGGGGACTTTACTACAGTGGAGGGGACGTTAGGACAGTGGAGGGGACGTTAGGACAGTGGAGGGGACGTTAGTACAGTGGAGGGGACTTTACTACAGTGGAGGGGACGTTAGTACAGTGGAGGGGACGTTAGGACAGTGGAGGGGACGTTACTACAGTGGAGGGGACGTTAGTACAGTGGAGGGGACGTTAGGACAGTGGAGGGGACGTTAGGACAGTGGAAGGGACGTTAGTACAGTGGAGGGGACGTTAGTACAGTGGAGGGGACGTTAGGTCAGTGGAGGGGACGTTAGTACAGTGGAGGGGACTTTACTACAGTGGAGGGGACGTTAGGACAGTGGAAGGGACGTTAGGACAGTGGAGGGGACTTTACTACAGTGGAGGGGACGTTAGGACAGTGGAGGGGACGTTAGGACAGTGGAGGGGACGTTAGGACAGTGGAGGGGACGTTAGGACAGTGGAGGGGACTTTACTACAGTGGAGGGGACGTTAGTACAGTGGAGGGGACGTTAGTACAGTGGAGGGGACGTTAGGACAGTGGAGGGGACGTTAGGACAGTGGAGGGGACGTTAGTACAGTGGAGGGGACGTTAGGACAGTGGAGGGGACTTTACTACAGTGGAGGGGACGTTAGTACAGTGGAGGGGACGTTAGGACAGTGGAGGGGACGTTAGGACAGTGAAGGGGACGTTAGTACAGTGGAGGGGACGTTAGGACAGTGGAGGGGACGTTAGTACAGTGGAGGGGACGTTAGGACAGTGGAGGGGACGTTAGGACAGTGGAGGGGACGTTAGTACAGTGGAGGGGACGTTAGGACAGTGGAGGGGACGTTAGTACAGTGGAGGGGACGTTAGGACAGTGGAGGGGACGTTAGTACAGTGGAGGGGACGTTAGGACAGTGGAGGGGACTTTACTACAGTGGAGGGGACGTTAGGACAGTGGAGGGGACGTTAGGACAGTGGAGGGGACGTTAGTACAGTGGAGGGGACTTTACTACAGTGGAGGGGACGTTAGTACAGTGGAGGGGACGTTAGGACAGTGGAGGGGACGTTACTACAGTGGAGGGGACGTTAGGACAGTGGAGGGGACGTTAGGACAGTGGAGGGGACGTTAGTACAGTGGAGGGGACGTTAGGACAGTGGAGGGGACGTTAGGACAGTGGAGGGGACGTTAGTACAGTGGAGGGGACGTTAGGACAGTGGAGGGGACGTTAGGACAGTGGAGGGGACGTTAGGACAGTGGAGGGGACGTTAGGACAGTGGAGGGGACTTTACTACAGTGGAGGGGACGTTAGTACAGTGGAGGGGACGTTAGTACAGTGGAGGGGACGTTAGGACAGTGGAGGGGACGTTAGGACAGTGGAGGGGACGTTAGTACAGTGGAGGGGACGTTAGGACAGTGGAGGGGACTTTACTACAGTGGAGGGGACGTTAGTACAGTGGAGGGGACGTTAGGACAGTGGAGGGGACGTTAGGACAGTGAAGGGGACGTTAGTACAGTGGAGGGGACGTTAGGACAGTGGAGGGGACGTTAGTACAGTGGAGGGGACGTTAGGACAGTGGAGGGGACGTTAGTACAGTGGAGGGGACGTTAGGACAGTGGAGGGGACGTTAGTACAGTGGAGGGGACGTTAGGACAGTGGAGGGGACGTTAGTACAGTGGAGGGGACGTTAGGACAGTGGAGGGGACTTTACTACAGTGGAGGGGACGTTAGGACAGTGGAGGGGACGTTAGTACAGTGGAGGGGACGTTAGGACAGTGGAGGGGACGTTAGTACAGTGGAGGGGACGTTAGGACAGTGGAGGGGACGTTAGGACAGTGGAGGGGACGTTAGGACAGTGGAGGGGACGTTAGTACAGTGGAGGGGATGTTAGGACAGTGGAGGGGACTTTACTACAGTGGAGGGGACGTTAGGACAGTGGAGGGGACGTTAGTACAGTGGAGGGGACGTTAGGACAGTGGAGGGGACGTTAGGACAGTGGAGGGGACGTTAGTACAGTGGAGGGGACGTTACTGCAGTGGAGGGGACGTTAGGACAGTGGAGGGGACGTTAGGACAGTGGAGGGGACGTTAGTACAGTGGAGGGGACGTTAGGACAGTGGAGGGGACGTTAGGACAGTGGAGGGGACGTTAGTACAGTGGAGGGGACGTTAGGACAGTGGAGGGGACGTTAGTACAGTGGAGGGGACGTTAGGACAGTGGAGGGGACGTTAGGACAGTGGAGGGGACGTTAGTACAGTGGAGGGGACGTTAGTACAGTGGAGGGGACGTTAGGACAGTGGAGGGGACGTTAGTACAGTGGAGGGGACGTTAGGACAGTGGAGGGGACGTTAGGACAGTGGAGGGGATGTTAGGACAGTGGAGGGGACTTTACTACAGTGGAGGGGACGTTAGGACAGTGGAGGGGACGTTAGTACAGTGGAGGGGACGTTAGGACAGTGGAGGGGACGTTAGTACAGTGGAGGGGACGTTACTACAGTGGAGGGGACGTTAGGACAGTGGAGGGGACGTTAGGACAGTGGAGGGGACGTTAGGACAGTGGAGGGGACGTTAGTACAGTGGAGGGGACGTTACTACAGTGGAGGGGACGTTAGGACAGTGGAGGGGACGTTAGGACAGTGGAGGGGACGTTAGTACAGTGGAGGGGACGTTAGGACAGTGGAGGGGACGTTAGTACAGTGGAGGGGACGTTAGGACAGTGGAGGGGACGTTAGGACAGTGGAGGGGACGTTAGGACAGTGGAGGGGACGTTAGGACAGTGGAGGGGACGTTAGTACAGTGGAGGGGACGTTAGGACAGTGGAGGGGACGTTAGTACAGTGGAGGGGACGTTAGTACAGTGGAGGGGACGTTAGGACAGTGGAGGGGACGTTAGGACAGTGGAGGGGACGTTAGGACAGTGGAGGGGACGTTAGTACAGTGGAGGGGACGTTAGGACAGTGGAGGGGACGTTAGGACAGTGGAGGGGACGTTAGGACAGTGGAGGGGACGTTAGTACAGTGGAGGGGACGTTAGGACAGTGGAGGGGACGTTAGTACAGTGGAGGGGACGTTAGGACAGTGGAGGGGACGTTAGGACAGTGGAGGGGACGTTAGGACAGTGGAGGGGACGTTAGTACAGTGGAGGGGACGTTAGGACAGTGGAGGGGACGTTAGTACAGTGGAGGGGACGTTAGGACAGTGGAGGGGACGTTAGGACAGTGGAGGGGACGTTAGGACAACACAGACGTGTGCATTGACCTTTAACGTAGGGTTACAAAAAAACCCAAAAAGTGCATTTGACTGACAGCAGGAAAACCGGCTCGGCTCCGCCCATGGGCTCCACCCTCTATGTGTGACAGACGCATGCGCAGAAGGAGCACTTCCGTGAACCTCGCGCGGTGGACCTGCTGTTTATGGATCTATTAGAATATCTGTGGCGGGAGCTGTTTGCGGGTGAGTTGTCTTTGTGGAGCTCCAGGAAGAAGAGCGAGGCACGAGGCGCTCCTCCGCCCGGTCACAGGGCTCCTCCGCCGGGTCACAGGGCTCCTCCGCCGGGTCACAGGGCTCCTCCGCCCGGTCACAGGGCTCCTCCGCCGGGTCACAGGGCTCCTCCGCCCGGTCACAGGGCTCCTCCGCCCGGTCACAGGGCTCCTCCGCCGGGTCACAGGGCTCCTCCGCCGGGTCACAGGGCTCCTCCGCCCGGTCACAGGGCTCCTCCGCCGGGTCACAGGGCTGCGGAGGCTCGGTGTTTGTGGAGCTCTTGATTCACGCACTGAACCACCGCTTGTGACACGGACGCAATAGATCCATGACCCGAGTCTGACCTTTCTGACCTTTGACCGCGTGTACACCTTCACCACATCAGAACTGGAACTAAAGCAGGTCTAAAGTGGTACTAAAGTTGTACTAAAGTGGTAATAAAGCTGTACTGAAGCTGTACTAAAGCGGTACTAAAGTTGTACTAAAGTGGTAATAAAGCTGTACTGAAGCTGTACTAAAGCTGTACTAAAGTGGTACTAAAGTGGTACTGAAGCGGTACTAAAGCTGTACTAAAGCTGTACTAAAGCTGTACTAAAGCTGTACTAAAGCGGTACTAAAGCGGTACTAAAGTGGTACTGAAGCGGTACTAAAGTGGTACTGAAGCGGTACTAAAGCTGTACTAAAGCTGTACTAAAGTGGTACTAAAGTGGTACTAAAGCTGTACTGAAGCGGTACTAAAGTGGTACTAAAGCGGTACTAAAGCTGTACTAAAGCGGTACTAAAGCTGTACTGAAGCGGTACTAAAGTGGTACTAAAGCGGTACTAAAGTGGTACTAAAGCTGTACTAAAGCTGTACTAAAGCTGTACTAAAGTGGTACTAAAGTGGTACTGAAGCTGTACTAAAGCTGTACTAAAGTGGTACTAAAGTGGTACTAAAGCGGTACTAAAGTGGTACTGAAGCTGTACTAAAGTGGTACTAAAGTGGTACTAAAGCTGTACTAAAGTGGTACTAAAGCGGTACTAAAGTGGTACTAAAGCTGTACTAAAGCGGTACTAAAGCTGTACTAAAGCTGTACTAAAGCTGTACTGAAGCGGTACTAAAGCTGTACTAAAGTGGTACTAAAGCTGTACTAAAGCTGTACTGAAGCTGTACTAAAGTGGTACTAAAGTGGTACTAAAGCTGTACTAAAGTGGTACTAAAGTGGTACTAAAGCTGTACTAAAGTGGTACTAAAGCTGTACTAAAGCTGTACTGAAGCTGTACTAAAGCTGTACTAAAGTGGTACTAAAGCTGTACTAAAGCTGTACTGAAGCTGTACTAAAGCTGTACTAAAGTGGTACTAAAGTGGTACTAAAGCTGTACTAAAGCTGTACTAAAGCTGTACTAAAGCTGTACTAAAGTGGTACTGAAGCTGTACTGAAGCTGTACTAAAGCTGTACTGAAGCTGTACTAAAGCTGTACTAAAGTGGTACTAAAGTGGTACTAAAGCTGTACTAAAGCTGTACTAAAGCTGTACTAAAGCGGTACTAAAGTGGTACTAAAGTGGTACTAAAGCTGTACTAAAGTGGTACTGAAGCTGTACTGAAGCTGTACTGAAGCGGTACTAAAGTGGTACTAAAGCTGTACTAAAGTGGTACTAAAGTGGTACTAAAGCTGTACTAAAGCTGTACTAAAGCGGTACTAAAGTGGTACTAAAGTGGTACTAAAGCTGTACTAAAGTGGTACTAAAGTGGTACTAAAGCTGTACTAAAGCTGTACTAAAGCGGTACTAAAGCGGTACTAAAGTGGTACTGAAGCTGTACTGAAGCTGTACTGAAGCGGTACTAAAGTGGTACTAAAGCTGTACTAAAGCTGTACTAAAGCGGTACTAAAGTGGTACTAAAGTGGTACTAAAGCTGTACTAAAGCTGTACTGAAGCTGTACTGAAGCTGTACTGAAGCGGTACTAAAGTGGTACTAAAGCTGTACTAAAGTGGTACTAAAGTGGTACTAAAGTGGTACTAAAGTGGTACTAAAGCTGTACTAAAGCTGTACTAAAGCTGTACTAAAGCTGTACTAAAGCGGTACTAAAGTGGTACTAAAGTGGTACTAAAGCTGTACTAAAGTGGTACTGAAGCTGTACTGAAGCTGTACTGAAGCGGTACTAAAGTGGTACTAAAGCTGTACTAAAGCTGTACTAAAGCGGTACTAAAGTGGTACTAAAGCTGTACTAAAGCTGTACTAAAGCTGTACTAAAGTGGTACTAAAGTGGTACTAAAGCTGTACTGAAGCTGTACTAAAGTGGTACTAAAGCTGTACTGAAGCTGTACTAAAGCGGTACTAAAGCTGTACTAAAGCGGTACTAAAGCTGTACTAAAGCTGTACTAAAGCTGTACTGAAGCTGTACTGAAGCTGTACTAAAGCGGTACTAAAGTGGTACTAAAGTGGTACTAAAGCTGTACTAAAGTGGTACTAAAGCTGTACTAAAGCTGTACTGAAGCTGTACTAAAGCTGTACTAAAGCTGTACTAAAGCTGTACTGAAGCTGTACTGAAGCTGTACTGAAGCTGTACTAAAGCGGTACTAAAGTGGTACTAAAGCTGTACTGAAGCTGTACTGAAGCTGTACTAAAGCTGTACTAAAGTGGTACTAAAGTGGTACTAAAGCTGTACTAAAGTGGTACTAAAGCTGTACTAAAGCTGTACTGAAGCTGTACTAAAGCTGTACTAAAGCTGTACTAAAGTGGTACTAAAGCTGTACTGAAGCTGTACTAAAGCTGTACTAAAGTGGTACTAAAGCGGTACTAAAGCGGTACTAAAGTGGTACTAAAGCGGTACTAAAGCTGTACTGAAGCGGTACTGAAGCTGTACTAAAGCTGTACTAAAGCTGTACTAAAGCTGTACTAAAGCGGTACTAAAGTGGTACTAAAGTGGTACTAAAGCTGTACTAAAGCTGTACTAAAGCTGTACTACTGTTACATCCCCATCTTTTTCTCTCTACTTCTTCTGTCTTGTTCATTTTATCTGTATATTAATGTGTTCTGTACGTGTTGTCCCCCCTGTCTGTAAATACACCCCCTTTTTTATTATGTTCAGCGTCTTTGGGTCGGGTCACTGAAAAGCGCTATATAAATAAAAGTTATTATTATTATTATTATTATTATTACTAAAGTGGTACTAAGCTGTACTAAAGTGGTACTGAAGCGGTACTAAAGCGGTACTAAAGTGGTACTAAAGCGGTACTAAAGCGGTACTAAAGCTGTACTAAAGCTGTACTAAAGCTGTACTAAAGCTGTACTAAAGCTGTACTAAAGCTGTACTAAAGCTGTACTAAAGCTGTACTAAAGTGGTACTAAAGCGGTACTAAAGCGGTACTAAAGTGGTACTAAAGCTGTACTAAAGTGGTACTAAAGCTGTACTAAAGTGGTACTAAAGCTGTACTAAAGCTGTACTAAAGCTGTACTAAAGTGGTACTAAAGCTGTACTGAAGCTGTACTAAAGCTGTACTAAAGCTGTACTAAAGCTGTACTAAAGCTGTACTAAAGTGGTACTAAAGCGGTACTAAAGCGGTACTAAAGTGGTACTAAAGCTGTACTAAAGTGGTACTAAAGCTGTACTAAAGTGGTACTAAAGCTGTACTAAAGCTGTACTAAAGCTGTACTAAAGTGGTACTAAAGCTGTACTAAAGCTGTACTAAAGCTGTACTAAAGTGGTACTAAAGCGGTACTAAAGCGGTACTAAAGTGGTACTAAAGCGGTACTAAAGCTGTACTAAAGCTGTACTAAAGCTGTACTAAAGCTGTACTAAAGCGGTACTAAAGCTGTACTAAAGTGGTACTAAAGTGGTACTAAAGCGGGACTAAAGCAAGACTAAAGCAAGACTAAAGCAGGACTAAAGCAGGACTAAAGCAGGACTAAAGCAGGACTAAAGCAAGACTAAAGCAAGACTAAAGCAGGACTAAAGCAGGACTAAAGCAGGACTAAAGCAGGACTAAAGCAGGTCTAAAGCAAGACTAAAGCAAGACTAAAGCAAGACTAAAGCAAGACTAAAGCAAGACTAAAGCAAGACTAAAGCAAGACTAAAGCAGGACTAAAGCAGGACTAAAGCAAGACTAAAGCAGGACTAAAGCAGGACTAAAGCAGGTCTAAAGCAGGACTAAAGCAAGACTAAAGCAAGACTAAAGCAGGACTAAAGCAGGACTAAAGCAGGTCTAAAGCAGGACTAAAGCAGGACTAAAGCAGGACTAAAGCAGGACTAAAGCAGGACTAAAGCAGGGCTCAGAATAGGATTAAATAAAGACAAGTGAGCACAGATTGGGTTATTTTAAAGGTTTAATCCGGGTTTAGCCTCTGGACTGTGAGAACTGCAGATATATTTAGAGGTTTAGCAACTGTGACTTTGACTGAAGTTTTGTCATGTCAAGTATTTTATAACATTGTTGTTCTATAACATGTTTTATACTGAGAAAATAATCATGTTTCCTATAAGAATGGAACAAAGAGTCTTCTGAATGATTCATAACGTCATAAAAGTCCAGCTTTAGTCCTTTCGCTCCTGTTGAAGTGTATGTTCACCTGGACTTACAGGAAGTGTTTTCTGTTCACCTGGACTAACAGGAAGTGTTTTCTGTTCACCTGGACTAACAGGAAGTGTATGTTGTTCACCTGGACTAACAGGAAGTGTTTTCTGTTCACCTGGACTAACAGGAAGTGTATGTTGTTCACCTGGACTAACAGGAAGTGTATGTTGTTCACCTGGACTAACAGGAAGTGTATGTTGTTCACCTGGACTAACAGGAAGTGTATGTTGTTCACCTGGACTAACAGGAAGTGTTTTCTGTTCACCTGGACTAACAGGAAGTGTATGTTGTTCACCTGGACTAACAGGAAGTGAATGTTGTTCACCTGGACTAACAGGAAGTGAATGTTGTTCACCTGGACTAACAGGAAGTGTATGTTGTTCACCTGGACTAACAGGAAGTGTATGTTGTTCACCTGGACTAACAGGAAGTGTATGTTGTTCACCTGGACTAACAGGAAGTGAATGTTGTTCACCTGGACTAACAGGAAGTGTATGTTGTTCACCTGGACTAACAGGAAGTGAATGTTGTTCACCTGGACTAACAGGAAGTGTATGTTGTTCACCTGGACTAACAGGAAGTGTTTTCTGTTCACCTGGACTAACAGGAAGTGAATGTTGTTCACCTAGACTAACAGGAAGTGAATGTTGTTCACCTGGACTAACAGGAAGTGTATGTTGTTCACCTGGACTAACAGGAAGTGTATGTTGTTCACCTGGACTAACAGGAAGTGTTTTCTGTTCACCTGGACTAACAGGAAGTGTATGTTCACATGGACTAACAGGAAGTGTATGTTGTTCACCTGGACTAACAGGAAGTGTTTCCTGTTCACCTGGACTAACAGGAAGTGTTTTCTGTTCACCTAGACTAACAGGAAGTGTTTCCTGTTCACCTGGACTAACAGGAAGTGTTTTCTGTTCACCTGGACTAACAGGAAGTGTATGTTGTTCACCTGGACTAACAGGAAGTGTTTCCTGTTCACCTGGACTAACAGGAAGTGTATGTTGTTCACCTGGACTAACAGGAAGTGTTTCCTGTTCACCTGGACTAACAGGAAGTGTATGTTGTTCACCTGGACTAACAGGAAGTGTTTCCTGTTCACCTGGACTAACAGGAAGTGTATGTTGTTCACCTGGACTTACAGGAAGTGTATGTTGTTCACCTGGACTAACAGGAAGTGTATGTTGTTCACCTGGACTAACAGGAAGTGTTTCCTGTTCACCTGGACTAACAGGAAGTGTATGTTGTTCACCTGGACTAACAGGAAGTGTATGTTGTTCACCTGGACTAACAGGAAGTGAATGTTGTTCACCTGGACTAACAGGAAGTGTATGTTGTTCACCTGGACTAACAGGAAGTGTATGTTGTTCACCTGGACTAACAGGAAGTGTATGTTGTTCACCTGGACTAACAGGAAGTGTATGTTGTTCACCTGGACTAACAGGAAGTGTATGTTGTTCACCTGGACTAACAGGAAGTGTATGTTGTTCACCTGGACTAACAGGAAGTGTTTCCTGTTCACCTGGACTAACAGGAAGTGTTTCCTGTTCACCTGGACTAACAGGAAGTGTATGTTGTTCACCAAGACTAACAGGAAGTGTTTCCTGTTCACCAGGACTAACAGGAAGTGTTTCCTGTTCACCAGGACTAACAGGAAGTGTTTCCTGTTCACCTGGACTAACAGGAAGTGTATGTTGTTCACCTGGACTAACAGGAAGTGTTTCCTGTTCACCAGGACTAACAGGAAGTGTTTCCTGTTCACCAGGACTAACAGGAAGTGTATGTTGTTCACCTGGACTTACAGGAAGTGTATGTTGTTCACCTGGACTAACAGGAAGTGTATGTTGTTCACCTGGACTAACAGGAAGTGTTTCCTGTTCACCTGGACTAACAGGAAGTGTTTCCTGTTCACCTGGACTAACAGGAAGTGTATGTTGTTCACCAAGACTAACAGGAAGTGTTTCCTGTTCACCAGGACTAACAGGAAGTGTTTCCTG